>NW_023503376.1:3253607-3605629 GCF_014529535.1 Bradysia coprophila
TGAAACATTAAGACAAGAAATTAAAATTTGACGCTACACGTAAAGGAAATAATTTCGAATTTAGTTCCAAGCATAGGCGTAGCATACATTTTCTTAATAGTTGAATGAAAAACATATCAAAAAGGTGCTCCATCGCTGAGATGAATTTTATTTAGTAAATGGATCAAGACTGAAACATTAAGACAAGATTAAAAATTTGACGCTACACGTAAAGGAAATAATTTCGAATTTAGTTCCAAGCATAGGCGTAGCATACATTTTCTTAATAGTTGAATGAAAAATATCAAAAATGACGCTCCATCGCTGAGATGAATTTTATTTAGTAAAATGATCAAGACTGAAACATTAAGACAAGAATTTAAAAATTTGACGCTACACGTAAAGGAAATAATTTCGAATTTAGTTCCAAGCATAGGCGTAGCATACATTTTCTTAATAGTTGAATGAAAAATATCAAAAAGGACGCTCCATCGCTGAGATGAATTTTATTTAGTAAAATGATCAAGACTGAAACATTAAGACAAGAATTTAAAAATTTGACGCTACACGTAAAGGAAATAATTTCGAATTTAGTTCCAAGCATAGGCGTAGCATACATTTTCTTAATAGTTGAATGAAAAACATATCAAAAAGGACGCTCCATCGCTGAGATGAATTTTATTTAGTAAAATGGATCAAGACTGAAACATTAAGACAAGAATTTAAAAATTTGACGCTACACGTAAAGGAAATAATTTCGAATTTAGTTCCAAGCATAGGCGTAGCATACATTTTCTGACGCTACACGTAAAGGAAATAATTTCGAATTTAGTTCCCAAGCATAGGGCGTAGCATACATTTTCTTAATAGTTGAATGAAAAACATATAGAAAAGGACGCTCCATCGTGAGATGAATTTATTTAGTAAAGTGGATCAAGACTGGAAACATTAACAAGAATTTAAAAATTTGACGCTACACGTAAAGGAAATAATTTCGAATTTAGGTTCCCAAGCATAGGCGTAGCATACATTTTCTTAATAGTTGAATGAAAAACATATCAGAAAAGGACGCTCCATCGCTGAGATGAATTTTATTTAGTAAAGTGGATCAAGACTGAAACATTAAGAACAAGAATTTAAAAATTTGACGCTACACGTAAAGGAAATAATTCGAATTTATTCCAAAGCATGGGCGTAGCATACATTTTCTTAATAGTTGAATGAAAAACATATCAGAAAAGGACGCTCCATCGCTGAGATGAATTTTATTTAGTAAAGTGGATCAAGACTGAAACATTAAGACAAGAATTTAAAAATTTGACGCTACACGTAAAGGAAATAATTTCGAATTTAGTTCCCAAGCATAGGCGTAGCATACATTTCTTAATAGTTGAATGAAAAACATATCAGAAAAGGACGCTCCATCGCTGAGATGAATTTTATTTAGTAAAGTGGATCAAGACTGAAACATTAAGACAAGAATTTAAAAATTTGACGCTACACGTAAAGGAAATAATTTCGAATTTAGTTCCAAAGCATAGGCGTAGCATACATTTTCTTAATAGTTGAATGAAAAACATATCAAAAAGGACGCTCCATCGCTGAGATGAATTTTATTTAGTAAAGTGGATCAAGACTGAAACATTAAGACAAGAATTTAAAAATTTGACGCTACACGTAAAGGAAATAATTTCGAATTTAGTTCCAAGCATAGGCGTAGCATACATTTTCTTAATAGTTGAATGAAAAACATATCAGAAAAGGACGCTCCATCGCTGAGATGAATTTTATTTAGTAAAGTGGATCAAGACTGAAACATTAAGACAAGAATTTAAAAATTTGACGCTACACGTAAAGGAAATAATTTCGAATTTAGTTCCCAAGCATAGGCGTAGCATACATTTTCTTAATAGTTGAATGAAAAACATATCAGAAAAGGACGCTCCATCGCTGAGATGAATTTTATTTAGTAAAGTGGATCAAGACTGAAACATTAAGACAAGAATTTAAAAATTTGACGCTACACGTAAAGGAAATAATTTCGAATTTAGTTCCCAAAGCATAGGCGTAGCATACATTTTCTTAATAGTTGAATGAAAAACATATCAGAAAAGGACGCTCCATCGCTGAGATGAATTTTATTTAGTAAAGTGGATCAAGACTGAAACATTAAGACAAGAATTTAAAAATTTGACGCTACACGTAAAGGAAATAATTTCGAATTTAGTTCCCAAGCATAGGCGTAGCATACATTTTCTTAATAGTTGAATGAAAAACATATCAGAAAAGGACGCTCCATCGCTGAGATGAATTTTATTTAGTAAAGTGGATCAAGACTGAAACATTAAGACAAGAATTTAAAAATTTGACGCTACACGTAAAGGAAATAATTTCGAATTTAGTTCCCAAGCATAGGCGTAGCATACATTTTCTTAATAGTTGAATGAAAAACATATCAGAAAAGGACGCTCCATCGCTGAGATGAATTTTATTTAGTAAAGTGGATCAAGACTGAAACATTAAGACAAGAATTTAAAAATTTGACGCTACACGTAAAGGAAATAATTTCGAATTTAGTTCCCAAGCATAGGCGTAGCATACATTTTCTTAATAGTTGAATGAAAAACATATCAGAAAAGGACGCTCCATCGCTGAGATGAATTTTATTTAGTAAAGTGGATCAAGACTGAAACATTAAGACAAGAATTTAAAAATTTGACGCTACACGTAAAGGAAATAATTTCGAATTTAGTTCCCAAGCATAGGCGTAGCATACATTTTCTTAATAGTTGAATGAAAAACATATCAGAAAAGGACGCTCCATCGCTGAGATGAATTTTATTTAGTAAAGTGGATCAAGACTGAAACATTAAGACAAGAATTTAAAAATTTGACGCTACACGTAAAGGAAATAATTTCGAATTTAGTTCCCAAGCATAGGCGTAGCATACATTTTCTTAATAGTTGAATGAAAAACATATCAGAAAAGGACGCTCCATCGCTGAGATGAATTTTATTTAGTAAAGTGGATCAAGACTGAAACATTAAGACAAGAATTTAAAAATTTGACGCTACACGTAAAGGAAATAATTTCGAATTTAGTTCCCAAGCATAGGCGTAGCATACATTTTCTTAATAGTTGAATGAAAAACATATCAGAAAAGGACGCTCCATCGCTGAGATGAATTTTATTTAGTAAAGTGGATCAAGACTGAAACATTAAGACAAGAATTTAAAAATTTGACGCTACACGTAAAGGAAATAATTTCGAATTTAGTTCCAAAGCATGGGCGTAGCATACATTTTCTTAATAGTTGAATGAAAAACATATCAAAAAAGGACGCTCCATCGCTGAGATGAATTTTATTTAGTAAAGTGGATCAAGACTGAAACATTAAGACAAGAATTTAAAAATTTGACGCTACACGTAAAGGAAATAATTTCGAATTTAGTTCCCAAGCATAGGCGTAGCATACATTTTCTTAATAGTTGAATGAAAAACATATCAGAAAAGGACGCTCCATCGCTGAGATGAATTTTATTTAGTAAAGTGGATCAAGACTGAAACATTAAGACAAGAATTTAAAAATTTGACGCTACACGTAAAGGAAATAATTTCGAATTTAGTTCCAAAGCATGGGCGTAGCATACATTTTCTTAATAGTTGAATGAAAAACATATCAAAAAAGGACGCTCCATCGCTGAGATGAATTTTATTTAGTAAAGTGGATCAAGACTGAAACATTAAGACAAGAATTTAAAAATTTGACGCTACACGTAAAGGAAATAATTTCGAATTTAGTTCCCAAGCATAGGCGTAGCATACATTTTCTTAATAGTTGAATGAAAAACATATCAGAAAAGGACGCTCCATCGCTGAGATGAATTTTATTTAGTAAAGTGGATCAAGACTGAAACATTAAGACAAGAATTTAAAAATTTGACGCTACACGTAAAGGAAATAATTTCGAATTTAGTTCCCAAGCATAGGCGTAGCATACATTTTCTTAATAGTTGAATGAAAAACATATCAGAAAAGGACGCTCCATCGCTGAGATGAATTTTATTTAGTAAAGTGGATCAAGACTGAAACATTAAGACAAGAATTTAAAAATTTGACGCTACACGTAAAGGAAATAATTTCGAATTTAGTTCCCAAGCATAGGCGTAGCATACATTTTCTTAATAGTTGAATGAAAAACATATCAGAAAAGGACGCTCCATCGCTGAGATGAATTTTATTTAGTAAAGTGGATCAAGACTGAAACATTAAGACAAGAATTTAAAAATTTGACGCTACACGTAAAGGAAATAATTTCGAATTTAGTTCCAAAGCATGGGCGTAGCATACATTTTCTTAATAGTTGAATGAAAAACATATCAAAAAAGGACGCTCCATCGCTGAGATGAATTTTATTTAGTAAAGTGGATCAAGACTGAAACATTAAGACAAGAATTTAAAAATTTGACGCTACACGTAAAGGAAATAATTTCGAATTTAGTTCCCAAGCATAGGCGTAGCATACATTTTCTTAATAGTTGAATGAAAAACATATCAGAAAAGGACGCTCCATCGCTGAGATGAATTTTATTTAGTAAAGTGGATCAAGACTGAAACATTAAGACAAGAATTTAAAAATTTGACGCTACACGTAAAGGAAATAATTTCGAATTTAGTTCCCAAGCATAGGCGTAGCATACATTTTCTTAATAGTTGAATGAAAAACATATCAGAAAAGGACGCTCCATCGCTGAGATGAATTTTATTTAGTAAAGTGGATCAAGACTGAAACATTAAGACAAGAATTTAAAAATTTGACGCTACACGTAAAGGAAATAATTTCGAATTTAGTTCCCAAGCATAGGCGTAGCATACATTTTCTTAATAGTTGAATGAAAAACATATCAGAAAAGGACGCTCCATCGCTGAGATGAATTTTATTTAGTAAAGTGGATCAAGACTGAAACATTAAGACAAGAATTTAAAAATTTGACGCTACACGTAAAGGAAATAATTTCGAATTTAGTTCCCAAGCATAGGCGTAGCATACATTTTCTTAATAGTTGAATGAAAAACATATCAGAAAAGGACGCTCCATCGCTGAGATGAATTTTATTTAGTAAAGTGGATCAAGACTGAAACATTAAGACAAGAATTTAAAAATTTGACGCTACACGTAAAGGAAATAATTTCGAATTTAGTTCCCAAGCATAGGCGTAGCATACATTTTCTTAATAGTTGAATGAAAAACATATCAGAAAAGGACGCTCCATCGCTGAGATGAATTTTATTTAGTAAAGTGGATCAAGACTGAAACATTAAGACAAGAATTTAAAAATTTGACGCTACACGTAAAGGAAATAATTTCGAATTTAGTTCCCAAGCATAGGCGTAGCATACATTTTCTTAATAGTTGAATGAAAAACATATCAGAAAAGGACGCTCCATCGCTGAGATGAATTTTATTTAGTAAAGTGGATCAAGACTGAAACATTAAGACAAGAATTTAAAAATTTGACGCTACACGTAAAGGAAATAATTTCGAATTTAGTTCCAAAGCATGGGCGTAGCATACATTTTCTTAATAGTTGAATGAAAAACATATCAAAAAAGGACGCTCCATCGCTGAGATGAATTTTATTTAGTAAAGTGGATCAAGACTGAAACATTAAGACAAGAATTTAAAAATTTGACGCTACACGTAAAGGAAATAATTTCGAATTTAGTTCCCAAGCATAGGCGTAGCATACATTTTCTTAATAGTTGAATGAAAAACATATCAGAAAAGGACGCTCCATCGCTGAGATGAATTTTATTTAGTAAAGTGGATCAAGACTGAAACATTAAGACAAGAATTTAAAAATTTGACGCTACACGTAAAGGAAATAATTTCGAATTTAGTTCCAAAGCATGGGCGTAGCATACATTTTCTTAATAGTTGAATGAAAAACATATCAAAAAAGGACGCTCCATCGCTGAGATGAATTTTATTTAGTAAAGTGGATCAAGACTGAAACATTAAGACAAGAATTTAAAAATTTGACGCTACACGTAAAGGAAATAATTTCGAATTTAGTTCCAAAGCATGGCGTAGCATACATTTTCTTAATAGTTGAATGAAAAACATATCAGAAAAGGACGCTCCATCGCTGAGATGAATTTTATTTAGTAAAGTGGATCAAGACTGAAACATTAAGACAAGAATTTAAAAATTTGACGCTACACGTAAAGGAAATAATTTCGAATTTAGTTCCAAAGCATGGCGTAGCATACATTTTCTTAATAGTTGAATGAAAAACATATCAAAAAAGGACGCTCCATCGCTGAGATGAATTTTATTTAGTAAAGTGGATCAAGACTGAAACATTAAGACAAGAATTTAAAAATTTGACGCTACACGTAAAGGAAATAATTTCGAATTTAGTTCCCAAGCATAGGCGTAGCATACATTTTCTTAATAGTTGAATGAAAAACATATCAGAAAAGGACGCTCCATCGCTGAGATGAATTTTATTTAGTAAAGTGGATCAAGACTGAAACATTAAGACAAGAATTTAAAAATTTGACGCTACACGTAAAGGAAATAATTTCGAATTTAGTTCCCAAGCATAGGCGTAGCATACATTTTCTTAATAGTTGAATGAAAAACATATCAAAAAAGGACGCTCCATCGCTGAGATGAATTTTATTTAGTAAAGTGGATCAAGACTGAAACATTAAGACAAGAATTTAAAAATTTGACGCTACACGTAAAGGAAATAATTTCGAATTTAGTTCCAAAGCATGGGCGTAGCATACATTTTCTTAATAGTTGAATGAAAAACATATCAAAAAAGGACGCTCCATCGCTGAGATGAATTTTATTTAGTAAAGTGGATCAAGACTGAAGCATTAAGACAAGAATTTAAAAATTTGACGCTACACGTAAAGGAAATAATTTCGAATTTAGTTCCAAAGCATGGGCGTAGCATACATTTTCTTAATAGTTGAATGAAAAACATATCAAAAAAGGACGCTCCATCGCTGAGATGAATTTTATTTAGTAAAGTGGATCAAGACTGAAACATTAAGACAAGAATTTAAAAATTTGACGCTACACGTAAAGGAAATAATTTCGAATTTAGTTGCCAAGCATAGGCGTAGCATACATTTTCTTAATAGTTGAATGAAAAACATATCAAAAAAGGACGCTCCATCGCTGAGATGAATTTTATTTAGTAAAGTGGATCAAGACTGAAGCATTAAGACAAGAATTTAAAAATTTGACGCTACACGTAAAGGAAATAATTTCGAATTTAGTTCCAAAGCATGGGCGTAGCATACATTTTCTTAATAGTTGAATGAAAAACATATCAAAAAAGGACGCTCCATCGCTGAGATGAATTTTATTTAGTAAAGTGGATCAAGACTGAAACATTAAGACAAGAATTTAAAAATTTGACGCTACACGTAAAGGAAATAATTTCGAATTTAGTTGCCAAGCATAGGCGTAGCATACATTTTCTTAATAGTTGAATGAAAAACATATCAAAAAAGGACGCTCCATCGCTGAGATGAATTTTATTTAGTAAAGTGGATCAAGACTGAAGCATTAAGACAAGAATTTAAAAATTTGACGCTACACGTAAAGGAAATAATTTCGAATTTAGTTCCAAAGCATGGGCGTAGCATACATTTTCTTAATAGTTGAATGAAAAACATATCAAAAAAGGACGCTCCATCGCTGAGATGAATTTTATTTAGTAAAGTGGATCAAGACTGAAACATTAAGACAAGAATTTAAAAATTTGACGCTACACGTAAAGGAAATAATTTCGAATTTAGTTCCAAAGCATGGGCGTAGCATACATTTTCTTAATAGTTGAATGAAAAACATATCAAAAAAGGACGCTCCATCGCTGAGATGAATTTTATTTAGTAAAGTGGATCAAGACTGAAGCATTAAGACAAGAATTTAAAAATTTGACGCTACACGTAAAGGAAATAATTTCGAATTTAGTTGCCAAGCATAGGCGTAGCATACATTTTCTTAATAGTTGAATGAAAAACATATCAAAAAAGGACGCTCCATCGCTGAGATGAATTTTATTTAGTAAAGTGGATCAAGACTGAAGCATTAAGACAAGAATTTAAAAATTTGACGCTACACGTAAAGGAAATAATTTCGAATTTAGTTCCAAAGCATGGGCGTAGCATACATTTTCTTAATAGTTGAATGAAAAACATATCAAAAAAGGACGCTCCATCGCTGAGATGAATTTTATTTAGTAAAGTGGATCAAGACTGAAGCATTAAGACAAGAATTTAAAAATTTGACGCTACACGTAAAGGAAATAATTTCGAATTTAGTTGCCAAGCATAGGCGTAGCATACATTTTCTTAATAGTTGAATGAAAAACATATCAAAAAAGGACGCTCCATCGCTGAGATGAATTTTATTTAGTAAAGTGGATCAAGACTGAAGCATTAAGACAAGAATTTAAAAATTTGACGCTACACGTAAAGGAAATAATTTCGAATTTAGTTCCAAAGCATGGGCGTAGCATACATTTTCTTAATAGTTGAATGAAAAACATATCAAAAAAGGACGCTCCATCGCTGAGATGAATTTTATTTAGTAAAGTGGATCAAGACTGAAACATTAAGACAAGAATTTAAAAATTTGACGCTACACGTAAAGGAAATAATTTCGAATTTAGTTCCCAAGCATAGGCGTAGCATACATTTTCTTAATAGTTGAATGAAAAACATATCAGAAAAGGACGCTCCATCGCTGAGATGAATTTTATTTAGTAAAGTGGATCAAGACTGAAACATTAAGACAAGAATTTAAAAATTTGACGCTACACGTAAAGGAAATAATTTCGAATTTAGTTCCCAAGCATAGGCGTAGCATACATTTTCTTAATAGTTGAATGAAAAACATATCAAAAAAGGACGCTCCATCGCTGAGATGAATTTTATTTAGTAAAGTGGATCAAGACTGAAACATTAAGACAAGAATTTAAAAATTTGACGCTACACGTAAAGGAAATAATTTCGAATTTAGTTCCCAAGCATAGGCGTAGCATACATTTTCTTAATAGTTGAATGAAAAACATATCAGAAAAGGACGCTCCATCGCTGAGATGAATTTTATTTAGTAAAGTGGATCAAGACTGAAACATTAAGACAAGAATTTAAAAATTTGACGCTACACGTAAAGGAAATAATTTCGAATTTAGTTCCCAAGCATAGGCGTAGCATACATTTTCTTAATAGTTGAATGAAAAACATATCAAAAAAGGACGCTCCATCGCTGAGATGAATTTTATTTAGTAAAGTGGATCAAGACTGAAACATTAAGACAAGAATTTAAAAATTTGACGCTACACGTAAAGGAAATAATTTCGAATTTTGTTCCAAAGCATGGGCGTAGCATACATTTTCTTAATAGTTGAATGAAAAACATATCAAAAAAGGACGCTCCATCGCTGAGATGAATTTTATTTAGTAAAGTGGATCAAGACTGAAGCATTAAGACAAGAATTTAAAAATTTGACGCTACACGTAAAGGAAATAATTTCGAATTTAGTTCCAAAGCATGGGCGTAGCATACATTTTCTTAATAGTTGAATGAAAAACATATCAAAAAAGGACGCTCCATCGCTGAGATGAATTTTATTTAGTAAAGTGGATCAAGACTGAAACATTAAGACAAGAATTTAAAAATTTGACGCTACACGTAAAGGAAATAATTTCGAATTTAGTTGCCAAGCATAGGCGTAGCATACATTTTCTTAATAGTTGAATGAAAAACATATCAAAAAAGGACGCTCCATCGCTGAGATGAATTTTATTTAGTAAAGTGGATCAAGACTGAAGCATTAAGACAAGAATTTAAAAATTTGACGCTACACGTAAAGGAAATAATTTCGAATTTAGTTCCAAAGCATGGGCGTAGCATACATTTTCTTAATAGTTGAATGAAAAACATATCAAAAAAGGACGCTCCATCGCTGAGATGAATTTTATTTAGTAAAGTGGATCAAGACTGAAGCATTAAGACAAGAATTTAAAAATTTGACGCTACACGTAAAGGAAATAATTTCGAATTTAGTTGCCAAGCATAGGCGTAGCATACATTTTCTTAATAGTTGAATGAAAAACATATCAGAAAAGGACGCTCCATCGCTGAGATGAATTTTATTTAGTAAAGTGGATCAAGACTGAAGCATTAAGACAAGAATTTAAAAATTTGACGCTACACGTAAAGGAAATAATTTCGAATTTAGTTCCCAAGCATAGGCGTAGCATACATTTTCTTAATAGTTGAATGAAAAACATATCAGAAAAGGACGCTCCATCGCTGAGATGAATTTTATTTAGTAAAGTGGATCAAGACTGAAACATTAAGACAAGAATTTAAAAATTTGACGCTACACGTAAAGGAAATAATTTCGAATTTATTTCCCAAGCATAGCAGAACAAACATTTTCTTAATACTTTTTGCAAAAACCGCTACACCCACCCTAATAACTGGGATAGGTGAATCTTTAGATCCTGAACGCGAAAGAAGAAATGGAAATGTTTTGGAAAGAAATCTTACTCAAAACAGATGACCATTTTGTCAATTTTAGCAATTATGAATTTTGAAAGAAATTTGCTTTAAAGACTCTGAAATTAGATCAATTCGAAATTTAACTTAATGAAAACTCTTACGAATAAAACGAAAAAATCCAGTAAATTTAGCCTTTTTTATTCTGAATTTTCGAAGAAAAAAGCCGCCGAAGCCGCAATGGCCTATCAATTTTTGACCTAAGCGAGCCACCGATGGCCATCGACTTAAGTTTAGCCGCCGAATGCGTCGATTCAGACCGGCGCACAGTTCTAGATGGCTTTACTTTCCATCACTAGTGACGAAAAGTAACTACAATTCATCACTAATATGCAGCCGAATGTGTTGAAACATTAGCATCATTTCAAGAATTTCAACTCAACCGAATCGAATCGATTGTAGAGATTCACTTAAATTACCCAGAAAAAATCAAATTTTCACAAGTAACGCGATACCGTATTTTCTATTTACATAATAATGACTGTAGTGACAGGACGGGCTTCTATGATTAAAGTAATTTAAAAAATTTCGAATTTTGTTGTACAAAATCTGAATTAAATCTCATCGAAATCACTGAAATTATTTCAATTTTCACTAAGTTTTTGTGTTGGTGATTTGACGTTTCAAAAACAATACTCATGTTACGATTAACGACTTTGACGACGATTTTCTTCGTTAAACCATATTTGACTAAGTTAAGTGTGGATGTGATTTGGGTGTGCAATTGAGTATGAAGTGCTATCTTCATAGAGTTTCTTTTTGTAAAATCTTTTAAAAGAGACAATATTTTGAGAATGCCCGATATACGAGTTTCTTATTTTTCGTGTTTCTGCAATATGTGACAAAAAATCGCGAAGAAAAAGCGATCCGTCCCTTCATTATTGGCAGAAAGCATTCAAGGCTGTAATTTCAGTGAGACAACATTTTGTTTTCTTTCCATTTTGTTTTATTAGCTTTTTGGTTTGTCCATGTACCTAAACTTAATTTAAAAATAAATTTTATTAAATTACAAACGATATGTTCGAAAAACTTAATAACTTATTTACTAAAATATAGTTTTTTTTGTGTATTTTTTTTAAATGTAATTTTCTGTTTTATTATTTTCATTTTAATTCTTCAAAGATTGTTTTTTTTTTCTCTTGTTATATTTTTGTCGATTTAAACGATTTTCATTCATTTTTATAATTTTTTTTTTTAATTTTTTCATTTATATTTTTCATTACATTGCGTTTGATTAAATATTTTTTTCTTCTCTACAATTTCTATTGTTTTATCATGGATTTTGGGGGGTGTCTATAAATTTTTTTTAATTTATGTATCAAGTCTGCTCTTTTTCGGTTTCGTCAAAATGAAAACAATTTCATAAACCAATTTAAATGAAAAAATATTTGTTTTTCTGTGTTGTAGTGATTGTTTACCGTTAATTTTCTTTCCCTTATTTTTTTTTGTTTTTTGTTCAAAATTCGAATAAGATTTTTTCTTGTTTTGCTCTACCACAGATCATAGTTATATTTATGAATATAGAAGTAGAAAGACTTTTCAAGCTCGATTAACCAATTAATTTATAAAATACATTGAACAGAAATGTCCAAACAATCAATAATCGCATTTTTGGATAACATTCAATAAATTAAATTTTTTTAAATATTTTTTTTTTTTTCAATTTAATTAATCTTGCAACGTTCTTTTAAAATATTACACATTTTTACAACAATTTTGTTAACATTTCGTATCTTTTCTTAATAAATTGGGTTCTTTGTTTTTTTTGTCTACTATACCTCTAAGCATATCTGTTGCTTTTTACGTTTATTTTAAATGGCAATCAATATTTTTGTTTGTAAAATTATTTGTCTAACACAAGACGCTTGACGATTCAAACTTTTGTCGTTCACCGAATAAATTCTTCGATTGTCAAGTAATATTTTCAGAAAATATTGTGCTCTCATTGGTTTTAATCTGTGTGATAAAGGGAAAAAGGGGTCATTTTCCACGCATAAATCCTTGTTTTATACTATTTTCCACCCATCAACTGGATCAAACTTAAATTGAAGTTTCTCAAATTTAATAATTTTTAAGAGAATATTGGTAGCTTTTATTGATTACGGAATGTTCGGGTGCCAGGTAGGCATGGGCGATAATGATAATGATTATCGATATTTATCGATTATCGATAATTATCGACTTTTTTTATCGAAAATTATCAAAAAAATATCGATAATCGATAATTATTGATATTTTGATAATTATCAAGATATCGATAATTCGATATATCGATATTTCGGTCCGAAAATCCGATATTGACCGATATATTCCGATATATCGGTATATTGTCATGAATTTTCAGATAAATATCAAAATATCGATATTTTGATAATTATCGAATTTCGATATTTTGATAATTATCGATAATTATTAAATTATCGATAACGATATGATTAATCGATTATCGATAATTATTAAATTATCGATAACGATATGATTAATCGATTATCGATAATTTGTTTCGATTGATATTATCTGAGTTACTGGCTGAGTTACTGGTCATTCTCTAGCGTCTGGACTGAGACGAAATATTTTGATAAGAAAAATGCAAAATATTCGAATGTTCGAATTTCAGCTTCTTCGAAAGAAACAAACGACAATTCCGGGTGCTCAGTTTGTTAGAGGAAATACGAGGACCTTTTAAGTCACCGATTTTAGCACTGCACAGTTGATTTGAGGTATGATTGGAGCCCCATTTTGTTTTCACTGAACCGTCCAAAATTGATCCACTTTAGGAATCGATTGCGTGTTATATCCAGTTTTTAAAAATATTTTAAATTTTCAAGTAACAAATTTGACCAATTTTTTTCGGAAAAATTTTCCTTAAAAATAATTACTTTTTTCGGGCCACCCTATAATCAATCGCTTAGGTCTAAAACGTCTCTATGTACTGTCTTGTACACAATATAGACTGTATTTCCACCGAGTTGATGGTTTTTTACGATTGCAAGTCAAAAAATTCTAAATGAAAGATGTTTCGTACTAAAAAAAACATATTTTTCACTTTTGACCAAACTTTTTGGCCCTACCTGTAATTTCTACATAGAATTCGTCTTAAGAGAATATACGCAGAATTCAATTTCCTATAAAACAATAATATAATAGCGTATGGTTATTGTTCAGCCGGGAGGACACATTTTAAGTGACAGATTCGGCTACCATTTGCTGCTATAGCTAGTGAAGGCGCCTTTTCATGGTATTGTAATGACCTAACACTAGGGACCACATGCTTAACGTGAATTCCTAATTTCCTATAACTCTGCCGAAGACACTTTTTGTCGAAATTTTGAAATTCATGCACTAAAATATCAAAACATGAAAAAAGTCAAAATTTGGACCAAAAACCGACTGATATCTCGAGACTGACGAGGAACTCAGCCTGGAACCAGAACTTAAAGCTACCAAGTGGCACAATGGGTCCACAAGAGGCCTACGTGCATATCTGTTTAAGCAATTGAACAGATGCCCTGTTTAATAAATAAATAAATAAAGCTACCAAGAACATACATCAAACTTTGCGTACCGTCGATGGACATATAATGTTCTGTGGCCCTTAGACTAATGCTTTTACTTCATTTGTTCTGCAAGTGAATTTGCTATATAAAGAGCACATTAGCACAAGATTTTTGCTTGTTTTTATCGTCACTGTCAGTAATAGATGACATTACATGATAACAAGTGAGACATAGTACGTAAATAAGTCTCATTTTCCAAGTTGTCTGTGTAAAGAAATCATCAGGAGGTGATTGTTTGAGCGTCCAAATCAACCTAATACTGGGAAATTCTAACCCAAATCCACTCTAAGCATGAGTGATTGTAGTGACAGGTGTCAAATGTAGTACTAGTTTGTATGACAATTTATTCCATATTTTTTACAGTGTAAAAGTCTGTATACACTGATACACTGTCCAGTTTCAGTTTTATATTTAAAGTAACACTCAGGCTTGAAGTGAGTTGGCCAAAGTTCTGAGATTTTGTTGAGGAAATATTTTCTAATTTTCTAAAATGTAAACTTTAAGAGTGATATCGCCAAATCTTCAGGTGATTTTTTTAACTTTGGAAACAAGCGGTCTCCGATTTTAGTGAGTGATAGCTCGTTGGATTCGTCTTTCAATTCTAGGAAACACGTGTCTTTCACTCTTTCTTAAAAAAAATTGTTTTCTTTGAAAAGCACTCAAAAGTGAAGACATGTCAGAGGGTACCGAAAACAGTTTTTCGGCAATAACTCAAGAAAAAATTATTTTAAATTGTTGTAATGGTGTATGATTGTCGGCCTTAAAAAGACCTACAAGTGAAGTATACGCACCGCTTGGTGCTAGTTGATCCACTAGAGTTATGACTAGAAATATAGTGAATGTTCGGAGAGTCCGCCTTTTCTGCAGCTTCAATGTACCACGGAGCTGAGTATGGGGTGTTGTAGCTGGCCTCACCCACTATCGTTGCACATATAAATGAACCCAGTACTTTTGTGCTGCAAGCTTACAGAAGTCTTGAAAAAAAACATGGTGATAAAATGTAGATTGTTTCCTTCTTTCTGAGGGCCCAACTGCCAGAAGAGCATCTGGAACGGTACTACGGCAATCATTTTTTATTGTCTACTATTCTTTCACCTTATCAATAGAAAAACGCTTCGCTATGTCGCGAATATATCAGATCCACTATTAGTAATATCAAGAGAAAAATCATTAAAGTTTTCTCCGAGGATTTTAGTCAAATAAAGTGTTAGCGTATAGCAAATGTTGGACAATTCAAGAAAGTATGGGAAAAAGTGCTTTCAAAAATATTCCCTCACTGTGACCTCAAATAAAGGCTCGAAACAGGTCAATTTCAGGTCATGCGAAATTGAGTCAAACATCTCGTAGAAGTCACAGTAATAAGCGGAAGGTGGTATGATTTTTTGTGACTTTCCACTGGCACTATTAGACCTGTTTTGAGATTGAGACTTATCTAAAATTAACTGTGATCTTGTCTTTACTAAATTCTATTCATTCCACATGTACAGTCAGCAGTACCATTCGTACGTTTGTATTAAATGGTAAAAGCGTTAAACATACATGTGATAATTAAAAAAAGTCACTCTCGTCACATAAAACGAGGTGAGGCAATTTGTAATTTAAACATAATTCTAGGAAACAGAAACCCAACGGCGTACGTGCAAAATTCTGGAAAATATTTCTTGACAAAAGTTTGGATTCATTTTATCAATCCACTCTGTTCATCGTCAATACGAAGCAAAAACATAACAAGTTATAATATTTAGCGCGGCGCTTTTTAATCAATGTTGCAATTCGACTCTGGAACCTGAAATCATTTCTTTTCGCTTAGTCCACTTGGTTTTTGATTTTATAATTTTTTATTTTTTATGTGTTGTTCATCCCTGAATTCAAAGAAATGCAATTTTATCCATTCAAAAAAGGAAAGAAAAACAATCGAGAAATGGAAAATAACCAAACGATAAAAATGGTTTTTACCCTAGAAACATATACACATCATTGCGTTTTTGCTATACATTTTACAAATGGTTTTCATATTTTATCCATATTATAATTAAGTACACGCAAGGCTTATTATCGGGGCCTATATCCTACGTAAATGTTTTTCTTCTTTTTCTTTAAATTTCTTTTTTTTTATTACTTTTATGATTCATATTTTCCTCCCATTTTTCCAATTTTCTTTACCTTCTATTCTGTTACACTTTTTGATTCACAATGTCACAATCCGTTTTACATTTGAAAAAATCAGCCACAACACTGGTACCTTTCATCGACTTGTTATTGCTCCTTCTCAATTTAATTATTTTTTTAAATTTTATTTAACTTTGTAAGACACACATTGCACTACTACTGTCCAAGTTTCGCTGGACTTAGTACAAGTTCCGATTCAGTCGTTTGCGAGTGGAATACAGACGCCGATGAATGTCCATCGAGTTCGAAAATACCTTGCGATGGTAATTGTAGAATGGTTGATGTTGTTGCTATTGCGGCTGGTGGTTGTGTTGGTTGTGTTGGTTTTGTGGCGGAATGATGTGTCAACGGTAATATCGGTGATTGGTTTAGTGTCACTAAGGACGTTTCCATCAGTAACGTGTCGGAGTCTTTTGTTTTCTGTTGATTGACTGGAGCTCTGGTTCGTAGTAATTTATTTGGTCTTGGTTCTTGGCTACGCGTTGGTTCGACTATAGTATGCTTATGGCTACCGTTATCATCGTCATCACTAATGCTACACACTTCAATGGACATGTCATCAATTTTTTTAAGTTCTAGAGGTGCCTCTGCAATAAATAGACAAATGTTTCAGTGCTTTGCGACGGAAGCTTTCGATTCATTGGAAGCTGTGGGACTAAGGTCTCTGCAGCCACAGCTAGCAAACTTGTTTCTAGAGCATATTCTAAGCAATTTCCAATTTTTATAGTGGGAGGATAGAGTTGGACAGAGCGAGCTAATTTTAGGTTTGGTTCTTAGATTACCGTGAATGTCTGTTTCACAATGAGACGAATTTTGTGAGAATAAAACAAAAGATGTTACTGCGCCGTTGCGCAAACTTGACTATCCATTCAAAACTGTGGTTGTACCAACTTACACTGTGAAAAAAGATTACGTCCGACACGTATAAAGTGTGGTAAGGAAGGTATACACCAGACATGTATGCGTACTTCCACACGACACGTATTTTCATACATAGTCATTCTATAATAAACGATGATTAAGGTAAGAAACGTTAGCACGCATACGTGTCTGTTGTACAACTTCCTTACCACACTTTATACGTGTCAGACGTAGTCTTTTTTTCAGTCTTAATGACGAGACATTTCTACTGTCTTCGTATCGAACGATAAGAAATATGCCCAAAAGACGAGATTATCGCCCAAAAGACGAGATTATCGCACAGAAGACGAAACTATCGCCCAGAAGACGAAATTATCGCCCAGAAGAGGAAATTATCGCCCAGAAGACGAAATTATCGCCCAGAAGAGGAAATTATCGCACAGAAGACGAAATACGAAATTATCGCACAGAAGACGAAATTATCGCCCAGAAGAGGAAATTATCGCTCAGAAGACGAAATTATCGCTCAGAAGACGAAATTATCGCCCAGAAGATGAAATTATCGCTCAGAAGACGAAATTATCGCCCAAAAGACGAGATTATCGCACAGAAGACGAAATTATCGCCCAGAAGTCGAAATTATCGCCCAGAAGACGAAATTATCGCCCAGAAGACGAAATACGAAATTATCTCCGAGAAGACGAAATTATCGCCGAGAAGACGAAATTGTCGCTCAGAAGACGAAATTATCGCTCAGAAGACGAAATTATCGCCCAGAAGACGAAATTATCGCCCAGAAGACGAAATTATCGCCCAGAAGACGAAATTATCGCTCAGAAGACGAAATTATCGCCCAGAAGATGAAATTATCGCTCAGAAGACGAAATTATCGCCCAAAAGACGAGATTATCGCACAGAAGACGAAATTATCGCCCAGAAGACGAAATTATCGCCCAGAAGACGAAATTGTCGCCCAGAAGACGAAATTATCGCCCAGAAGACGAAATACGAAATTATCTCCGAGAAGACGAAATTATCGCCGAGAAGACGAAATTGTCGCTCAGAAGACGAAATTATCGCTCAGAAGACGAAATTATCGCCCAGAAGACGAAATTATCGCCCAGAAGACGAAATTATCGCACAGAAGATGAAATTATCGCTCAGAAGACGAAATTATCGCCCAAAAGACGAGATTATCGCACAGAAGATGAAATTATCGCTCAGAAGACGAAATTATCGCCGAGAAGACGAAATTATCGCTCAGAAGACGAAATTATCGCCCAGAAGACGAAATTATCGCCCAGAAGACGAAATACGAAATTATCGCTCAGAAGACGAAATTATCGCTCAGAAGACGAAATTATCGCCCAGAAGATGAAATTATCGCTCAGAAGACGAAATTATCGCCCAAAAGACGAGATTATCGCACAGAAGACGAAATTATCGCCCAGAAGACGAAATTATCGCCCAGAAGACGAAATTGTCGCCCAGAAGACGAAATTATCGCCCAGAAGACGAAATACGAAATTATCTCCGAGAAGACGAAATTATCGCCGAGAAGACGAAATTGTCGCTCAGAAGACGAAATTATCGCTCAGAAGACGAAATTATCGCCCAGAAGACGAAATTATCGCCCAGAAGACGAAATTATCGCACAGAAGATGAAATTATCGCTCAGAAGACGAAATTATCGCCCAAAAGACGAGATTATCGCACAGAAGATGAAATTATCGCTCAGAAGACGAAATTATCGCCGAGAAGACGAAATTGTCGCTCAGAAGACGAAATTATCGCTCAGAAGACGAAATTATCGCCCAGAAGACGAAATTATCGCCCAGAAGACGAAATTATCGCCCAGAAGACGAAATACGAAATTATCGCTCAGAAGACGAAATTATCGCCCAAAAGACGAGATTATCGCACAGAAGACGAAATTATCGCCCAGAAGACGAAATTATCGCCCAGAAGACGAAATTATCGCCCAGAAGACGAAATTATCGCCCAGAAGACGAAATTATCGCCCAGAAGACGAAATTATCGCCCAGAAGACGAAATTGTCGCCCAGAAGACGAAATTATCGCCCAGAAGACGAAATTATCGCCCAGAAGACGAAATTATCGCCCAGAAGACGAAATTGTCGCCCAGAAGACGAAATTATCGCCCAGAAGACGAAATACGAAATTATCTCCGAGAAGACGAAATTATCGCCGAGAAGACGAAATTGTCGCTCAGAAGACGAAATTATCGCTCAGAAGACGAAATTATCGCCCAGAAGACGAAATTATCGCCCAGAAGACGAAATTATCGCCCAGAAGACGAAATACGAAATTATCTCCGAGAAGACGAAATTATCGCCGAGAAGACGAAATTGTCGCTCAGAAGACGAAATTATCGCTCAGAAGACGAAATTATCGCCCAGAAGACGAAATTATCGCCCAGAAGACGAAATTATCGCCCAGAAGACGAAATACGAAATTATCGCTCAGAAGACGAAATTATCGCCCAAAAGACGAGATTATCGCACAGAAGACGAAATTATCGCCCAGAAGACGAAATTATCGCCCAGAAGACGAAATTATCGCCCAGAAGACGAAATACGAAATTATCTCCGAGAAGACGAAATTATCGCCGAGAAGACGAAATTGTCGCTCAGAAGACGAAATTATCGCTCAGAAGACGAAATTATCGCCCAGAAGACGAAATTATCGCCCAGAAGACGAAATTATCGCACAGAAGATGAAATTATCGCTCAGAAGACGAAATTATCGCCCAAAAGACGAGATTATCGCACAGAAGATGAAATTATCGCTCAGAAGACGAAATTATCGCCGAGAAGACGAAATTGTCGCTCAGAAGACGAAATTATCGCTCAGAAGACGAAATTATCGCCCAGAAGACGAAATTATCGCCCAGAAGACGAAATTATCGCCCAGAAGACGAAATACGAAATTATCGCTCAGAAGACGAAATTATCGCTCAGAAGACGAAATTATCGCCCAGAAGATGAAATTATCGCTCAGAAGACGAAATTATCGCCCAAAAGACGAGATTATCGCACAGAAGACGAAATTATCGCCCAGAAGACGAAATTATCGCCCAGAAGACGAAATTATCGCCCAGAAGACGAAATTATCGCCCAGAAGACGAAATACGAAATTATCTCCGAGAAGACGAAATTATCGCCGAGAAGACGAAATTGTCGCTCAGAAGACGAAATTATCGCTCAGAAGACGAAATTATCGTCCAGAAGACGAAATTATCGCCCAGAAGACGAGATTATCGCACAGAAGACGAAATTATCGCCCAGAAGACGAAATTATCGCCCAGAAGACGAAATTATCGCCCAGAAGACGAAATTATCGCCCAGAAGACGAAATTATCGTCCAGAAGACGAAATTATCGCCCAGAAGACGAAATTATCGCCCACAAGATGAAATTATCGCTCAGAAGACGAAATTAACGCCCAGAAGACGAAATTAACGCCCAGAAGACGAAATTATCGCCCAGAAGACGAAATTATCGCCCAGAAGACGAAATTATCGCCCAGAAGACGAAATTATCGCCCAGAAGACGAAATTATCGCTCAGAAGACGAAATTATCGCTCAGAAGACGAAATTATCGCCCAGAAGACGAAATTATCGCCCAGAAGTATTGCCCAGAAGATGATAATACCGAAGATGATCACCCTGGGTTATATTATTGTCCAGGGTGATAATTTATGGGCAATAATATCACCCAGAGGGTTATTATCGTTGTAACAAAAACATAAATTTACCTTCTCGTTTGTCAGGCTCCTTGATTATAGGAACGTTACGATTTGTCACCACATTATGTTCATTTTGTAGAAACAGTGATGTTGTTGCAATTTGTCGAAGTGCTTCCATTCCCTCATTCAAATCGCTCTGTTCCCTCGATTTAGAGGTTTGTGGATATTTTTGCTAAAAGATAAAATTGTTTATGATGGATCTGTGTCACAGTAAATGAATTCAATTTTGTTTTACCTGCGGTCCCCTAGCAATTGATACACGTTTGCTATCTGCACGCAGCAAGGAAGTCGTATGATCCGCATCGACTTTAGCGTTCTTTTTCTTCAGTTTTCGACGGCTAGACATTATACAATGAGACGGACAAATGCAAAATAATATTCGAAGGATACAACAAACTAAACCGACACCTGAAACGATTGGCAAGAAAAACAAAACGGAGAGTTACAAAATGTGTCTGCGTTTCACTGCAATATAAAACAACGACATGCGGAGCTTAAATTTTCATTTTATTCGAACTCATAATCCGTACAGGACAAACACAATAAATCGAATGGACAGGACATTCAACAAGCTTTTCTCATTGCTGTCCTTTTTTTGCTGGGAATGTGTGCGACATGTGTGCGGATATAAGTGGTTTTTGCTTCGATTTTTTTTTCGGTTCATTCTACAGACATTTCAATGTATCTAACACGGGACAGAGGATAATGTTACAATGTGTGCTTTTTAAGTACACATAGCTGCATGTGACCCGAAAAATATTCCAGATATCGAAATAGCTGTGCAAAAAAGGCCATGTGTGGTATTTTATGGCATTAAACTACACAGTGTGTCATTATGTGTGCTGTATCTCTCTGTGTATATTAAATACCGACTTATAGAGTGCAAACACACACAACATTTAAGGAACTTATTTGGCAAATTTTCAGTTTAGCTTTTTTTCACCCTTACACCAAAAGTTATTTTCTTGTGTGTCTATTATCGTGAAATAAATTTTATTTGCACTTATGTCGGCACAATAATGAACATTTCGTTTCCTGTTGCAAATGCAAGGGATGTAAGGTGAAGTAAATTTGAATGTATGAGGTCAATTAAGGAAATTTATGAAGTTCTAAATTGAATTAAGACTTAATTGTTTAATTGAAACAAAAGAGTTGATTTAGCACTTTTAGAAATGCGACATGGCATGCACTGCACACTGCAAAAAGATATCGGGGAAAAGTTGGGTTGTTTCGGGTTTCCCTCACGAGTTGGTGTTTTAGCGAACAGCAGTGGAAAATGCATGTTTCTCTCGTCGGAAATGTGCTTCAGACGACGATGAACTTAATGTTCGTCGGTTCTATTGACTGCTGAGTTTTTACGGCCCGAGAAGGAAAAGAATTTCCGATGGTAATTGCTCGACAATACTCTCAGCAACATTTTGAAGAAATTCCAAGAAATTTGATGACACTCCGAAAGTTGTTCATCTGGAGGGGAGGCGAGGATAGACCCATCACACCCGTCACGCATAACATGTAATGCAAATTTGTGTCATCACGAAGGTATTGATGAAGGTGAGATGAAAAATGAATTTGAAGATTTAGCAAATAAACCTGTCACATACGGCTATTCATCTGTTATCGATGAACGATGACAAAACTAATGACAAGCTCTGGGTAATATGATTCTTCATATCGTAAAATGCATGTTAAAAAATTGAAGTACAAGATTTGAAATCATCCGATTAAAAATACGTTGATCGATGGAAGTAATAGACCAGATAATAATACTGGCCAAATGCTTGCCGTCGGCAACACGTTAAGCGTATAGCTGACTTAAGACTTAAAAAATTGCCGCATCTAATGAGTCCATGACGACAGTGGCAAAATACGATCAACATTAGTTACACATTTTTGCATGTACATATCTAGTGAATTATAACCGAAATGGAAAGTAAAAATGTCATCGCTTTATCGCCAAACATGTTTTATAAATGCGGGAGTTATGGTACCATAAAAGCTGAAATGCACCATGAAAGACAAGTGAACATTTTGTACTAGATCCGAAAAAGTATGTAAACGTCATACGCTCACACAAATTTACCTTGTCTGGTACGACAGAACTTTCTCTTAAAATTTCGTCGACTTTGTGAGTTGGTCATGGATACCATGGACGCAAATATAGGTCGTCCATAAAAAGAGTAGCGGACAGGCATGAGCGCCGCCGAAAATAAGCCGCCGATCAAGCCGCCGCCGGCCATTTTTGAGCAAGCCGCGCCGCGCCAAAAACACGGCTCAAGCCGGCTTGAAACGGCTGGAAAATGAAATAAAGATTTCGAAAGGTGAATGGGTGAAATAATTTTAAAAAACCGAGATTCCTGTTGTTCCTAAGCAGCTCAAGTACTTTTTGAATTTTTTTTACAAAATTAAGAAAATTTTGAAAATTTTCTTGAATTTTCATGAATTTTCCAGAATGGTATATTACGTCCTCGCTTCTAAGTTTGTTGTTTTAGCAAGTATGACCTTTGCGGAACGAGCCGAAGGCGCACAATCAGTTAGTTCACAAATTTGAGAAAACTTTATCGATCTTTGCGAATTTTCTCGATTTTTTTTTCTTTTCAATTTTTACTTGATTTTCGTGAGCTTTCGATTTCTTATCGAAAACCATTTTCTTAATGAGTTAAATGAGTGTACCTGAGCATGATTTTCCATTTAGTTCAAGTTTTGAGGCAATAAAACTTGACGTGTTAGTGAACCTTAGACTTAGAGACTTGCTTGTAACAAGACCAGTTCCACTTGCACTTTGAACAACCTAATCTACCTACATTTTCGCTTTCCGTACAATTTCATTTTCATGCTTACTAGTTCATTTTCCATGAATTTATCTCAACGTTTTTATTTAAAAAAAAAGTTAAAAGGAACCTCCAGCCGAGTCGTTTTAAGCCGGCTCAAGCCGACTTTTTCGCCGCCGCCGAGGTTTCTCCATCGGCGCTCATGCCTGCTTCAGACGACGATGAACTTAATGTTCGTCGGTTCTATTGACTGCTGAGTTTTTACGGCCCGAGAAGGAAAATAATTTCTGATGGTAATTACTCGACAATACTCAGCAGCATTTTGAAGAAATTCCAAGGAATTTGATGACACTCCGAAAGTTGTTCATCTGTCACATACAGCTATTCATCTGTTATCGATAACGACGACAAAATTAATGACAAGCTCTGGGTAATATGATCATTCATATCGTAAAATGCATGTTAAAAAATTGAAGTACAAGATTTGAAATCATCCAATTAAAAATACTTTGATCGATGGAAGTAATAGACCAGATAATAATACTGGCCAAATGCTTGCCGTCGGCAACACGTTAATAAAATAGCTGACTTAAGACTTAAAAAATTGCCGCATCTAATGAGTCCATGACGACAGTGGCAAAATACGATCAACATCGAGAGGTTAGTTACACATTTTTGCATGTACATATCTAGTGAATTATAACCGAAATGGAAAGTAAAAATGTCATCGCTTTATCGCCAGACATGCTTAATAAATACGGGAGTGTGGTTATGGTACCACAAAAGCTGAAATGTATATTTTGTATATATGTATGAAAGCCAAGTACAAATTTTGTACGTATGAAGTATGTAAACGTCAAACGCTCACACAAATTTACCTTGTCTGGCTTGACAGAACTTTCTCTTGAAATTTTGTCGACTTTGTGGTCATGGATACCATGGACGCAAATGTAGGTCGTCCACAAAAAGAGTAGCGGATACGATATATTATACTAGGTATACCCTCGGAATGCCTTCATCGTAGCGCACAAAGCGATTGTCGTAGAACAAATATTTTTGATTGGGGTTTAGGGTTGTATTGTAATTGTGGGGGCCTAATAAGGTACGCACACAGACTTTCGGTTTTACAAATATTGCATGAAAATTTCAACGCTGTCCAGCTTTCAGAGATGATTTTTGAGAATTTTAATCTTGAAAATTCCGAATTCCTTTCCGAAATTTTCTAAAGTTTTTCAGAATTTTTTGGAGTTTTTCTAAGAATTCTTAAAAAAGACCCCGGCAAGATTCAAGGAAATGTTTGTCATGTTTCGCGTTTTATCAATTTTAACGTTAGTCAAACGAGCTCATAAATACTGTACCTATTAACGATGGTCCTATAAGTCTTAATTCAACTGTTTTAAATCCTTTTTCGCCGGTCCCAACAAAGGCAATTACTAAACCGATAGCAATTGTACCTAATCCTACGTAAAGGAAGGCATTCGCAAATGAACTGGGTCCTCTTAATACACCTAAAAAATCGTCGTCGTCTGATGAGCCACCCAAAGAAGAATCATGTATCTGCATGTTGAAAGGACAATTTTTGTCGATTGGACTGTGAAAAATCAAAGTGAAAAATACGAAATGTGAAAATGTTACCCGATTTCTTTTCACCCATCTCCGATGACAGGAAGCAGAATTATCTTGAACACTACATCGACGTCCTCGTTCCAGCCATGCAGCCCGTCCTTGAGCACACTATGAAAGAATTTTTATTTCTTTTAGTTTATGCATTTCAATTTTGAACGATGTGGAAACATTTTTACTTTGAAATAGTTTCAACGGAAAACAAAACACACACACGACGAAAATGAAAACTATTTTCATTAAAATTCCTTTTTTTTAATTCCATTTTTTTTTCCTTCTAAACATTTAAAGGTTAACAAAATAATATAAACTGACGAACAAATTTGAATTTTATATAACTATTCGGTATACACACCACGTATATGCATGTGTGCAAGTGCAATATAACAACCCATTTATAATACGAAAATTATTTTTCCAAAATAGCCGTTGGGCTATAATAAGTATATAAACAACGAAACATGTTAATTCAAATGCAAAAAGAAAAAAATATAAATTCCGATAACATGCACGAAATTGAAAACTTTTTTTTTTAAATATAATTTTGAACGAAAAAAAAAGAGAAATTTTATTTGGTCAAGCACATAGAAGTTATGCATTATATGCAATAAAATACGTGCAACAAGCGAAATATACTTAAAACTGTATAACGAAATTATATGCATCGTCATTATAATATATTCAAATATATGTGGTTGATCGAGCTAGAAAATTGCAGCATAAGTATATAGTGCAATGCACTCGCATTTGAAACAGTATCTGATGACTAATATGTTGACTTTTGTGTCGTGACTTATATATGTTCCAAATTATATTTAGAAATCCGACGTTGTGAATGGTGTAATGGGAGTTTGTAATAAATAGATTCTGAAACTATCCTAGCGATGCTCTCTCATTGTTTATTCAAATTGAATTTAACCCGCTTACACTCCGTTTTGAATGTCGACTCTACATCGTACAGCGGCCCCAGAAAAATTTCCATTAACAAACTTTCGAACATTGTACACTGTGGGCTGTGTGAAACTTATTGTAAGGTTAAATTCGGCTTTTAATTCCAATTTGATGTTAACATAATCCCGGAACACACAAATATGTTGAGAATGCTGGCTCTGAAAATACAGCTTGCCTAAGAACATAAAGAGCTTTGCATCCGTATACAAAGTGGGAAGATAAATTTGGCATACTAGTTTCGTTGCAGCGAAGTCCGCATATTTGTTGTTTTTTGATTGTTTTACTCAAACTCAGAGACAGACGTAGATTATACGATGGCGTGTACTTTTGCTAGTTGTTGAGAAAATAGATTTTTCGCCAATTTACACCGTAGAATCAATTTCGCATAACGTTGTGATGATTTGATTGAATTTTTGAATCAGATTGGTTGTTGTTTCAACGATTTGGGAATTTAGTTGAACTATAGATTCTTCTGGTGATTTTCTTTTAGTTTTACAAACAGCTATTGAAATAGCACGCACCTTTTTCAAATCGCTTTTCATCTGTTGTCTTGACAACGATAACAAAAATAAGCTCTAGTGCCAGCCTATTTATATGGCTTAATGTATATTAGAACAATGGAAGTAGTAGATTTTGTGTCAAACACAAGATATTACTAAAATCAAATGAAGTAAAATATTAAATTATTCCCTTGACTGAAAGTCAGGGTCTTACACCAGAAAATACCGAAATATGTGGGTGACAAAAAAGTTCACTATGATTGAACATGTATGAAATGGTATGAAAAACGTTAAATGTGGGTGACAAAAAATCGTTGAAGGCACGATAACTTGAGTAATTCTCAAGCAATTTGGATGAATCTTTTTTTTAAATATGTGGAATTAAAATCTCGAGGCTAAGTTCGAAGATGGGCAATGTGGGACGAAGGATCTGGAAGCTATCCAGGAAAAACAGGATTTTACACTGTTGATTATAGCCTCAATCGAAAAAGATTACTTAGATGAAATTTGATTTGGTTGCGTAGTGTGTGTAAATCGTATAAGTATGTTCTCGATAGAGTTTATTTAATAAGTGGAAAGAACAATTCCATCAGTCGATGTCCAGCTTTGAACCGGTAAACATCTCCTGCTAGCCAATTATCAAATTTGATAGTTGACTAACAACTTGATAGTTGACTAACAACTTGATAGTTGACTATCAAATTTGATAGTTGATTAACAAATTTAATGCGTCTACTACCAAAGAAAGATGTTTTTTTACTCAAGGTCTTACGGCAGAAAAATTTCATGAGCACACTATGATTGAAAAGTGTACGAAATTTTATGAAAAACGTTAAATGTAACCATCATTCTTTGTAGGCAATATAAGATATAAGTCATTCTCAACAAATTTCTGAATATTTTTTTTAAATTCATTATTCCAACAATCAAACAAAATATGTTACAACTAGAGGTGTGCGCCGCCGAGATTTTAGCCGGCGGCGCGGCTGAGCCGAGAAACAACCGACGCCGCCGCTAATACAAAAATGTCAGCCAGCCGCCGACCGCCGCCGATGCTTATCGACGGCTGAGAAATAAAGTGAATTCTACCTGTAACTTGATCAAATTTTGATGATACTACGAGTCGTATCGACTTCTGGGCGGTAATGTCTTGAAGAAAATGATGCATATATTAGAAAATTCAACTAATTCTTAAAAAATTCTGGAAAGTTTCCTTCGTTCAGCTCGCAATCACGCTCGGGAATTGGAACAAATATATATAATTAAAACGAGGATTGTTGGCGTGCGTTAAATGTATAAAAATGGTGCTTAGACCGACCACGGTGCTGGAAATGATAAACCGTGCGAATTGTAAAGTAAGGTCACACTTTTGCGATTCCGTTATTAAATGCTAAAGTTAAATGTTTTCTGAAAACTATACAGAAACACTTTGCAATTTCAGCAACATTTAATTTCTCATTTAGCTCTAAATTATTGCATAGTGAATTTGCAAGAAATATAAAACTAACACTTGTTGATTTTATTTAACTCTTGCTACATTCGGCAGTCTTTTAATGACTTATGTTGAACGTCCAATCTTATTGATAAAACCATTCGCATTCCTAACTAGTGTTTTTCTATTTTATACTGAAAACTATCGGCGCGCCGCGACTGAGCCGCGCCGCCGATAAATGTCTCTGCCGGCGCGCAGCCGCTGGTACTCTGACACTCGGCTGGCCGCCGCCGAAATTTTTCGGTCGGCGCACACCTCTAGTTACAACTCCCATACGAGTGCGAGGTTTGCGGCCAGAGCGAAGCGAGGGCCGTAATTCTCACGAGTCGTAATAATTTTATGGGATATTATATTCGACCAATAGAAAAATTCAATTTTACCGATAAAAAATAATAAAATACCGATAGAAATGTGGTACATGTCGCTGGCACCTCTTCAGTAAATCAGTAAAAAGTAAAAAAAAATTGTCTTTACTTCACTCTTTGTCGATTTCCTAGCGAATTCATCCTTTTACAAAATGTAACGAGAAGGCGTTCTGTTCGTTCCTAGGGAATTCATCCTTTTACAAAATGTAACTTAAAGACGTTTTGTTCGTTTCTAGGGAAATTCATCCTTCTACGAAATGTAACTTAAAGACGTTTTGTCAATTCCTCACTTTTGTCGTTTTCTGAATCGACAAAAGTGAAGAAACGAAAAAAAAAAAATTTATTTATCGGTCGTTTATTACCATCCACATTTTATTCACGAGTGACGGTTTTGTAAAATACCGGGGGACTTCCTTTTTGTACAAAACTGTAAGAGAAGAACATCTATCGGTTTTTTTTTAAATTTTTTACCAAAGTGAAAGAGTTGTCTCATCGTTCCACATTTGTAAAACTTCGCATCTACTCTGATTAAATTCGACAAAATGGCAATCAAACAGAATAATAGATAGCTCATACGAGTGGGAAGTTTGCGGCCAGAGCGAAGCGAGGGCCGTAAATCACACGAGTCGCATTTTATTTACGATTTGTGTGGTTGATTGAAAATCTTTCTGCAAATTTATAAGAAAAATCAGAACTCAAAGATCATTCGGTCTTCGAAGGTTTATTTGAAGAACATTTTCTGTCAAATTTCGTTGTCTTGTTTAGATTAATCGATATATTAAATGTAGGCATTTTTATCAGTGATGCTTCGGAAGTTCAACAATGAAATTGGTCAAAAATATATTGAAAAAATTGTCAGTCAAGGGACCTGACCCGCCCAAAAGGTGGGACCTAGTTAAAAAAGGGATTCTTCTTCCTGTTGGTGAAATGTTATCGTCTGGTGTTTCATACAAAATCTTTCATTG
Organism: Bradysia coprophila; assembly: GCF_014529535.1. Classification (NCBI taxonomy): domain Eukaryota; kingdom Metazoa; phylum Arthropoda; class Insecta; order Diptera; family Sciaridae; genus Bradysia; species Bradysia coprophila. The sequence goes on from NW_023503376.1 coordinate 3,283,203, forward strand.
GTTTTAATATTTATTTTAGTAGATAAGACCACAATTTGTTCCTAGCAGATGACAAGCTGTTTCTAAATTGTCATCAAGTTAATCCGAAGCGAAGTGGTTCTTTCTACATAATACTAATACCAAATATAAATGTTCTTTGAATTGTATGTTACTCTCGCCATTAATTTCTTCTTTTTTTTTTGCTTCAGAAGTCAAAATTTCTTATCTTAAAAAAAAATCGAATGGTTGTGTTGCCTCCAACATAAACCCATTTACAGAATACATAGTATGTTTTACATACATCGAATTATGGCTAAAGTAAAGTTAATTTAATCATGGCCCCTGGTATAGAGAACTGTGACGCAAATTTTAAACGAGAAAAATACTTTGCTTATACAAGCACTCGTTTCTGCCACTGACTGTTTCGATCTGAGAGACGAAATTTGCATTCTTCATTTATCTAAAATATTTAAAAAATATCATCTCATCAGACCATGGCAACAATGGTAACAACGGCATGACGGAATGGGTCTGGCGACGAAGTGTATGACAGCGTACTTTCAATTCGCTTAAAAATCACTAGACTTTTTCATGCAGATATGAATATCTAGCTTGATATCTAGCCTCTTTAGGTTCGTGAGCATCACTTGTACATGTTCAATATATCGCTTATATTTGCCTCAAATTATTTCTACAAGACGTTAGGGTAGTACAAATCGGATGCAATTAAACTTCCTATTCATTGAACCAGACGTTGACGAAGTAGGATCGGAAGGACCTCAAGTTACGATAAATATTAAACAGTCGGAAACTTTCCGGGTGTAGTCGAAGGTGAAACGGAAGTGGCCTCCGGCGAAATCAGAATCACTTTTCGTCGACATTTTCTCAATTTTTGACTGAAGAGTAGGAATATTTTTTCCCCTACTACGACAGCAAAGTCTGATGTTTTACAGAGACCTGTGTCACATCTCGAATTTTAAGGGGTTTTTTTTCGACCGATGTCGTATTTTGTCGCATTTGAACATTTAATACGTGCAACTTCACACATAGCAAACACCAACAACATTACCCGTTACTGCTGCATTTTAATGACATTATACACTTTCAAGTAGATGAAAATCTTAATTTCAAATGCAATATACCCCGACAAATATTTCTCTGGCATTCAGCCAACGTTTACACAAAAACCGAACGTATTGATCAATCCAAACTCAAGTGGAAAATGATACATCGTGACTGGGTATAGTAACTGATCCAACAATAAAATCTTACAAACATTTATGTTTCGTTCAACATTTTAATAAGCCGATTCCGGGATAGTGCATACATATTTCGTATTCATAGCAGCATAGTCAATCGATAAAATGCATAAAAGTGGCATGGCATCGTACGAAATGTGAAATAAGGAGCCACATGATGCTAAGTGTTATGGCTACAATGTAATTCGATCAAATAAGACTAAACCACCAAACAAAACATTGGGTAGTGTGGTTACATTGTGCAGTTCCCATCAATTGTTTGTGTTACAGTTGCACTTGTTCAACATTTAATGTTAATTAAATGCAAACTCAAAATATATTTCCGCTGAAAGATTCTAAATCCCAACAAAAATCTCTTCGAGAAAAATGTGACGCAGTCTTTGAAATACAATTTCTAAAATGAATGATATCGCTAGAGTTGACGCTTTCAGCTTCGTTACGCAAAAATTAAATTTTACACCCAATTTTAGTTCAAACAAGCTGGCTTAGTTTTTCTCATCATCTGCCAAATAATTTTTACCAAAAAAACATTTGACTGGAAACAACCAAAATTTTACCAAAAAAATCTGACGAAACTCGAAAATTTGACGAAATTTGACGAAATTCGAAAATTTGACGAAATTCGACGAAATTCGAAAATTTGACGAAATTTGACGAAATTCGAAAATTTGACGAAATTTGAAAATTTGACGAAAGTAATTCTCTATCTGCCACCATTCAAGAAATATCTCCAAAACCCCAATTGACCCACCCATTTCCAACTTTCGACATTTTTCACATATGCCCCTCTGTTCTACTCGTAAAACTCTGAGACTTTGCCGAAGAAAGTAACTCGCTATCTGCCACCATTCAAGAAATACCTCTAAAAACATAGTTGACCCACCCATTTCCAACTTTCGACATTTTCCACATATGCCCCTCTGTTCTACTCGTAAAACTCTGAGACTTTGCCGAAGAAAGTAACTCTCTATCTCTCATAACCCAACAAAAATATTAGTCCTTTCATCCTACGCTCGAGTAGCTCAAAATTTGGTCACTCTAATCACTCTAGCTCAAACGAATCTGCCCCGATTTTTTTAATTATTTTTTTGTTCGAATCGTGTTACGAATACCTTTCATTTGATGGGTCGCACGCCTCTGTAGGTTTCAATACAGCTAAGCTACAGCCGAAAACGCGTTCCCGACCCTCGAAAACCATACTCAGAAACCACTTCGAGGCCAATAAAACAAAATTTTGGTTTTTCCTGTGGTAATGGCGTATCACAATTTCATTTTTATGCCCACCCTGAGGTTCCTGCAAAATTTCATGGAGATTGGCTGACTAGTTTCCGAGATCGACCGTCGATAGATAGATAGACAGATAGAAACATACAGAGTAAGTAGAAAGATTTTGATTGTTTGGAAAACGTTAATTTGGGGCATTTTCTATCAAAATGACCAACTTCAAAACGATGTATCTCCGGCAATTTTAAAGTTACATAGTCGAGTGATAGCTCGTTTTGCTCGTATTTGAAGCGCGATTAAGATAAAATTGGATTTGTGGTGATACAGGCCAAAGGAAAGAAACTTAAATTCTCGCCTATAATATAGTTGCCGCGTCTCAAAAAAATTTCTTCGTTCTTTTTTTGGAAGTTAGACTGCGTCAAGTCCTTCGCTATCGCTCCGGACATGATGGAAAATATGCATCTGTCTGTGCTTGTACATTATAAGCAAAGCATCATTAAAACGATGAATGAAGCCCATACAGTTTGCAGTTTGCACACCTATAATGACAGGAACTGTAACAAACCGCACATTGATACGAGTATTATTCAAATGTTTTGTGCTACATGCACTCTTCAGTCTAAGCAACATGTTCAACATACAACAAACATTTTCCGCTATAATTGTATTATAGTTGGATAGGAAGCCGTATTTTAAAGACATGCATTCCTTTGTGGCAATCCTAATTGTATGTGTAACTCACAAAAGATGTGACAGCCATCGGCCAAAATAGATTAATTTACATTAACAGTTTTATGCCTGCAAAATCACGGGGAAGAAATGCATTGAAAGCAAAGTATTTGAAAAAGTGGCTGTCATATCTGCTGTACAGAAACCCTCTAAGAAGTATGTATGAATGGGGGTGAAAGCCGGTGAATTGCTATCCTTTAGCGTTCTCTGCTACATGTCCATATGTATAATTCCATACGCTTTGAAATAACCTTCTATACGAGTGAACGAGTAATTATTTTTCTTATTCATATTGCGAAGACAGATTTTGTTTTAAAAACTGCTCAGAACAAAAGCTTTCAATTGAGAAAAAGGTCTGCATCTATATGATATGCTTACTAGTTCAACAAAAAAGAATCTGTAAATTTGTCAGACTCGGTCTATATTTTAGCATTGGAAAATTTTGAACGTCTGTTGGCAATTGCATTTTATAAGAGTTTTGAACCATTGTCGTTGATACTAAAATTTTCTAAAAATCTGTATGCTAAACATCTGAGACATCTAAGGCCATTGAAAATATTAAATTGAATATCCACAGCCAGGCCGGAGCAGTTCATTGAAAAGCCAAATTAGGGAGCTAATACATTCATACACGTGTCTTTCACTTTTTCTAAAAAAAATTGTTTTCTGTGAAAAGCGTTCAAAAGTGAAGACATGTCAGAGGGTCCCGAAAACAGTTTTTCGACAATAACTCATGAAAAAATGATTTAAAATTGTTGTAATGTTGTGCAAATGTCGGCCTTGGAAAGACCCACAGGTAGAGTATACGCACCGCTTGGTGCGAGTACATCCACGAGAGTTATGACTAAAAATGTAGTGAATGTTCGGAGATACGGTATGATCAAGTGGGAGCGAACGGTTTTCCAAACTCCTATCACTATCCTATGACTACATTTTTAGTCATAACTCTCGTGGATCTACTCGCACCAAGCGGTGCGTATACTCTACCTGTAGGTCTTTCCAAGGCCGACATTCGTACAACATTACAACAATTTAAAATAATTTTTTCTTGAGTTATTGTCGAAAAACTGTTTTCGGTACCTTCTGACATGTTTCACTTTTGAACGCTTTTCACAGAAAACCAATTTTTTTTAGAAAAATTGAAAGATACGTGTTTCATAGAATTGAAAGACGAATCCAACGGGCTATCACTCATTAAAATCGGAGACCGCCTGTTCCCAAAGTTAAAAAAATCACCTGAAGTTTTGGCGATATCACTCAAATTAAAGATTAAAAATTTCGGAAAATTTAGGTTTTAACAGTGTACTTACGACACACAGTGTTCCAAAACGTTACTGCCACATTCATAAATCTATTTTTGACATCAGTACGTCACTTTGCGACCCCTTTATGTCCGGAATTACCCTACAGTAACAGTAGACTTTCGAAAAACCAAGAAAAAATTTTGTTGGTTTTTTGGGTTTTGGAGCCCATTTTCCCCGTGAGGGGTTTGTAAATTTTCCATGTTAAATATAAAAATCCTAAGGACGTTGCAACTTGCATTGAGACACCTCAAGCATACTCCTTATGGTATTTTCTATGTTCCCGAACCTACCTGCTCACCAATCGCTGTAAAACAGATCTCTTATTCCACATTTTCATCAATAACCAAAAAAATTCAAAAAAGCCTCATGAAATAAAATCGTTGTCTCTAACATTTCTGCAGTAGTAAGTGAAGGCGAGAGGCAGGGGAACATAGAAAATACCATAAGGAGTATGCTTGAGGTGTCTCAATGCAAGTTGCAACGTCCTTAGGATTTTTATATTTAACATGGAAAATTTACAAACCCCTCACGGGGAAAATGGGCTCCAAAACCCAAAAAACCAACAAAATTTTTTCTTGGTTTTTCGAAAGTCTACTGTTACTGTAGGGTAATTCCGGACATAAAGGGGTCGCAAAGTGACGTACTGATGTCAAAAATAGATTTATGAATGTGGCAGTAACGTTTTGGAACACTGTGCGACACTATCCAAAAAGTACATGCCGTGAAAATTGTGCATAGACCTGCCGTAATTTGAGTGAAGGACTTTGTGAAAATTTTAAACAAAAGAACCAAACTTTAAGAGAGTAACAGTCAAAGATAGTGACCTATTTTTTATTGTCATTACCAATAACTAGGTCCCACCTTAAGGGTGAGTCAGGTCTCTTGATGAACTTATCAAAAGACGTTGAAACATGCCTCTTTAACAATTAAATCGAAGTCATAGGTTAGGAGAAGAAGTGGGCAAACATCCCAATTTAAATTGGCATGTTTGACTCTATTGTAAAACCGAAATTTTATGCTTAAGAGGTGGAGACAAGTTCTATTACTAATAATAATATTATTCGGTGAGAAAAGTTTGGAAAAAGAATGCCTGTTGCAGGTAATCATCAGTCGGAATGTTGCAGTCTCAGGCGATTGGATCAAATTTATTGAAAATCGGTTTAGAATTCCTCAAGCTATCAAGCTTTCACAAAATCGAACGTAACATAATGAACGAACGTAAGACGTATTTTTTGACGTCAGACCCTTGACTTAACAGTCAAGAGAACTAATGCCTAGCTTCTGTAACTGCAGATTTAATTCATTCGGCGGAAATGGTGTTGCTCTACGCACGACATACGATATTGCTGGAACAGAAAATTCATTGATTCATTGGTTCATCAACACTTTTTATCGTTCATCGATGACATTGAACCCACAAAATCGAAACATTTTAGAGAAGAAAGCTTGAAAAATAGTTATTTATACAACCAAATGAGCCTAGTGTGACCATACACATCGTGTGCCTAAAAAAGCATTGATCATAGAGTTGTATACAATGTTTTTCGCAATAAAGGCAAAGGAAAGTCCTACTTTACGTCACTTGTTGCGAAAAAGTTAATTTCAAAACAGGAAAAGTATTAATCAAATTAGCCCTTCGCGGACAAACCTGTTTCTTCTGCCTTTTATCATCAGCTGTGCGAATGATTTGTCATAATTCTTTGCTTTCGAATTAAATCAGTTACAAAACGAGCCATCAGAACAGTCGGAGCGTTTGCTGCGACTGAGCCCCGTACAAACCGTATATCTATTGCGTACGTGACCCTAGTGCGTCTGTCACCCTACTTTGACCGTAGACCTATTGCGCCGGTTAATGTAGTTAAAGTAAAATTATTATGGAATGTGTACATCTTACAAATTGCGCATAGCGCAATTACGAAGCCCCGTACGACGTTCCTTTCAAATGAAACAAAAATTTCAAATCGCCCTGAAAATTTTATTTTTTTGAAGGGCCTAGTATCGGCCTCAGTCCGAGGACCCAAATTTAAAAATTTTTTCAACTACATTCTATTCGGCCTTTGATTACCTTCCAAATGAAACAAAAATTACGAAAAACGGATGAAATTTGCTCGAGTTATGTGTAAAATACACATAGGGCCCTAGTATCGGCCTCAGTCCGAGGATCCAAATTTATTTATTTTTTTTCAACTACATTCTATTCGGCCTTTGATTACCTCCCAAATGAAACAAAAATTACGAAAAACGGATGAAATTTGCTCGAGTTATATGTAAAATACACATAGGGCCCTAGTAGTGGCCTTAGTCCAAGGACCCAAATTTAATTTTTTTTCAACAACATTCTATTCGGCCTTCGATTACCTTCCAAATCAAAGAAAAATTACGAAAAACGAATGAAATTTACTCGAGTTCTATGTAAAATACACATAGGGCCGTAGTAGCATTTCACTTCTAAGGCCCTAACTCACGGTCCACTCACCCGATTATAAAAAATCTTTTTTTTCCTGGATTGGTATTGACAATACCTATCATTTGCCGTGTCATTTACATTTCCATCGTTTATTTTGCCATAAATATCACCAAAAGACCTTAAATCACTTAGGTGGCCCTAACTCACGAAGGGCCGACCCGAATATGCCCATCTTCGAACTTAGCCTCACTATTTCGACTATCTTTCAGGGGGAAAAAAAATTTTGAAATCGGATATGATTTACTCAAGATATCGACGTGACAGACGGACAGACGGACAGACAAAATTTTTATTGCAGATTCGTCATCTATGAACATAGGCAAACACTTTGCCCTTACCGTCTGCTTCGAATTCCATCAATTACACACGGCATCGTAATCCTATAAGCCCCTTTGTACTTCGTACGGGGCTAAAAACGACGCAGCGCCACCAACGTGAAAATGCAGAACTAAATAATGTAAATACTCTCCTACTCCTATGCAAAGCTCTTCACATAGTACATTTACTAAACATCCGATCATTAAAATTCATCGCATAACTTGATATATTGACCCCTAAAAGTAAAATCCTTCCACGCAATTAATGTACCTAATATGACAATGACAATTTGGTAACATAAATCATTCCCGAAATAATATACATAAAAAATTCAATAATTTACTGACACAGCACAGAATACACACACACACACATAATACATAAAGCCTCCACTCTCACATTAACTCCGTGCAACCGAATCTAATTTATATTAAAATATTCCAAGTCACTGTAATTTATAATCAAATACAACATGGAATTTCCTGAATCAATCAGCAATTATATACAAACACTAATTTATTAGGGTAGTTACGTCGTCAACGAGTAAAATGTATACAATGTTCACACGTATGCGTTCTGTATGGGGCGACTAGCTTGAGTGAACTTCCTTTCCAACTTTTGATTTTGCATTTTACAAAACATTCTTTGAACTAACCAAAAGAAGAAGAAGAAAAAAAAAACGAAAATTATGTCAAAGACGAAAAATGTCTATGCCGTGATGTATGTAGTTGTTGTGTCTACATATTATCAAACATTCATATATGTGCCCATTAATGGGAAAACATTTTCCCATAAATTATTCAATGTGTGTAAATTGTAATCATGTGATTGCTTAAAATTTAAATAGCAATTACACGCGATGGATGTTATATTTTGCGTTCTTGTAACTCTATATAATTCCATGAAAATGGATTTTCTATGGTGAAATATTGATGCAACTGAGAGCTGAGAACACTTTCCTATGAAAACATTATTATTCAACACTGTTCGATGTGTATTTTATACGTACAAAAAGGCAGCATGAGAAGAAGAGGAAAAAAAACGCTGCCATCAGCACAATGTCCATTCACATGTCGATGAGGAAAAAGGATTTATGATTCGAGAACAGAGAGGAAATACCGGAACCGAACAAAAGCTATTAGTTTTGTGACAGTATTCATCTATACGATATATCGTATCTCAGCATGTGTCACAGCCATAGGAAACGGTAAACAAATGCATGGGAAATGGAAATTAAGTTGATGCGATGAGCTTAATATCATGGGATATATTTCGGAATGGTAGAGAAGAGGTCAAGGACATTTTTTCAGAAAAAAAATCTTTTTGAAATGTTTGATTGATGCAAGTATAACATGGAAAAGTGAATTACTAAAGGAAACGCACTTCACCTGCACGATATTAAACGAAATTTCATTTTAAACGAACCTTCGGTGAAGTACACATTACCGAAACCTAAACTAAGGAATCTATTATCGACAACTTTAATAGAATTCGATAAGAACCGTGACCGTGACCATTCTCTTATATAGCAAAAGTTATACTGATAATAAAACTGTAAAAGATTTACGATGCCTTAAACAAAAGAAGTAACAGATTTAATCACAATGTGGCTATTCAACTTGGCCGTTTATGAAAATAAGACTACAAACAGGTGAGTTTGACCTGAAACCTGACACGGTGGGGTTGAACAAAACTTAAATAGAGTCGCGACACCACCTCTGATTTTTTTTATATTCTTATTGAGGGACTCGAGTACTATAAGGAACCACATTCAGTTCGCAAAATTTTCCAGCCGTTTCGGAGAACCGACACTCATGGCCGTGCGGGACCGACGAGTCAATTTGAAATGTCGCAACAGATACTTGTTGTGAGGCTGGTATGGCAAGTGTGGTATCGTTGTAAAGCTTAGACAGCAGGCTGATCAGCCATTATTGTTTTGTTGCAAGAAGGGTGTACCTGTGTATCACAGAGGAGTTCAAGTTTCGCCGAGGATGGTCAAAATAAATTTTTTCAAATATTGTACAATTCAGACAAATTTTGTAAAATCCATTCTCGGCGTTTAATAGAGCATGGAATCCTCTACCAATATCGCCATTCAAAGAGTTTCAAACTTTCTTCGTCTTGGACATATCACCATTCAAAGATGTCGAATTTTCGACTTTAGCTGGCTGTAGCTACGTGGTCAAGTTGTCGAGGGGAGCCATTTCAATACGAATTAGCTTAGAATTAGTCCCTCTATCCGTTGCGATAACAATCTGTATTCAAATTGACTCGTCGGTCCCGCACGGCCATGAGTGCCGGTTCTCCGAAACGGCTGGAAAATTTTGCGAACTGAATGTGGTTCCTTATAGTACTCGAGTCCCTCAATAAGAATATAAAAAAAAATCAGAGGTGGTGTCGCGACTCTATTTAAGTTTTGTTCAACCCCACCGTGCTGAAGCTCAGATTATCTGGTTAGACCTGAACCTGAATTGAAAATTTTTACCTGACCTGAATTTACCTATCATCTGAAAATCAGTAAAAGTTCAATCGAATCAGGTCATATGTCAGGTATATCTGTTGTGTTTTCAAGTATGAAGTATACCTAAATTATCGCCTAAAATCTGACCTGATTTACCTGGAATTTGAACGATTGTCCGATTTTAGATAGGTTTAAGTCAGTTCATATTCAAATATTTTCAGGTCAACCTGAAAATTAGGTTAAGATCTCGGGATATCCGACCTGTTACGAGTCTTTTATTTTCATGGAAAAGCTAAATGCACACAAATCTTTAGCTAAACATGAAATCAATCATTGTATAGGTCACAACCTAAACGTATATAGTTCAAAGGTCTTACTCAACGCAATGTGCGTCTAGGGAGATTAATCATACGTTGCTTCACTCTTTCAATTTTGTATTATTTTGTTGACCTGCGTTCTGCCAAGGCAGTTGAAATAAACCAGGCAGTAGCGGCTCATTTTTGAAACGTCAAATAAGGAACCTCATACACTATATATGAAAATGAACTCAAATGAACACTGACATCTTCTTCTTCTTTTTCAGCCTGTTTCTGTCCACTGCTGGACGTAGGCCTCCCCAATTCTTTTCCATTCCGAACGATTAGTTGCCACTTGTTGCCAATTTGCGCCTGCAATTCTCTTTATACCATTACTCCATCTCTCTGGTGGTCTACCTCTAGGTCGTGTTTTAGGTGGTCTCCAGTTCATGATCTTTTTGGTCCAACGTTCGTCCGTCCTTCTTGCAATATGTCCCGCCCAGCTCCACCTTAAAGATGCTATTTTTTCCATGACATCAACGACTTTTGTTTGTTGTCGAATCCATTGATTTGTCATTCTATCTCTGAGTGTAATTCCAAGCATACTTCGTTCCATAGCTCTGACATAAATTGAATTAATTATATTCGCAAAACATACGGCAACTAGGAACTAGATAATTCAGGTCCCTAATCAAATCAAAGCGCTCATGCCTGGTTTATTTTCCTCTGTCGTGGTTCTGCGGGATAATTCCTTTACTTGGGTGATTACGACTATTGTCTTCGGCTCGGGATACAATCTTCCCTCTCGTTGAAAGCAAAATTTCTCACAGATGAGAATCGACCGTACCTCTATGTAATTGACTAATATTTATCGAAAGAGTGTTCCTTAGGGCGTATCGGATTTTGCAAATTTTAAGGACCGCCATAGCCTGTGTGCGGAAAACGTAGATCATCGAAAACTGTGTCCGGGCATGTGGTTTATGGATCCGATGGAGCCCGGGAAGAAGTCCCCCCGGACGACTTTAAGTTTCCGATGGTCATAACTCGGAAAATTGAAAGCATTTTTGAAAACAATGTTCTAGTGAAATGTAGAGCTTTGAAAACTCTACAAAACTACCGAAGAAACCGATGGTCCAAAAGGTGCCACTGCCAAGATTGTCTAACATCGAAAATGTGACCTTTTGGTTTTTAACTTATATTTCCTGAGAGACAAATGATTTTGTTTAGCCTGTGGTATGAGGTGGTAGAGGAGGTCGAGCACTGCCAGTACACTAGGCATGTCCCAATCGGATATACACTTGAAATCACTTTTTTACATTTTAGAATGGAATTTTTAAGAGTGGCCACGTCGCCCACGAAGCAAGTGCAGACACTGCAACCGGTGCTGTTGAGTCGAGGACACCTTGGCCAATAAGTATACATAATATTCCATGACAGTAGCTGAACTCTTTCACAAAATAATTGTGATGTCGATGTGGTACTACAAAATCTGAATAAAGTGAAATTTCTGAGAAAAACGAGAAATAATCGATTTAATTAGTTATTTCACCCACGAATAGTAGTAATAAGTCGATTTCGTTGCAAATACACAAATTATACACATTTTTCGATATATTTACGAAAAATTGAAGTTCGTAGCATATTGTTTCAATACAAGTGCCACATCGACATCACAATTATTTTGTGAAAGAGTTCAGCTACTGTCATGGAATATTATGTATACTTATTGGCCAAGGTGTCCTCGACTCAACAGCACCGGTTGCAGTGTCTGCACTTGCTTCGTGGGCGACGTGGCCACTCTTAAAAATTCCATTCTAAAATGTAAAAAAGTGATTTCAAGTGTATATCCGATCGGGACATGCCTAGTGTACTGGCAGTGCTCGACCTCCTCTACCACCTGATACCACAGGCTAAACAAAATCATTTGTCTCTCAGGAAATATAAGTTAAAAACCAAAAGGTCACATTTTCGATGTTAGACAATCTTGGCAGTGGCACCTTTTGGACCATCGGTTTCTTCGGTAGTTTTGTAGAGTTTTCAAAGCTCTACATTTCACTAGAACATTGTTTTCAAAAATGCTTTCAATTTTCCGAGTTATGACCATCGGAAATTTAAAGTCGTCCGGGGGTACTTCTTCCCGGGCTCCATCGGATCCATCAACCACATGCCCGGACACAGTTTTCGATGATCTACGTTTTCCGCACACAGGCTATGGCGGTCCTTAAAATTTGCAAAATTCGATACGCCCTAGTGTTCCTATATCGGCGTGTAAATGTTTGTGGAACAAGCGGATTCCACACATTCAAACATAACTAATGACAGAGTGAAAATAAAAAGTCATGTTTGCGTGTGATTATTGACCTCTGCCTCGCCTCGGATAAACAAAATTCATTTCGTGAAATCATTTTTTAGAGAATTCGATTCCTGAACTCGCCTAACTAAAAAAGCGTTGGGAAAAGTGGATCTGCCAGACTGAGGATGTAAGGGTGCCTATATGTCTATTGTCTTTACGTCACAACAATGGCAACAAGAACGACAAAAAAATCAATGAATACAACAAACTCCCCTGCCTGTTAAAGTACAGCACAAAAATGAAGTACAAGACATTTCTATCAAACTTTAAAAGGACTGGCATTCGTAAAGATGAGTAGCTGCAGATTTATGATACGCTTTCTGTTTGCAAATGTGGGTCACAGTCTGTTAGACGACACTATATAGATTCACTGACACGATGAAGAAATGATATAGTAACAGAAGCGAATGTTAATTGTCGTAGTCTCTGCTCTCCTAATATCCATGAAAATTCAAGGACAGAAACAGTGTGTTTCTTTTGTTAATTACACTCGATTATTTATACCTAAAATCAATCTATCAAACCTGCTTCTAATTATTGTTCACAATATTATCGAATGACAGTGGGGTTTGCATTAATCGAATAATACCCAAACCACTTTTCCAGATCGTTTATGTATTGAGCTCATTTCCATGCCAAGAATTCCATAATTTAATTACAATGTTTCGGATATTCGGATATGAGTGTGTCAATAAATGAAAATTGTAATTTAATCGCATTGTTTGCTTAATTGAAATAATTTACTTTGTTTAAATTAAATTGTCATCTGACAAAATACACCCTCACGTATGCAAAGGGTGCTAGCATTGCATAACCATGGAATTGGGATTTTTGTAATTGGACAAACAAATCCATTACCTTTAATTACAAACCATGGTGTACTTTTGCCCCACTATCATTGTCGTCCGATCGACTTCGGAACGATAATAATGTCATTTAATGTGTCAGTTCGAGACAATTATCTAATGGTATTGGCTTCGGCTGATGCGATGGAATTAAATATTCGATGCTAATGGTAATGGCATTTAGGTAATCCTAAGTCCTTTCAATGATGTTACTTGTGAGATTCAAGTACCATCTGTGTACAATATCTTTCAATTTATCCGAGGACGCTAATTAGCGGATTTAGAGAGGGATACGAATGTATTAATCCCAACAAAAATCTCTTCGAGAAAAGTGTGACGCAGTCTTTGAAATACAATTTCTAAAATGAATGATATCGCTAGAGTTGACGCTTTCAGCTTCGTTACGCAAAAATTAAATTTTACACCCAATTAGTTCAAACAAGCTGGTTTTCTCATCATCTGCCAAATAATTTTTACAAAAAAAAATTTAGACTGGAAACTACCAAAATTTTACCAAAAAAATCTGCGTCGCATGTGGCAGATAAATTTTCTTGCTGGTCTGTTCCTGAACATCTGCCACTTTGCGACGCAGATTTTTTTGGTAAAATTTTGGTAGTTTCCAGTCTAAATTTTTTTTTGTAAAAATTATTTGGCAGATGATGAGAAAACCAGCTTGTTTGAACTAATTGGGTGTAAAATTTAATTTTTGCGTAACGAAGCTGAAAGCGTCAACTCTAGCGATATCATTCATTTTAGAAATTGTATTTCAAAGACTGCGTCACACTTTTCTCGAAGAGATTTTTGTTGGGATATCAGTCGTTTTAGAAGTGTAGTGTAACAGTTTACAGTTTTAATTCAAAAATTTTACGAAAATCGAAAATATGTAGAAATTCGAAAATTTGACAAAATTCGAAAATTTGACGAAATTCGAAAATTTGAGGAAATTTTACGAAATTCGAAAATTTGACAAAATTTGAAAATTTGACGAAATTTGACGAAATTTGACGAAATTCGAAAATTTGTCGAAATTTGACGAAATTCAAAAATTTGACGAAATTCGAAAATTTGACGAAATTCGAAAATTTGACGAAATTCGAAAATTTGACGAAATTCGAAAATTTGACGAAATTTGACGAAATTCAAAAATTTGACGAAATTTGACGAAATTCGAAAATTTGTCGAAATTTGACGAAATTCGAAAATTTGACGAAATTTGAAAATTTGACGAAATTCGAAAATTTGACGAAATTTGACGAAATTCGAAAATTTGACGAAATTTGACGAAATTCGAAAATTTGACGAAATTCGAAAATTTGACAAAATTCGAAAATTTGACAAAATTCGAAAATTTGGCGAAATTTGACGAAATTCGAAAATTTGACGAGATTCGAAAATTTGTCGAAATTTGACGAAATTCGAAAATTTGACGAAATTTGAAAATTTGACGAAATTCCAAAATCTGACGAAATTCAGAAAATTTGACGAAAATCGAAAATTTGACGAAAGTAATTGTCTATCTGCCACCATTCAAGAAATATCTCCAAAACCCCAATTGACCCACCCATTTCCAACTTTCGACATTTTTCACATATGCCCCTCTGTTCTACTCGTAAAACTCTGAGACTTTGCCGAAGAAAGTAACTCTCTATCTGTCACCATTCAAGAAATACCTCTAAAAACATAATTGACCCACCCATTTCCAACTTTCGACATTTTTCACATATGCCCCTCTGTTCTACTCGTACAACTCTGAGACTTTGCCGAAGAAAGTAATTCTCTATCTCTCATAACCCAAAAAAATATTAGTCCTTTCATCCTACGCTCGAGTAGCTCAAAATTTGGTCACTCTAATCACTCTAGCTCAAACGAATCTGATCCGATTTTTTAAATTATTTTTTTGTTCGAATCGTGTTACGAATACCTTTCATTTGATGGGTCGCACGCCTCTGTAGGTATCAATACAGCTAAGCTACAGCCGAAAACGCGTTCCCGACCCTCGAAAACCACACTCAGAAACCACTTCGAGGCCAATAAAACAAAATTCTGGTTTTTCCTGGGGTAATGGCGTATCACATTTTCATTTTTATGCCCACCCTGAGGTTCCTGCAAAATTTCATGGAGATTGGCTGACTAGTTTCCGAGATCGACCGTCGATAGATAGACAGATAGACAGATAGACAGATAGAAACATACAGAGTAAGTTGAAAGATTTTGATTGTTTGGAAAACGTTAATTTGGTGCATTTTCTATCAAAATGACCAACTTCAAAACGATGTATCTCCGGCAATTTTAAAGTTACATAGTCGAGTGATAGCTCGTTTTGCTCGTATTTGAAGCGCGAATAAGATAGAATAGGATTTGTGGTGATACAGGCCAAAGGAAAGAAACTTAAATTCTCGCCTATATATGGTTGCCGCGTCTCAAAAAAATTTCTTCGTTCTTTTTTTGGAAGTTAGACTGCGTCAAGTCCTCCGCTATCGCTCCGGACATGATGCATTAAGTGGTGTTCATGGTCACAAGTATAATGAAAACTTGCAGTAATTAGCTCTACTTTTTAGTTCCAGTTGACTGTTTTGAAAATGTTAAATTTTTGAAGCTACCTCTTAAATGAACCAATAACTGACGAAATAAGGTTTTTTATTGCCTGTCCCATGCGAAAGTTAACCATTACATAGCAGTTTCCCCTCTACGAAAATGATCCTTTACGTGAAGAATATTTTACGTGAATTCCTTTCTGAAATTAGACTTGTGCATAGGGCAGATAATAAAACAGTATACATTAGACGGTGCTACGTAATTCATTTATTCGGAAACAATCACAGCCAAATTTGAGATACTCGCAAATTCGACCGTGTGTTTTTGAGCAACTTGCTTTCGTAACTGTCTATCGACAAACTCTGTGTGAAAAGACAATTACAGAAGCTAGTTGCTCAAAGACACACTTGGGGGTTTGCTTTTATCGCAAAACTGTTACCTCATGTAATGTATTACTTTCGCAGCATCCAATGTAATCTACTATTTGTGTAGGATGGCTCCGATGTTTCTCTGTTTTCTTACTCCTAAATTCTACTCTCAGGGTAAATCCTCTGATATCCAAACCTTTTTTACATTAGGGAAGTTAGTGGAAAGCCCTAACTACTAAAATTGTTGTTTAGATTTTCCAGCTTAACAGCTTAAACAAAATTATCAATGGAAGTTAACGAAGTATAAGGAAATGTTTTGCCATATACTCTTAGTAGAGCTAAGTAGTTCAGCAAATAGAACAAGGATCAATCTTGTTTCCAAACATGTTGATTAGTCACATTTTAGCTGATCTCTAAAAAATGGACGTTGAGACTGAATCTTCATAAGTAAACGTTTTCACATTTATGTTTTACACGAACTAAAAAAAGAAACATTTCACCATCCCAGGGGGAGTAATACATACTGCAGCTATTTGAGAACTTTTTTTATGCTTTGTTGTAAAACATTTCTCAATAAATTTGGCTGCTTTCAAACAACACATTGGTTTATTTACACTAAGAAACGAATGAAACCAAATCGCAAATACAGTTTTCCATTTTCTATTTTAAGTGGAATGAATTTGGCTAGACCTAGGGTAATGTTACCGATATTGGAGCGACGTGCCTAGCGGCTTGTATCGGAAAAGTATTAATTTCAACCGGAAAATTTTAATTTCCTTTTCTGAAAACGATATTTTCAAACAACATAGCTAAAGGTCATATAATCAAGGACTTCGTTTCTGTTCTAGTAAATTTTTCCTTTTATGGAAACTTTATTGAAATGTTGTTTTTACATTTTTAACATTTATTTAGTTGGTTGATTGAATTAGTCATTAGTAAAACTTACGAGCAAATCGTCAGTCTCCTTTGTTCTGAGTCGTATCTTGGACGACATTTTAAAAACCCCAGCCATTTCGAATGATGGATTGTAAACAAATAAATCTTTGTATCCTGTCAACTAAATAACAATTATAAAAACTTCGCAGTAATGTGAAACTTTTTCGTCAAAGAGCACTTCACTACTAAAACCATCCGAAATTTGGACATATTGTCAGTGCCATAAAATAAAAGAGAAAATAGAGTCATGGTTGAATTTTACGCGCATAAACAGATGTGCTAAGTACAATATTTGACTTACTGAATTGTTTGTTGAAATTATGTAAATATCCAACATTTAGTTAATCTACCATCATCAATTCCATCGCCCTACGAAAATTTTAATAGACAATGCTGAACATTAATTCTAAGGTGGACGCTATTCTCACGATGCGGGGCTAATAGTGCGTCTTTATTACGAATCTATTACTTTTTACTTTTAGTATACATTTTGATGTATAAAAGGACAAAAAGGTCTCTGTTGTTGCGTAGTGTTCGCCACTAGACCTGTATGTGTCATCAAATGGGATGATACAATGATATGGAAATAATTTTCAGTAACTTTCATTTCAATTATGATTCACTAGACTCTTACATGCAAAAAAGGATGAAATACTTCATAGAGGTCGGTCATCTTTTTGCCACTGTCGTCATGGTCTGATGAGGCGTGTCTTATTTTTGAACAGCATTTTTAAATGCAAAGCATCTTAAATGACCTTACGACCTTACTGAAAATTTTTCAATAACGATACGACCTTGTAGTACAACAAGTGAACAAATGAATTGAAAAATAAATTTTCATCCCTTCCTTATAAGAGAATATCGTGAATGGGAATGATTCAACGCTGCGTTAGTTAAACCCTTTTCAATATTTAATGTTCAGCACACTTACAGCTTCTTGGATTTGTAGGCATTACGCCACCCTTTTAGTACCTTAAATTTGTAGGCATTTCAGCTGTGTTAATTTGATTTTTCGAGTCTTCAAAGATCTTTTCAAACTTTTTAGTCTAATAGCCTCGCGCTGTGGGTGAGTTCTACTGTTGCATTTAGTCCGTTGCTAAATCGTAACGTAAAAAAAACCCGGATCTGCCCTTTCTAGCTGTCTCGTGTAACGGATCAGTGGAAACGACCGAAGACGGTTAGACCACGCTAACCTCTGACCGCCACTGGCTCCGGAGGTCGAAACGGCATTTTATCTTCGCTTTCGCTACACGCGACCCATGGGTAAGGGAAGAGCAATTTCGCTTTGTTTCTTTTTGGTGATTGCGAAATTTTCGTTGAAATATTGACTAAGCGACCAATACGAATTAACGACTGTCCTAGGGTTTTCATTCCTCCGGCCTGAATTCACAATTCACTTCAGGTTATGTCCTTCATTGGACATATAGAAGTAAAACTAGGACCTTGTTGGTTTTGTCCACTGTGAGCAATGTAGCGTTATCTGTGCTTCTTCGAAAATGCTCCGTTCGTGATTTACGTTCGTAGAAGCTGTGATTATTGTGCCGTTGTTGTAGAAAAATATAATTCAAAAAGAGAACTCTTGAGGTGGAAACGTCTCACAGTGGCGAATAGCATTTCTACAATTTTATTGTACTCGCTTTTGTGGGTCGAATAGACCTTTCGAATTTTGAATGAAATAACATTCCGTTGGCATAACAATCGCTGAAATATATTACGCCGAATTTCAGTTTAAAATTAATCTTCAAATTACGCAGTGCTGTAATAGACAATTAGAACGCCAACAGATTCTCTGTAACATTCTTATGGGAAAAGGGAAATAATTTATGTAAAAGCTTGAATATCAAAAAATTGAAGAGGGTTCCGCTAATGTAAACAGCACAACACAGTGCAGTCATTAACAGTTAAAGGTGACATATGTGAATGTTTGCGGAAATATCAATTTTATTTCCGGTATCTCGAAATATTAAACATCGGCAACTGGTCCGCAATAAATCTACTGTATGTGGCTGTTTACTTAACAAAATATTGTATGACAACGGCGTAATAGCTTTTTTATGCTTACGAAAACATAAACTTTGGATATTTGCGGAGAAATTAAATTTATAAGTGTGTTCCGGGCTATGATTAATAGACAATAATTTAATGGTTTCTAACATTTGAACTATTTGAAAATGGTAACAGTTATACAGCCCTAAAGTACTAACTAACAGACACACATCCCGTTGAAAATAAAAGTCTCAAAAGTTCGAAAAAACGTGTACTCACGGTCTCAAATCCTGTCTTTTTTGACAAGTGAGTATACGTTTTTCGAACTTTTGAGACTTTTATTTTTACCCGCGATGGCACGGAAAGTAGCGAACGAGTTAACGAAAAAGATGGTTGGTTCCAGTTGTTTCTGAAAAAAAGACCCAAAACTATCAGAACCAAAGGTGTTTTCGCTCGAAAAAGCGCCTTAATATTCGGTAACATTAATCTACTATTATCTCGTACAGCTGTCACAAAAAAGATAAATTCAACGACGATCGGCTTTGTATGAAAAGCTCAGATGCGGCTTCGGAAAATCTTTTGTTTTAAATTTTTCTTACGGTACTTTCCTCTGTAGCGCAATTGCAGCGTAATTTTTTTTTGTGATAGCTGTACTCGAGTTAACAATATATCGTCTTCAAAGCCGTTTAAAATGCACGTTAAGAAATGACATCCACGTTAAAAAAATCTCATTCAAATGAATAATTGTACGAAACATTTAACGAAACTTAAGTGAGGTTACGTCTGAAAGTACCGTATATTGAAGATGATCTAGAACTCGTGCAGGAACTAAAAATTCGTTACCCAAAGTGAATATTTTGACATATTTTATATGAAAGAAGTGTCAAAATCCTCACCAGTGAAACTTAACGAAGAGTTTCTGAACGAGCTCCTATAAACGTAACCCATAAACATATGAACCTACCTCACACATCATTCTACTATTCTATTATTACTGAATCATATTTGAATAGATTGTGGAAATTCGATCCATGAAAATATTGTTCGGTGAAGTGACAGAAGTGACCGACTTGCCGACAGCGTCAATCATTGAGAGTCCTTTGAAATAGTGCTCAATCTATTCAAATTGCATTTACCGTATAAAAATAAAAGATTTCATTCCTCGAAACACAAAACGACAAACAACGAAAAAGCGTCATGCACAGCAAAAACATAACATTGAAAAATTTAAAACGGAAATTATTTTTATCTAAAAAATGTGATTACTCGCTGTTTCTTTACTTATATCCGTTATGCGATTTTATATGAAAGTTCATCGAGCAGCTAAAGATAGTTTTCTGAATATTTTTTTTTAGCTACAAAATGTTTTCTGAACGTGGTGGTGGTGGTGATATTTTGGTGGTTGGTGTGAATTTTGTTTTTTTTTTCTCTATATTATAAAGTTCATCATCAATATGCAGATGTTTTACTATTTTTTATGTGTGCAGAGAGACAATTTTAGTTTGTTTGATAAAGCTACAGTGGAAGTATGCTGAAAGCAAGATAAGAGATTTCGTTTATTTACATAAGTTCGTTGTATTTATTTTCTATAAAATGCTAAAAAGCTATTCGTTATTGTAAATTTTGCGATAAAACTTATTTACTCAGTGAGAATGTATCCGTTGCCGAGAGTCAGCTGAATTCAGTAATATTCTGTAGAACAGGAATTTGTCAGTTTACTCAAAACTTGAAGTGAAGAAAATTTTTTCCAAACTTCTATCATTCTTCACTCTGGTCAAAGATAGTTTTCCTGTTTGGTTCTTCAAGCCCTAACTACTAAGCCTTATACATCTGTATTATCATCATTACCTATTGTTAAATTAACTAGACCGTTGATAAAAAGAGGAATCATTCACAAGGTGCGCTCGGAAAAAATGAAGAATCTCAGAACCCGTGTGTTAGGGCGTATCGAATTTTTAGAATTTTAAGGGCCGCGATAGCCTGTGTGCGGAAAACGTAGATCATTGAAAACTAATTCCAGGCATATGGTTGATGGATCCGAAGGTGCCCGGGAAGAAGTCCCCCCGGACGACTTTAACTTTCAAATGGTCATAACTCGGAAAGTTAAGAGTATTTCTGAAAACAATGTTCTAGCAGGATGTAGAGCGTTAAAAACTCTACAAAACTGCCAAAGAAACCGATGGTCCAAAAGGTATGTCTGTCGAGGTTTTCTAACATCGAAAGTTCGACATTTTCGTTTTTGACTTTTATTTTCTGAGAGACAAATTATTAAGTTTAGCTTTTGGCATGAGGTTGTAGAGGAGGTCGAGTACTACCAGTACACTAGGCATTGTCCCGGTCGGCGATCCATCCGAAACCACTTTTTCAACATTAATGAATGAACTTTTTAAGTGTACCCACGTCGCCCACGAAGCCAGTGCAGTTCCATAACAGTAGCTGAACTCCTTTACAAAATGTTTGGGATCTCGATGTAGCACATTATATTGACACGGTATACCACGAAGTTCAACCTTTTGTAAAAATATCGAAAAATGTGTATTTGCAACGAAATCGACTTCTTACTACTGTTCGTGGGTCAAATAACTAATTAAAACGATTATTTGTTGTTTTTCTCACAAATTTCACTTTCTCAGATTTTGTAGTACAGAATGTGCTACACCGAATTCTTAAATATTTTGTAAAAGAGTTCAGCTACTGTTATGGAATATTATGTGCACTTACTGGCCAAGGTTACCTCGACTCAGCAACACCGGTTACATTGTCTGCAATGGCTTCGTGGGCGACGTGGGTACACTTAAAAAGTCCATTCAAAAATGTTGAAAAAGTGGTTTGGAATGGATCGCCGACCGGGACAACAGTGTACTGGTAGTACCCGACCTCCTCTACAACCTCATGCCAAAAGCTAAACTTAATAATTTGTCTCTCAGGAAATAAAAGTCAAAAACCAAAATGTCGAACTTTCGATGTTAGAAAACCTCGACAGACACACCTTTTGGACCATCGGTTTCTTTGGCAGTTTTGTAGAGTTTTTAACGCTCTACATCCTGCTAGAACATTGTTTTCAAAAAAACTCTTAACTTTCCGAGTTATGACCATTTGAAAGTTAAAGTCGTCCGGTGGGACTTCTTCCCGGGCACCTTCGGATCCATCAACCATATGCCTGGACTTAGTTTTCAATGATCTACGTTTTCCGCACACAGGCTATCGCGCCCCGTAAAATTCTCAAAATTCGATACGCCCTAGCGTATAGACATCGCACGCAAAAATTAAGAAAGATTTTTTTATGGATGAAGCGCCCCATTTCTACTGATCCCTTACCCCCTAATGAGCCTGATTACTTTGTGAATGAACCCAAAGTATGTTCACCACTGAAGGTAATGCAAAGCCGCAAAAACACACGGAACCCAAGTTTCGGGTGAATTCGAGTGTAGCGTAAATTCCCTTCATTGCAATGCATTCGGTGTCAATAGAATTGGCATTTAAGAGTGATATCGCGAAATCTTTGAACAACTTTGGGACAAGGGATCGCAGATATTAATGACTTATAGCTCATTCGATTCGATGAACTTTTGCGAGTAAAACGTAGTACTACGTTTGGTGAACTCTATTTTGTTGTCGACGCTCGAGGTCATGTAGTAAGGGTCTGCCAAAAGGGGCCCAAAATCGTTTTCTCGCGATTAGTCGAGTAAAACAATTTTGTGGAAAAACTTGTTTAGCTAGCCGTGAAGAGACGCATATTTTGAGTATACACACCACCAGGTCCATGTTGACCTGTTGGTGATATCAATCATTTTAGGTGAAAAACTAGGTGATTTATCACTCTTAAATCATCCGTGTTTTTTGTGAAGCGCTGAAGGCTTACATTAGTTGATAACAACATTCATAAAACTTAATACTTCCACTGAAGCTGCGACCTCAGAAGTTCGATAGCCTCCATCTTAGCTGGAACACAATGGAGTTGGACTAATTTTGTTAAAATTGGAGTCTAAAGCGAAGCAAGATTTGTAGGGTATTCGTTGTGTCACTGAAATATTGGTACATATAAAGGTTTGAGCCATCACACGTAAAGCATGAGTGGTACTCTAAATAGAGTACGGAAATGTTGACACTGTAAAAAAAAAATCTTGAAAAAACTTTCATACAAAATAGTACTCTATTTGGCAGCTGTTTCTCGAAGTACTTTTGCTTGAAGTGCCTTGTTTGAACATGAAACGATATGTAATTTTTAGTCTCCCTCATATGCGGGGTGTGACACACATTGACAACCTTTCACATATAATATAATATAATCTTCATCTGTAATCGACAGCGTTGACATCAATAAATAATGAGATCCAGCTAATATCATCGTTTATAAGCAAAATTCGCATTAAAACAAATGAAGTAATAGATTCTATTTCTGTCTGTCGAAAATAATCGGATCAAATCAAGTAATAGATTCGATAATTTTGCTAGATAATTATCTCATGTCGAAACTATATGTTGGTCAATAACCGACATAACGACAGATTCTCACTGAGTAAATTGGTTTTAGAACTTCTTCTAAGTAGTTGATTTCAAATCTAAAATTTTGTAAATAAAAATTCTTTTGCTAAAATTATCAAAAAAGAAACCTTAACACTTGTATCAAGATCTCCAACCCAATGATCTGGAGGAAAGCGTGGAAATGGTCCAAGTTTCTTAACGGAAACGTTACTTGGCAAATCGATAAGTCGGCCCTCTTTTCGCAGTCGTTTCCTTCTCGCCACCCGCTTCTTCGATCTTATCATCAAAGCCGCCTGCATTTTGATTATCTGTTTTCCTTTTGATTTTCACTTAATTTTAAAAACTTTTTTATTTTATTATCTGCATTTCTTTCTCACTATTTTTCTCTCATTTTTTTTTACTTATTTTATACATCGGGTATATCACATTTAAATTTCTGCATTTCTTTTAACGGTGACATTGTTAGTGTCACCGTTAACTTTTAATTTTGTATTTAGTTTGTGTTCGACACATATTCAACGTTTCTTCATATTGAGGAATTGCTACCGATATTTTTGATTTTAAATTTTTCTTTGTATTCTTTTGATTTCATTTTGATTGATTCCATTTTCGGAACTTGCTGAATATCCACAAGCTACTGATGTGCTAAAAGTTTAATCAGAGAATAAATAACTTACATGATGGCGGCTGTCATGCAAATGTAAGTTAGTTTCACTAAAAATGTTGAGATGTAGCCTTTAGATTTTAGATAAAACGAACCGACTGTTTGTTGTGTATGTTTCAGCTCTGGATTTAGACCAAACGATAAAAGGGAACGCTCACCCTCAAATTGTTATTGAAATTGAAGTAGTAGATTAATGTTGAGTTGAGGACTATCCAAAGTTTCAAATTTGATAAATTCATCATTTTCAAGAAGATCTTAGCTAAACACCAGTAAGTAAACGTCCCAAATCCCACACTCACATTGTTTTCATTTCCGTCGTACAGGTACTTCACAAATGCTGATTTATTTCATGTATCAACCACGAGGCCGAAAGCCTATAGATAGACCATGGTCATGATTGTAAGTCACAAAGAAATACAATTCTGGGACGTCAGGATCAGAAGCTGTTCCCATTTTAAATTAAATAGGAATTACATTGGTGCGAGTGAGATGAACTATTCTAATCCAAATTTAACTCCCATATAACTGTAAAGGGGAATATTCAATGTCATCATGACACCAACAACAACAACACTCGAAGAGCGTGACACAATGGGCCCAACAAGGATGACTTTTTAGCCCCGTACGAAGTACGAAGGGGCTTATAGGATTACGATGCCGTGTGTAATTGATGGAATTCGAAGGAGACGGTAAGGGCAAAGTGTTTGCCTATGTTCATAGATAACGAATCCGCAATAAAAATTTTGTCTGTCCTGAAAGGTAGTTGAAATAGTGACGCTAAGTTCGAAGATGGGCGATTTTGGGTCGACCCCTCCAGAGCTGGGGCCCCATAAGTGCTTTAACGTTTTCCAAAGATTTCTCTGGCCATTTAAAGGCTACACTTGTAAGTGATACATCAAATGAAAGGTATTTACAATACCTATCCATAAAAAAAAAGTTTATGGAAATTGGATGACCGACTCGTGAGTTAGACCCCTTGGTGTGAACTAGGTACAGGGTGGCAATCCGTTTTTGCTTGTAGGTTAGTCAAATTTGAACGGATTTAGATGGATTTTGATTTATTAGATAGGTATTGACCGTACCAATCAGGGAAAAAAAAGTTTATGAAATTCAGTTTACCGGAGCGTGAGTTAGGTCTCTTGGAGTGAGCTTATATGTGGCTACTCGGCCGTACAGTGAAGGTGGTGTTTTTTGTTAATATCTCGAGTAAAATTTAACCGAATTTCATGATTTTTTTTTTGTTTGAAAGGTACTAATGAATGTAAAGCAGCCGTTGTACTTTCCACCTCCTAACAAAATGGCCGTCAGCCGCCATTTTGGATTTTTGTAAAATCAATATAAATAGGTGAAAATGATAATTCCAAAAACACTGATCAGTGGGAAGTGTAGTTTGTGTTACTTTTGAAAGGAACGTCGTACGGGGCTTCGTAATTGCGCTATGCGCAATTTTTAAGAATTTTACGACGTTTACGGGCGCAATAGGCTTACGGTAAGAGTAGGGCGACGGACGAAGTAGGGTCACGTGCGCAATAGATGTACGGGTTTGTACGGGGCTCAGTCGCAGCAAACGCTCCGACTGTTCTGACGGCTCGTTTTTCTTGTAAATTCAATTGTAATTTGTAAAATCAATCAATCAATCAATCAAAGGGCAATATTTCATGATACTGAAGTACTAGAATTGTATTTCCATGTGATTTACAATCAGGACGAACATTTTTCTTCTTCTTCTAGGGTTTAGTAGGGCTCACTAGCTGCATTTTGGTGCATTTTGGTATAAAAGCGTGAATTCTTTACCATTGATAAATATGCATTTGGGGATTCCAAAACGATTAGGAGACTGTGAAAAAGTGACCTCTAGCGCCATCTATATCCGGTTGAAGTTTTCGATGCAGAGGTAACTTTGATGAATTTCTGTGTAGCGGGAATCGAAGCTACGCAGGTGATATTGGTCTCAAACGAAAGCTGAGGGTTCAAAGTTTTTTTAGTGCAAAAAAATTTCACGAATTTTCCGATTTTCCCGCAGTTTTTCAGAATTTTCTTAAAAATGATATTTTAAAACTGAGGTGAAAGTTAAGGTGAAAGTTATGTGCAACGATAATAGCGAAAAAAAAACTTTTTTGAATCAATTTTAAAAATTACTTAACTTTCACCTCAGTTTTAAAATATCATTTTTAAGAAAATTCTGAAAAACTGCGGGAAAATTGGAAAATTCGTGAAATTTTTTTGCACTAAAAAAAACTTTGAACCCTCAGCTTTCGTTTGAGACCAATATCACCTGTGTAGCTTCGATTCCCGCTACACAGAAATTCATCAAAGTTACCTCTGCATCGAAAACTTCAACCGGATATAGATGGCGCTAGATGTCACTTTTTCAAAGTCTCCTAATCGTTTTGGAATCCCCAAATGCATATTTATCAATGGTAAAAAATTCACGCTTTTATACCAAAATTCACCAAAAAATGAATTTTGTTCAACTAGTGAGCCCTACTAGTTAATAACTTGAAGGTGTTTGGACTCGAACGCATTAAATTTTTGTGCAACAAAAAATTCCGAACAGAAATACTTATTATTCCTAGAAGAACCTAAGGATTCACTAGAAGAAAGGGCATCCAACACCCACTAAATGAGTTCAATATTTTTCGTTGTCGAAAAATGAGTTGCTAATCCCCTTACCCGAAGAAGTATGACAAAGAAACATTACCACAAAGTTAAAAGAATCGTTGGAATGAACATGAACAAACATACGATGATAGGATAGAATGATAGGAACACTCACATTTTCCGATATGTTGTTTATTTTGTACAAACAAATTAATATGAAAATTCGTTGGCTTTTCTTCGATGTAATTTATTGTTATGTGTGGTCGACGTTTTGTGTGTGTGTGTGCCGTTCTTCATTTTAACTATAAATCATATATATACACAATTCGTATCCGAAATTAAGTTTGATAAATGAAATGAGCTTTGAACGTAATAAATGTTTTGAATTTATTATTGATTTTGGCAAAATGGTACTATACACCAGCTCAATACGTATTTTAGTAGGTACGTATTCGAGATTGTCAGTGTTATGCCCGCTTTTTTTTTGACGACAACATAGTGAGGCATATACAGCTGTGCATGTAAAATGTTATGAATTGTACTTTTGTATATACCCCCGTTGTAGTGTATACTGTACATACACATTTTATTGAGTGGGAAAGTAAATCAATAAAATGTTTGTTTCGATTTGATAGTCACGCAAAGGACAGACCAAACTTTTTTTTTAAATTTCCATTTTGCTATAGTATTTATTTTGTGTGTATATAACAGCCGAGTATATATGGAGGCAGAAGATTTTCCCTATATATATATGAGGAGCAAGTACATACTTGCAATTCACATAGAACTCGAACTCCGTATGTGTATATAGATGTAGGAGGCTATGGGTGGCTATGCTTTTATATATATTTTGCTGGACTGCTTTTTTTCTATTTTATTGTACATAATTTGGTATTAATGGCAATGGAGTAATGACCTACATTGGCGAAACATTGTATTTCGGTTTGTAGGATATGAAATGTTGATTATTTAAAGCAGCATTTTCTTTGGTCGGAACATTTTATGGGCACATTTTGTAGTGGGAAACAGAATATATTAGATACTGATTAGGATGTGCTGTAATAAAAATCGAAAACATATGGTATAGTGAGTGGACGCATTCATAAACCAGTTAAAATAAACCATGAAAAAGGCTATGGACGGGGTGCATTATTTAGCATAATAAATGCATCTTTTCGTCCTTATTAAGCTAATAACACAAATGAACATTTGACAAACTCAGCGATTACCATATCAATTTTCAGTTGTAAACATAGCTAACGCCGACCCGTACGAAACACCTATTCGTATCAAAAGCCTTTAATGTGAAACTCTTCATTTCTCTTACTTCATTTTCTTCTCTGCTGAAAAACTATTCTCCCTTTAAAATCACTTACATTAGCCACTCTTTGCCTTGTTATCATATACAATTAAATTGCCGGAGGCAATATAGACAGCCCAGTACGAAGTCAAATTTCATAAATTCCTATTTAAACAGCTATATACCGCTATATTTACCTATATTTCACTGTAAATAAACATTGCATAGAGGAATATGCTATTATATAGCTCTATATGCCTGTATATAGCTCAATATAGCTGTATATAGGTATATATAGATGTCCATATATGGAATCCCTGAAATCCCTCACACTTAACACATTATTTCCATGTTAACAGAAACTCTCTAAGTATCATTTTTCCCAATATATATCACTTTTAATAAAATCCAATATGGCCGCCGGCAGCCATTTTGTTAGGAAACCGAAAATAGTACCGACGCTTTACATTTGTTAATACCTTTCAAACAAAAAAAAATTCATGAAATTCGGTCAAAATTTACTCGAGATATTGACAAAATACTCCACGTTCACTGTACGGCCAAGTAGCCAGATAAGAGCTCACTCCAAGAGACCTAGCTCACGCTCCGGAGAACATAATTTCATAAACTTTTTTTTCCCTGATTGGTACGGTCAATACCTATCTAATAAAGCTAAAACGAACGAAATATGTTCAAATGTGGCCGACCTACAAGCAAAAACTGCTTGCTGCCCTGTGCCTGTTCCACACCAAGGGGTCCAACTCACGAGTCGGTCATCCGATTTCCATAAACTTTTTTTTTGTCGATCGGTATTGTAAATACCTTTTATTTGACGTATCACTTACAAGTTTAACGTTTAAATGTCCGGAGATATCTTCGAAAAACCGTAAAGCACTTATTGGGCCACAGCTCGGGAGGGGTCGATCCAAAATCACTCATCTTCGAACTTAGCCTGTCTTTTGACATTACCAAACGGGAAAAAAAAGAATTTTCAAAATCGGATGCGTTTTACTCAAGTTATCGTGCAGACAGACAGACAGACGGACATTTTTTTTTCGCGGATTTGGCATCTCTAGACAACCACAATAGGTTTCCCCTTACTCAGGGAGTCCAATTCGACGTGTTACAAACGTATGCGTAAACCTATAAGACCCCAGTACTTCGTACGGGTCTAAAAATGGTCAGGTTTCATATAATTGTTGTTTCTGAAAAAAAGACCCAAAACTAGAACCAAAGATGTATTATAGAAAATGGTGTTCCTTTCCATACACTGTTTTATCGGGCGGTTCGTTATTTGAAATTCGTATTGGTCAAAAGTTTTGTTCCAAACAACTGTAAACCCGAACTTTGACAACACGACCGACAACGATTTCATCCACAGCAACGCACTTCAAAAGTGCTATTAATGACAGCTGTCAAATAGAGTACTATTTTGTATGAAATTTTATCCCCACTCTTTTTACAGTGTAAAATTTTGTATGTAGCACTGTCAAGTTTCAGTTTCAAGTTTTTCGTTAAAATTTTCGTCAACCTGAAAGTTGAGGTTAAGTTGCCTTATGTGGATGAAATTTGACATATTGAAATAGAACACCTATGGTGTGGTTAGCACATTATATGACCTACGAGCTTAGACGAACTATATATATAGACTGGAAATTACGAACAAAATTACGTAAATAATGTGTCCCCAACATGAAATACGAAATGTTTGATAGTGTGAGAATTGGTGGGCAAATTAGCGCGAAGGATTTGAATTTGTTTACCACACAACTCTTTTGAATTTATAAAACATTAAAATATGGTAACGATTACCTTTACGATAACGGGGGAAACTTTCAATGACTCGAAAAGAGTTGATTTATTCCAATGTAGTAGGTACGCAACCGGTTATCGTGAAAATAGTATTTCGGAAGACACAAACTTTTGACATAATTAATTTAAGAAAAACACTAAAAAATTGAGACTCCTTCTCTTGTGCTAATGCAACCTCTAAAAGTACGCGTACTGCTACAGTGGTCGTCAGTGAAATTTAGATAGGAATGTGTTTTCCAGCTGACCCACCCATTCAAACTACTTATACTTGTTTATATATATCCATATATGGAATAACTAAACGTTCACGGGTGATAGTTATAAAGCCTTATAAGGACTAATAAGCACTTTGTTTGTATTAGTGAACCAGCTGAAAAACTTCTTTGAAGTCCGCTCTAAAGTTTTAATTCAAATGAATATTCAACTGCCCGGAGCTGCCTTTCCTTTTGCTGTTTATTTTCGTTTTTCCTTTAAACAATAATTGGTCCAAATGAATGCCGTAAAAACATTTCGTTTATATATCGTAAGCCTAAGAGCATCGTCTTCAGTTAGAGCGTCATCTAATAGTTATTTATTTAACAAGAATCGTATGGAGGTCAGAGCCTATTTTTGGAATTTTTTCTAAAATTTCCAAAAAATTGCCAAAAATTTCCGAAAGCCGCGATCGTCCAAAAACCGAATTTTTCCACCATTTCGAACGGTTTTGGCAATTCCTGAACTCAGCCTTCAAATGAAGTCGAGCATGATTAATTTGAAAGATGAGAGCGTCAATACTCAAACAAAATCATTGAGAGCTGGCTAAAACACAAGACTGAGCTCTGGAGTTGCCAAAACCGTTCGAAATGATGGAAAAATTCGGTTTTTGGACGATCGCGGCTTTCGGAAATTTTTGGCAATTTTTTGGAAATTTTAGAGAAATCCAAAAATAGGCTCTGATGAGGAGGATGGAGATATATTATCGCACTAGACGTTAGATTGCCAATCCAAGGCGAAGCCGATGTTCTTAAGACATCATGTGCGATAAAATACCAGTAACGATTCGTCGAATAAATACCGAAAATAATCTTAGTGTGACTTCAGTCACACGTAGCGCTAGTGCGATAAAACTCCTCGAAGATCCTTTATCGCACTAGTGCGAAAAACGACATTGCACACAGGCGGTGTAAGTCACAACTATCATCACTGAATTGCATAAACATTTATGAAAACATTGCCCAGGGCCGTTTATTATTTCTGTTTCCGAGAATCACTCTGACTATTCGTAAGCGACAATGTTTTCAAGAAGAAAGTTCTAAGATTTTGTCCGAAAGAAAATACGAATCCATCGATTCATAGTTTTAAGTGTAACCAATGGATAGAACTATATAATCGCACCCCCATGTTGCATGCAATATATCGCGTAAACGTATGGCGTCATTTGTAAAATCAATTCAAGCATACAATTAGTGCCGCCATACCAGCCAGTATGCACTGTAGGTAGTATATACATACGAGCAGTCTTAAATAATTCAACGATTTTCAATCATAACACAATAAAAAAACGATTTACAACCGTGTCGGAATTAGATTTGTAATCCCGAAATGTTCCATTTCCTTTTACATTTCCAAATTAGAAATCATTTCGCATCGTCGAATTTCCAGTCATATTTCAATATAACAAATCGATTTCCCGTCGATATTTGGAGGGGGATATGTTTCAGTGTACAGTTAAGAGTTAGAATTTTGATTGATTGATATGCAGGCAATTCTGTACATTCGATAATTGTAATTTGTAATTGAAAAAAGACAGACTGTCGCTCACAGTTAATTCCGACTAAATTTGTGAGCTATTTGCTTCAGCTGCTTGTCAGCTGGTTCATAGACGCATACAAATTCACTGACGTATACGAGTTTAATAAACACGTATAAGACAGTGGGGTTGTTGTATGAGTGAGTTCAACTGAAAAACAACTGAAGTAAATTGCATCAAAATTTTGATTAGGTAAGAGCGGAAATGTTCGTGACCAGTTCGTGAATTTTTGTCTCCTTTCGTGCGTTAAAAACGCGTGGATAACTTTTCCGCACTAGTGCATTAAAGTGATTTTGTCGATACAATAAACTTGTCTCTTTAACCATCTTACAGTGAACGACATCTCAAATGTCTCACTATCATTTTTTTCAGAGAATGTCATTGTGAATTTGCAATGACACAATAAAATTCTCAGAAAAATTTGACAGTGAGACATTTGAGATGTCGTTCACTGTAAACTGCTCCATTTCGGAACGTTTATTGAAAATAGTTATTAGAGTACTTAGTGCCCAAAAAATAGAACAAGAATAGACCGGCTAAAGCCTGGTGAGGTCTTTTTTCATTTTTTTTTTCAATTTCTGTTTACTACTAGCTTGGTACTCATTCAAGTACCACTTTAGTATTCAACTACCAAATTTTGGAATTATAAATAGGCAAGCGAGCCGATTAATTTCATCAGTCGGTGTGCAGCTCTCAAAAAGTAAACATATCTACAACATACGTATTAGTCAACTACCACGTTGGTAGTCAACTACCACGTTGGTAGTCAACTACCACTTTGGTAGTCAACTACCACTTTGGTAGTCAACTACCACTTTGGTAGTCAACTACCACTTTGGTAGTCAACTACAACTTTGGTAGTCAACTACCACTTTGGTAGTCAACTACCACTTTGGTAGTCAACTACCACTTTGGTAGTCAACTACCACTTTGGTAGTCAACTACCACTTTGGTAGTCAACTACCACTTTGGTAGTCAACTACCACTTTGGTAGTCAACTACCACTTTGGTAGTCAACTACCACTTTGGTAGTCAACTACCACTTTGGTAGTCAACTACCAAATACTCAATTTACAAATAGACCAGCAGGCCGAATAATTTCGTCAGTCGGTGTGCGTCTCTCGAGTAAGAAACATCTTTGCTGCTATGGGCTCTAAGTACCAACAACTACCAAAATTTCAAATTGCAATGTCTGCTATGAGCGATCGGTTACCAGATAACAAATAATAATTGATTTGCCTGGTGTTGGTTTGCTCATAGTAGCATTGCAATTCTAACTTTTATCAATCACATTTGATTTGTGACACAGACGGGACGGACGGACGGACGGACGGACGGACGGACAGATGAAGTGCCCACAATAGGTCTTTTTTCCCTATGGAAAAAAGACCTAAAAACACCCTCAAAGACGCTACAAAATCACCTGTCCGAAATTGTTATTCCAAATTGTATTACGCTCCGTGGCCGACATTTGAATGAAACTAAAAAACTATCGAAATACTCACAATCTACCGAAAATTATTTAACATTTTGGACGAGGTATCCGTAATTACTGTCTGTGTGCAGATTATTGATTTTTTCGCGCTTTTGTAGAATCAATAATATTCCCACAAACAGTGTAGTGACCATGTTGTTGCGTAATGTGAAAGTCTAAAAGGTTAAAAACGTGATGTGATCCTATATTCAATTGATGCGTTCATGTAACTAGTTGGCGACAACGTGACCACTATACAGTATACAATACCGTTTTGTGTTGTCGATAAAGTGATGATTAGTATGATATCTGACAAACGTTACCACTCGTTTCGTTCCACTTTTTTTTCGTAAAAAAGAAAAGTGGAACTATCTTCAAGCCGCATATATTTATACGGCGCTCACTTTTTTAGTTCCACTTGCCTTATACAAGTAAACCTATTTCGCGAACAAAAGTGGAACTAAAAGGGTAGTATTGTTGTAATTGACTAACTATCTGACTGTTCAGAATTTGTCATCTGTTACAACATCACAGACAAATATGAGCGATTAGCTCTCGCTTATCTGGTCTTATATAGCAAATTGTATGTCAAAACAAATGAAGTAAGAGATTTTGTAAAAAAACACCAGAAAATAGTTAAGACATCAGAAACGGTAGTTATAGAATTTATGTGCTGTTAGTCGCTATAGGTACAAGTATGTCTTAAGGCCCGTCATTGGGAAATGACAGGACAGTTTCCCGAAAATGTATGGAAAATTTTATCACAAAAATTCACCGAAAAGATTCAAAGAAACTCACCCATGATGCTTTCCATTGTATTCGTGCATAGTCTCTTTAGGTCGCCAAGGCATATTTGAACACTAAAACACTTTTACTCGATGCAAAAACAAAAAGTTTTGTTTTGTCACGACAAAAACACAGAAAATATTTCGACACAACTGTGACACTCCGCTACTATAAGTACTGGAATGAATGTTTGCTGTGTTCACTTCGGCGGTAAAATATTTTCATTCAAAAAAGTGTCCGACATTTAAAAACAATCATCAAACGGTTGACAAAGGGTAGCGTATACATTTAATAATGCTCATCGACCATTTTTTAAAGCTTTACGAGAGCTCAGCGGACATTCTCTCAACGATGGGAGAGCATTTTTAATAAAAATTTAGCCTCTCGTAAGACTGCACTGAGCGTAAGTAAATGTTCGTTTCTCTTTAGTAAGCTAAGAAGACTTCGCGAAGTCTAATTATGCCACCTCTTTGAATACAAATATCGGCTGAGGTCGAATAATTCTCCGCTGAGCTCTAATAATTCTTCGCTGAGCTTTAACAAACCTCCGCTGAGCTCTAATAATTCTCCGCTAGGCTTCAGGAAGTGCCCGTTAGACCTAAGGAAGTTTCAGGAAGGCTTAATGGAGCTAATCGGATACTCAGCGGAGATCTGCCAAAGCTAAGTGGAGTCTTATTAAATCATAGCAACAGTTATTAGGTATCCGCTGTTGCTTATTGAGTGTTCGCTTAGCTTCATTGCCTTACTACTACGTGCTAAAGTCTGACGGACTCTTACTGAAGCCTAGCGGAGAATTATTACAGCTCATTAGAGGTTTGTCAAAGCTCAGCGGAGAATTATTAGAGCTCAGCGGAGGTTTGTTAAAGCTCAGCGGACAATTATTCGACCTCAGCCGATATTTTTATTCAAAGAGTTGGCATAATTAGACTCAGCGAATTCTTGTTAGCTTACTAAAGAAGTGGGAGAGGTTACAATTTTAATAAATGTCTACCATCGTTGAAGGGTCGGACAATTTTTTGAATGAAAATATTTTACCGCCGAAGTGAACACAGCAAACATTCATTCTAGTCCTTATAATAGCGGAGTGTCACAATTGTGTCGAAATATTTTCTGTGTTTTTGTCGCGACAAAACAAAAAAAAAACTTTTTGTTTTTTCATCGAGTAAAAAGTGTTTTAGTGTTCAAATATGCCTTGGCGACCTAAAGAGACTATGCCCGTATACATAGGAAAGCATAAGAGGTGAGTTTCTTTAAATTTTTTCGGTGAATTTTTGTGATAAAATTTTCCATACATTTTCGGGAAACTGTCCTGTCATTTCCCAATGACGGGCCTTAAGCGTGGTTATCCCGGATAACCTTAACACATTGTAGATTAAAGCGCACGCTGGAACTTTAGACATCCTGGAAAGTAGTAAAGGAGCCGAGGGTTACCTCCAGATAAAATTTGATTTTTAGAATTTTATTTGCAGGTATTCCTCGACTCCTTTACTACTTTTCAGGATGCCTAAAGTCGACAAGTCACAGTAACCGGTAAAGTGTTAAGTTATACTGAGTCGTGAGACTGTGTAATAATACAACAAACGACGGAATTATGCCTTAAAAGAATTCAGATGACTTGAAACGTTCTATACCTTCATACGATTGCATCATACGCAAATATTATGCAAACAATGTTAATACGCGAAATTTCTAAGATAAACAAAACTCCGACGAAGTGTTATCAAGCTTAGGATATGGAAGTTTGCGTTCTTGAAACTCAAGAGTCTTGGATAAAATAATCGAATTCAAATAACATTTTCTCAAGCTTGTAATTAGTTCAAAGAATTTAATTGAATCATTCGCATGTGAAATTCTCTAACGATAATTGGCCTATTGGTTCAGTTAAGAAAATGTGTGCGCTAACAGTTTCGAATCTGCTGTGAGTTTTGCCAACCATATTCGGAAGTGTTTGATCGACATTGTAATCCTGTGTTCCGTTTTAGAATTGCATCCATCGTATTAACATCGAGAATAATGGTATTGCATGCCGTCACCGAAATCAGATGCGATTCGATCAGTAACTATTTGCAAGGTCGACAATATTGCATAATAAAAGGTCTAACGGGCGACGAAAATACCACATTCGAATATGTTCCGTCGTTTTTCGCAACTTTTAAAACCGAACTCGTTTTCGACAAATGTACGCTGTCGTCCATTCCGAAGGGGATATTTAGAGCGTTTCCGCATCTGAAAACAATGTACACGTGGAATTCTGGCATTAAAATAGTGTCGAAAGTCGATTTCCTCGATGCGGACGATTTGCGAGTTATCGATATGTCGAAAAATCGAATCGAAATGATTTCGCATTCAACATTTTTCTGGGCCATCGATTTGGAATTCATCGACTTGTCGGAGAATAAAATCGTTGTGGTCGAAAGGAATGCCTTCCATGGATTGATCCATTTACGGACATTGCATTTACAGATGAACTTGATCGAAGAAATAGAGCCCAGAACGTTTGATATATTACCGTCCATTGAAACGTTACATTTGAACGATAATGCTCTGCAATCGATTGATAAGCATTTGTTTTCGCAGAATAGTAAATTGAAAAGCATTTTGCTTCATAACAACCGAATCAAAACGATTTCGGGAACAACATGTCAACATCTTCGCCAGTTGATGCATTTCGATATGCACAACAATCCTACAGAGGGTCTCGATCTATTCGTTGTCGATGCAGACTACACCAACATTCGTAATATCAATTGTAAAGGATGCTATATTGGACCAAAAACGAAGAAACTTTTCGCATCTCACAACAACATTTCCTACGTCATACAAAATGGAACTGGTCTGTTAGTTGAACTGGACATATCCAACAACAATTTGTATTCCATCAAAAATCTGACCGAGTTAGAAAACTTAAAGGAGCTCGATCTGTCGCACAATCACATCCAAGACATCGACATTACAACGTTTGCCAATATGACCGAGCTGGAAACGTTGAAACTCAAACAAAGCGGTTTCAGTCGGATAAACTACGGTTCATTCTCTCACAAACTAAAATTGAAAATTCTCGACATATCCTTTAATGGACTGCGTACCATTGACTTGAACATGTTCGCTGCACTCACCGATTTGGAGAATCTATACCTCGAAGGCAACAATTTAACGGAAATCAATTTGAGCGAAGTCAAGCAATATTTTCCGTTGCTAACGAAAATTGGCATATCGAAGAACAACTGGAAGTGCGCTAGTCTAGCCGAAGTGATAAAGATTTTGGGAAGTAATAAGATCGAATTGAATTCGAACGGAACGGCTACAAAAACGTCGAATATACGAGGCATACCTTGTACGAAAGAGTCACAAGATACTGTTGCGGAGTATGTACTGGCGGGCAGTGCCAAAAATAATCTAGAAATATCTTTGATCAATCCCGATGACACGAGTCCCCTCGCGAAATTAACGGAATTAAAATACGAACTAGTCGACGCTAGTGAGAAGCTAGCACAAATTTCAAACAAATTGAATGCGGTGCTGGAATTTTTGAATAGTGACTTATGACTCGTACTACTCTCATCAGGACCGTAGCCAGACTTTAAAATCCGAGTGCGCTAGGGGGCGCAAGGTCCAAAAAAATTATTTTGTATGGGAAAATTGAAAAAAATTGAAAAAATGACATCTCTTGGAGGGGCGCCGCCGCCCCCCTGCGCCCCATCTAGATACGGCCCTGACTCTCATGCACTGTACACTAAGCTTACAAGTACAAATACAAGCATGCAATAAAACTGAAGTGTCTAAGCCAAAAAACATGAAGTAATTTCCATTCCACGTTACCACAACAATCGAATTAAAATTTCTGTTCTTTTGATCGGTCTCATATCGTTTTGTTTACCTCAACGTGATCGCATGTACAAATTCCCAGATGTCGGTGCTCCGAATCGCAATACTCAGCCTCGGTCCACTTCTGACCGCCATTTGGCAAATTGTAAGTCGTATGATATTCATCCGTATAGACCAGCTGGTCATGGCTGCAAGTTATTGTCCCTGATTTTGCGTTCAGATTCGTTTCGTGCGTGTCCAACTTTCGTCCGCGATAAAAACTACATTTCCGTTCCAATTGGTTCGGTTCGCCGGTGGGCGAACGACCGGGCGATGCTTGTGGCGTGGCTGGAGTGATTATAATGGAGTCTTGCACTTGGATGTGCAGCGCATGGTGTTCGTTTGGTTCGGGCGGTTTTGTACTTGAATTGTTTACGACAATCGGCGATGTTGGCGGCGTTGGTTCCGATTGCGATACGACCAGTGGCAACGTTGCCGACTTGGTTATGTAATTTTTATCGTAATGATGGAATTGGCGATGATGCGGTGGATGTTCGGAACGGGGTGATAAGGGTCTGTGATTGGGATGTGTATTGTGGTGATGGTGATGGTGATGTGATTGATTGTGTATGTCATTTTGATTTGATTCGTTTATTGGAAG
Source organism: Bradysia coprophila (assembly GCF_014529535.1). Taxonomy (NCBI): domain Eukaryota; kingdom Metazoa; phylum Arthropoda; class Insecta; order Diptera; family Sciaridae; genus Bradysia; species Bradysia coprophila. Next base: position 3,321,639 of record NW_023503376.1, read on the forward strand.
TAATAGTCTACTGCTGGTTGTATAGCCGGCGCTTAATTTTCTAGCTTGTGCTTGGGGTGTACGGAGATATGACGCTGGTAAATTATGGAATTGACGACTTTGTGCTTTGGCCTTGGTAGCTAGATCCGCTGCAAGTTTATCTTTTAGACCTTGCTGCAGCAAAGCTTTGTTTTTGTTGTTTAGGGCTGCCTTTTCCTTTCCCTTTCGGCGAGACGCTAAACTTGCACCACCGGCAGCGGCATACATGATGGGCTGATTTTATTTACTTGTCTCTTTGTTTGGAATTTATTTTCTTTCTTTTTTTTGGTTTTCGTTTTTTTTTTATATTTAATTAAATTAATTGTATGCAAAGTACTGTGGATAGATATATATATATTTCTCTCGGAGGTTATATACCGTTTACATCAAATATTAGGTGTGTCATTTTCTTCCTAATTTCTATACTATATCTCGTCTCTATGCTATGTGCTAAAGTTTACTTTAATTTCAATTTGTACACACCGTTGGCTATACGTCATTTTACTTTACTTTACTTTTTTTATTCGTCCGGGTAATTGTATTGAGGATTGGTGAAAGCGGGACACATACACACAAATTTTTTGCTGTTTATTTCCTCTACTTTCTCCTTACTGTGGGTGGATTTTTTTTAGTTAGTTTCACTGTGTAATCATAAGCCAAAAGTTTGATTAGTTGATAGAGTTGGACACGTTAACATTTATATAGAGACACGCAATCCGACTATATAGATACATGTAGAAATATATATATATATGTTTATGTATTGAGATATATCCTACGTTATACAAAGTGACATTTAAAATATTGATATAAAAAAGCTCAACTACACGATGGGGTTGGGTTACAATTAACTATATATAATTTTCATGAAATTTATATAATTCAAATATTTTTCTTTTTATTTAAATTTATTTTTCTTTTTTTTTGGTTTGTTTTCTTCCTTTCTTTTTTAGTATATTTGTTTGGTAAATTTAATTTCTGTAATTTCTTCCTCTTTTCTCCTTCTCCTCTTTCGGTTTTTTCAATTTTTATTTTTTATTTTATTTTCTTCGTTTGTTTTTTGTTGGATTATAATTGAATAAAAATCAAAATCAAACTAATTTTCTGTTTAATTAGGTTCGTTAATGTGGAATACGTTTTTTTTTCTCTCGGTTTGTTGTTATGGTTAGTGTTTTATTGTTGATTTCAACTATGTGTCGTCTCTCTGTATTACAAAAATAAATCCCTTTTTTTCTATAAATATGATTTAATTATGAATGTTCACGTAATGAATAAAAAAATTAATTACTACTCGATGCCCGGTTATGTTCATGATTCTGAAACCATGGTATATCTATATATAGGTGTAAAAAAATACAAATGCTTCCACATCCAGTTTTTTTTTGTTTTTATTATTATTTCTCTTTTTGATATTACAAGTGTTTCATTCCGTTACTTTATTTCCACTTTTTTCTTCTTCTTTCTTCCAAATTATTATGATTTTATGTCCTCACACGTATAATTTTATCGATTTATTTCCACTAATGATTTTGGGTCTAATTATAAAAATAAAGTAAATCGGAAAGGTAAAAACAACCCTGATAAATGTATATAAAACGAATCGACGAAAAAAAAAATAATTTTTTTTTTCGGTGTGGAAATCAAGGCGACATAAGTAATTAATTCAAATCATTAGTAAATGTTTGATTATAAGACCTCTCTACTTGTTATGCCCGTATCTCTTTTTTGTTTTTATTATTTTTTTATTTATGATATCACTAACACACGGAAAGACAATTTCTTTTATATAAAAAAATATTTTGTCGGTTAATTGGAACCACGAAAATAAATTCTGTCTAAATCAATTTTTTTTTTATTTTCTCTAACAATATTGTCCTTTCTTTGCTGTGCTTAAATTTTTCTTTCATTGGATGTTATGTTTTGACACACCAAAAACATAAGAGTGTTGATGGAGAAACAAATTTGCAAGAATTTTTTGGTTTTTTAACTTATTTTCTTTGTGTTCTCTCCTTTAAATAATTTTCTTTTTTATTTTCTATAAATTTTCAGTAAACTTTTTTTTATCTAAATCGTTGGATATACAAACAAGTAACATTATTTTAGTGGTTTTTTATCATTATCATTTCAATAATAAAACGTTTAAATAACATATACGTACAAACGGTTGTAAGCAATATTTTCCATTTTTTTTTAATTTTTTAATTTTCTTTTTTTTGGTTTAACAAATATAAGACACTTAGGGCATATTTCATAAAAAATACTTTGTTTTTATTACCATTTTTTTGCTTCTTCTTCTTCTTCTTCTTCTTATTGACTCTACTTAACTCAATAAAAATAATAAATTCTTATTAGTTTCCTTATACTTAAGCGTATTTTTGTTACAACTTTTATGTATGGGTTTTTATATGTTTTTTCTCTCTCTCTCTTTCTTTCAATTTAAACAATATAACTCTTATGATTCCGTATACAAATATATATATATAACGAGAGTGAGTGTCTGACAGTGTGAAATGGTTTGATGCTTCGGAAAAAAGATTGTTAGGAATGAAAATGTTGTTAGGACATGAAAAAGGAACGATTGGATTGCATTGCTGTAAAAGAAAATTAATAATTTTTTTTGATAATTAAACAATTTATTTGAAACTATTTAACTAATTTAAAGTGTCAACAACCCTGAACACGACTAAAGTACAGCTAACAAGCTGGACTAAAAATCTATGCAGCATAATTAAATGATACGAAAGCATTAAATCTGATAAATAAATAGCGTTTATAACTTGTGAGCTTGATTGTGTGCGTGCTTCATAATCTTTCATCGTTTTATTTATTTTGAAATTGACCCACTCAATTCAACGGATGGAAATTGAGGGGTTGATTGGAGTATTTTATCAAACGGAACATATTTAGAGCGGTTTTTTATTTCACTGATTTTCTTCATACTTTTTTTGTTAAGGAAGACTAGAGAGCGATCCGTTTGCGGGTCGTTTCTTAGCAGGGGCTATTTAGTTGAATTAATTTGCCGAAATTCGCCAAAATTCGCCAAAATTCGCCAAAATTCGCCAAAATTCGTCGAAATTCGCCGAAATTCTCCCAAATTAAAAAATTCAAATTTTGAAAATTTTCTTCCAAATTTATGTTTTTTGAAATATTTTGCTAGTTTTGTGATATAGCATAACAAAAATATGCAAGAATCTACCAAATTCACAAATATATATGTAAAATTCACAAAATTAGGACATTTTTCATCGTTTTTCCAAAAAAAGCCATCATGGCTTCCCGGTTAAAAATAGATTTCTAGAATGTCTTGGCCAAAAATATGTAACTAAGCTCTACGATTCTTTGAAATTTCTTAAAATCATGTATAAATTCACAAAAAATCGCCAAAATTCGTCAAAATTCGCCAAAATTCGTCAAATTCTCCAAATTCGCCAAAATTCGCTGAAAATTCAACTAAATAGCCCCTGTTTCTTAGTTCGTTGACTCTTTATTGATAGGCATAGATACTCAGCTGAAGTTAGAGTTTACATTTGGACGTTTCGTATTATTGATATCTTTTTACATAAATTCTTTTTGCAGCAAGACGACAACGATTACCCTAATTGGGCTAGCTTTTAATAAAATCGATTGGATTATGGCTTTTGCATTGGTTTACTTGACATGTAAACACTTCACACTGAGAAAAGTGAACATTTTATGCAAATTTGTTGTAGACTAAGTATTGACTTTTCTCAGAACTGGTCAAACCGCCACAAATCCAATCTATTTTTTATTGAAAGCTAACTAATTTGTGGAGGTTATTACCGTCTTGCAATCTTCAAAAAGGTTTTTTTGTAAAAATATTCAGCGAAAATACAATGTGAAGCGCCCAAATGTAGACTTTAAAGTCAACTAAGTATCCATGCCTCTTAAGGCAAGCTGTATCTATCTTTATCTTTTCTGTCTGAGCGAACTGGATAAAACAAGATACAAAAATGAAATTTCACGCTTTGCTTCAAGGCTAGTGCTTAAAAGGAAATCTCTTCTCAGCACTAGTGTCGAAATAAATTTCAGGTTAGCACAAATGTCGAAAAGTATACTCCACTTTGATCTGGGTTTTCATTTTAAAACGTCAGAAAAAATTCTCAGAACTTTTCAGAATTATTCGGAATTTGCAGTATTTTTATATGTAACCAACATGGATATATCGAGTACCTCTTTATTTTAGTTTATTTTACTTTAAGTAACAATTTTATTGAAGAATAGCCACAAAAAAGAGTCCAAAAATGCTTCATATCCCACTTTTACATGAAAAATAGATCGAAATTTAAGTTCCTAGATTATACGTAGACTTCTGCTTAAGTCGATCCAACCCTTGCAGTGAAACTTATCCAAGGAGGTTTTTCCATGACAAGGTTCTACAGCTAGGCTATCTCATAATACATACCATGTCTCGCACTTATGTCACTTAAGAAAATCACCTTTCTTTTCATGTAAAATGATTTATATTACCAACAGGTCAATATGGACTTGGTGGTGCGGATACTCAAAATGTGAGTCTCTTCAAGGCCCACAAGGCTAGCTAAAAAAGCTCAAATTGTTTTACTTGACTAATCGCAAAAAAAAACGACCTCGAGCGTCGACAACAAAATAAATTACACCAAACGTAGTACTACGTTTTACTCGCAACAGTTCACCGAATCTTATGAGCTATAACTCAATAATATCCGTGACCCCTTGTCTTAAAATGTCTGTTTTTTTCGATGCTTAGACGACCTATACAATCATTCGTCTAAGGTTCGATCTTTTCGCAATATCACTCTTAAGCAGAATCCAAATAAATTAATTTCTAAGATTAATGAAAGTGACGAAATTTCTTGCTCGATATAATTAACGTAAAGATTGTGTTTGGAACCTCTATTTTGAGAAGGAATAATGATTAGACCCGTACGACGTACTGGGGTCTTATGCGTTTACGCATACGTCCGTAACACGTCGAATTGGACTCCCTGAGTAAGGGGAAACCTATTGTGGTTGTCTAGAGATGCCAAATCAGTGAATAAAAAATGTCCGTCTGTCCGTCTGCACGATAACTTGAGTAAAACGCATCCGATTTTGAAAATTCTTTTTTTTCCCGTTTGGTAATGTCAAAAGACAGGCTAAGTTCGAAGATGAGTGATTTTGGATCGACCCTTCCCGAGCTGTGGCCCAATAAGTGCTTTACGGTTTTTCGAATATATCTCCGGACATTCAAACGTTACACTTGTAAGTGATACGTCAAATAAAAGGTATTTACAATACCGATCGACAAAAAAAAAGTTTATGGAAATCGGATGACCGACTCGTGAGTTAGACCCCTTGGTGTGAAACAGGCACAGGGCGGCAAGCAGTTTTTGCTTGTAGGTCGGCCACATTTCAACATATTTCGTCTGTTTTAGCTTTATTAGATAGGTATTGACCGTACCAATCAGGAAAAAAAAGGTTTTTGAAATTATGTTCTCTGGTGCGTGAGCTAGGTCTCTTGGAGTGAGCTCTTATCTGGCTACTCGGCCGTACAGTGAACGTGGAGTATTTTGTCAATATCTCGAGTAAATTTTGACCGAATTTCATGATTTTTTTTTTGTTTGAAAGGTATTAACGAATGTAAAGCGTCGGTAAAATTTCCGGTCTCCTAACAAAATGGCTGCCGGTGGCCATATTGGATTTTAATAAAAGTGATTTATATTGGGAAAAATGGTACTTAGAGAGTTTCTGTTAACATGGAAATAATGTGTTAAGTGTGTGGGGTGTTTCAGGCATATCCATATATGGACATCTACATATATCTATATTCACCTATAGTGAGCTATATACAGGCATATAGAGCTATATAATAGCATATTCCTCTATGAAATGTTTATTTATAGTGAAATATAGGTAAATATAGCGGTATATAGCTGTTTAAATAGGAATTTATGAAAGTTGACTTCGTACGGGGCTGTCTATATTGCCTCCGGCAATTTATTTGTATATGCTAACAAGGCAAAGAAAGATAATGTAAGTGATTTTAAAGGGCGAATAGCTTTTCAGTAGAGAATGAAGTAAAAGAAATGAAGAGTTTCACAGTAAAGGCTTTTGATACGAATAGGTGTTTCGTACGGGTCGGCGTTAGCTATGTTTCCTTTAAGTTAATTAGTATCGTAAATAGCTATTTTCTTCGTGGTTTTATGCAAATACCCAATGTGACAATTAGAAATGTATAAGAAGGTCTGCGCGGACGCATTCTAATTTTTCCAGAATTATATGATAATTATGTAAGAGATTGAGTAAAATTAACACACGTAGCACCTTATTTCAATATTAAATTCAGTTTATTATTTAATGTTCATTACAGTTACACATGAAATGGTAAAATATTTCAAAAATATCCCGCAAAAAAAGCAAATTTTAATGCTACTTTCTCGAGCACCGTAAATTTATAAGCTACAATAAAACGACATCGTCCGTCGTCGGTCGTCGTGTGATAAAGTAGTTGATCTTACTGAGCTAAAATAGAATTCAAAGATCGGTTATTGATAAGTGAATTTATTTCCAGTATGTTTGCTGGAGAACCCTCCGATAAAATCTGAATAATTCAAATGTTTCATCATAAATTCTTGGAATTTTCTGTTATTTTGTGAATCGATTGCATGTTTAAGAATACACAACGAAAATATGGTTTGTAAAACGAATTGAGATTATTTTCATATTTGTTCGAAATTTGAAATAAATATTTCACCAGCAACACCGTATCTTCGTCCAGCGTATGCATCGATTTTCTTTTCTTTACGAACATTTTTTTTCCCCAACGGTGAAGAGAAGACTTAAGAAGCTATTGGTATACGATATACGAAACAAACAAACACCACACTAACGGTCTCAGATTTATTAGAATTTGTTTTATTTGCAAGTTCGATAGAATTGAGTAAATCTGTTCTGTTGCGTACATATACAAGTCAAACAACTGTTCCAGCTGAAAGTTTACGGTTCACAGCTGTGCCCTATAACAACCTCGATAACAGCAGAAAGAGATTCTCTGCCTACAGCACGTCTACAAAATAAACGAACTTTTTCACTCGTCATGATGTTCCACTTCAACACGAAAAACTGAAAGCTCAATTTTGCCATTTTCATTAAAAATTAAATCAGCTGGTTGAAGTAACGTATATAAATACTTCGGAGGCATTAGCGCATAATTTCCGAAGAGAAATTATTATTATTTTTCTGTATGTTAAACATGGAACCAGTGTGAACATCATGTCAAGCCAGTAAATTGTATACACATTTTCATAAACTCTACATAATAACTCAGCGCTGACCTCACTGAATTTATTTTGCATTGAGTATTATGCAAACAGGTAGGTCAAATGTGCTTTTCATATAATTTAAGCTTGTCGGGTGGGTGTGATACATTTTTTTCGTGTAATGGGAAAAACACTGTGTGCTGTTCCGTTAAAACGGTTTATGCAAGCGCTCAGCACATTCACAATTATCTGAAGAAAAGAAAAAAAAACTCATTAAAACTGACCAACGTCATTTTTTAGACCCGTACGAAGTACTGGGGTCTTATGCGTTTACGCATACATCCGTAACACGTCGAATTGGACTCCCTGAGTAAGGGGAAACCTATTGTGGTTGTCTAGAGATGCCAAATCAGTGAAAAAAAAAATGTCCGTCTGTCCGTCTGTCCGTCTGCACGATAACTTGAGTAAAACGCATCCGATTTTGAAAATTCTTTTTTTCCCGTTTGGTAATGTCAAAAGACAGGCTAAGTTCGAAGATGAGTGATTTTGGATCGACCCCTCCCGAGCTGTGGCCCAATAAGTGCTTTACGGTTTTTCGAAGATATCTCCGGACATTCAAACGTTACACTTGTCAGTGATACGTCAAATAAAAGGTATTTACAATACCGATCGACAAAAAAAATGTTTATGGAAATCGGATGACCGACTTGTGAGTTAGACCCCTTGGTGTGAAACAGGCACAGGGCGGCAAGCAGTTTTTGCTTGTAGGTCGGCCACATTTCAACATATTTCGTCTGTTTTAGCTTTATTAGATAGGTATTGACCGTACCAATCAGGGAAAAAAAAGTTTTTGAAATTATGTTCTCCGGAGCGTGAGCTAGGTCTCTTGGAGTGAGCTCTTATCTGGCTACTCGGCCGTACAGTGAACGTGGAGTATTTTGTCAATATCTCGAGTAAATTTTGACCGAATTTCATGAATTTTTTTTTGTTTGAAAGGTATTAACGAATGTAAAGCGTCGGTAAAATTTCCGGTCTCCTAACAAAATGGCTGCCATATTGGCCATATTGGATTTTAATAAAAGTGATATATATTGGGAAAAATGGTACTTAGAGTGTTTCTGTGTTTCTGTGTTTCTGTTAACATGGAAATAATTTGTTATGTGTGTGGGCTGTTTCAGGCATTCCATATATGGACATCTATATATATCTATATTCACCTATATTGAGCTATATACAGGCATATAGAGCTATATAATAGCATATTCATCTGTGAAATGTTTATTTATAGGAAAATATAGCGGTATATAGCTGTTTAAATAGGAATTTATGAAAGTTGACTTCGTACGGGGCTGTCTATATTGCCTCCGGCAATTTATTTGTATATGCTAACAAGGCAAAGAAAGATAATGTAAGTGATTTTAAAGGGCGAATCGCTTTTCAGTAGAGAATGAAGTAAAGGAAATGAAGAGTTTCACAGTAAAGGCTTTTGATACGAATAGGTGTTTCGTACGGGTCGGCGTTAGCTATGTTTTTATTGTTTGGCATTAAAAGAGCTCTGTGTCCTGAACGAAATGTGGGGTAAAGTTTTATTTTATTTGTTAGCCAAGAACAACTTGCAACGCGAACTAAATTTCCAAGTCATGTACCAACCAACCTATTTAACAAGATTGTTCCTAAGTTATGAGTGATGTTTCCTATTAAATATGAAATTATAAAGCTAATCAGTCGAGTCGAAGAAAACGAACGTGTACAGCAAAATGAAGAGGGAAAAAAATATGAAGTGTCGGTAATTAGGTTTGGTTTGACTGCAGAAAATTACCACTGTGAAGTGTTGTGTACCTTGAAATCGTTTCAACATGAAGAGTGGGGAACGGATTATAATTTAAAAGATTTTTTGAAGTGATATTCAAGTTGGTTGAAAGTTGTTTCAAAAGTCCTTATTACATTTTGCTATCAATTTCAAAGTTTGTGTTTCAGTTTTAGATTATAGTCTGCCCTTAGACTCCAGACATTATTTCGCTAAATTAACTTTATCTGAAATCTGTTATCAACAGCCACGACAATATAAAACGAACAGAATATTCTGTGAAATTAATGAAGTAAAAGATTTTGTATCGATCTGTCGAAGATGGTTAAATCAGTACTAGACTCCATAATTTTACTAATAACATGCTGTAATAACAATCGACATCAATCCCCACGTGCCCCACGTCCACTTGTCCAGCGAAATGTATTTTCATTCGACGAGGAATGAAATTCCTGAGATTAGATTCGAAGTAATAATCTAGAATTTGTTCAGAAAAGAATTTTTTGCTTGATTTTGTAATTGCTGTTTGTGTAACAAGTGTGACCGAGTTTCATTTTTGTTCAATTCGTAAGCAAGACATTTTATGATATTTTTGTAACAATTGCAAAAATAGATTGAGAAAATCACTCAAGGGACCTGACCCACCCAAAAGGTTGAGCCTAGTCTTCGCAACTTTATTCAATTCAGCTTAGATCCGATTTGATGTTTATTCAACCGACAAAATAATGTTCACTTGACCTCCTGCTTGACCTAATGTTTTAACATCGAAGTACGAGATTTGGTGAAAGTGTAATAAAGTGTCACACCTAGTGTTCGAATTTTGATGAAACTTCGAAACTTCTTTCAGGTCGGCCCACCTGTATTTACTAATAGAATTGTAGCCACTGGAAGGGATATTCTCCCCGCACATCACAGTGCCAGAAAGCTAAATTCTTTCTACTGAGAAATAAACACTTCGATTAGGGCATGTTGCCCGTTTAACGTTCATGTTTATTCTAAATTTCATTCATACAAGCACCTCGTATTTATACTTAATTCTTGGCTCACTTGGACCAATTTCATTACAAGAGGTGCCTTGATTCATTTAATCTTTGAACAGTGGAAGCACTCGCGGAATACAGAACACTCCCATCTGTGGTTTCGAACGAAGAGAGGAACCACACATCAATTCCACGGTTATTGTTTCTCTTCCCATCATGTTCTTTCAATTGTCGCCGATGCCGGATGCGATTCCCCGATTATCCATCGACTTCTTTCAGTAACTGCCAATGCCAGATTTCTTGAATCCCGATTAACCATTGACTTTTCAAGGGATGAGCAGATTCTTTACCAGTTGACCATTCTCTTTCTCTCGGTTCAGGAGCTCCTCAATTGTTGACCGAACTCTCGTCTGTTCGGACCCAACCATCTCAACAGAATGACCAATTGTTTAGATTTAAAAAATCTGCTTTTCCGTAATCCAACTGAACCGGTCCTGACACGGTCGCCATGTTCGAAATTTTAGAAGTCGGTCGGTTCAGCTACACTAACAAAATTGTAGCCACTGGAAGGGATATTCCAAGGGATATAAAAATGAATTCTTTCTACTGAGAATGAAACACTTATTTCGGGCGTGTTGCCCTTTCAACGTTCATGTTTATTCTGAATCTATTTCACACAAGCACCTCGTATTTAAGGCAACGTCTTGGTCTACGTTGACCATTTTCAACTCAAGAGGTTGCTAGATTCATTTCAGTTTGAACAGTGGAAACACTCGTGGAATACCAAACACCTAGTTCTTTTGAATTCTGGAAAGAAAAACGTGGTCGATTTCTTCTGTTTATAGTATCGTTAAGACTTTGATACAAAATCTTGTACTTCATTCGTTTTAACATCATAATTTGCTATATAACGCCATATGAATCGCTCTTTATCGTTTATTTTTGCCGTTGTTGTCGATAACAAATGATTAGTCGTTTCTGAAAGCCGTAACTTGATACCTCTGGATTTGTACACATATAGATTTTATATAGATTTATCAGGGTGGGACGATCACCTAGGTGATCTTGAAACACAGATCTTTTGATCCTTTGTTTCCTTCCCGGTCATCATTTAAATCAAGACAACCTTCCGGTCGCCGCCAGGAATCTGTCCAAAGTGGCAGGTCCCAGGGCGACAACTTCGGAGGGTTGTACGACGTAATCTCCAAGGAGCCTGCGTCTTAGTTGAAGAAATTTAGGACATTCACAAATGACGTGTATGCCCGTTTCTTCTTCTAATCCGCAGGAGCACCAAGGAGTCGCCGAGAGCCTTAGCTTATTGAGGTGCCGATTCAGCCCACAGTGTCCAGTAATTGCACCAACCACTCTCCTTATGCATTTCCGGTCCATACTGAGCAAATCTTTGGCCCATCTAGCGTTCGGCCTCGGGAAGAATCGCTTCGTGTGAGCGCCTCCCTCGTACGCATTCCAGCGCTCCAAGTGTTTATCCTCGACCCATTTCGATCTCGCTTTTGCGCATATCGAATCGGGTATAGGTAGGTACGGTTCAAGCCCGTCTACGAGAGCAGCAGAGCCTGCTTTGGCAAGCTCATCCGCCTTCTCGTTCCCATCCACGCCTGAGTGTGCGGGGACCCAAACCAAGCAAATCCGGTTATTTTGACCCACCGAGTTTAGGTAGTCTTTACATTCCTTGATTAGCTTGGAGATCGTTACGGGTGACGATATTGCTTTTATCATCCCCTCGTTATCGATACAGACCGTTACGTCCTCTCCTTGCGTTCCCAAAGGCAGAGCTTCTTGAACTCCTTTGAGCACTGCGAAGACTTCCGCCTGGGGGACGCTGGCAAACTTACCCAGGTGGAACCAGCTGCCTTCTTCGCTTTCTGGTCTGAAAACGCCGGCGACGGTCCCTACCGAGGTTTTAGATCCGTCGGTAAATATGACTTTACCTTCCCTATGCAGATCTGTGGGCCAGCCGTTTAGCCAGTCCTGTCTGCCTGGGAACCTAAAATCAAAGTTCCTGGTAAAGTCAACTACCGGCGTCAGCCTGTCCCTAAGCATGCTAAATACAGGATTCGCAATCACGTTCCTGATTTTTCCATGCCCCTGCAGGAAATTTGGCCAGACGCTCTGGCCTTAATTACCAGGTCCAGAGGTGGCAAATTTTGTAGCACTTCCATGGCCGCAGTCGCCGTGGTTTTCATGGTTCCAGTAACACAGATGATTTGTACACATGCTTCTTATACAACAAACAGGAACTTGACAGCAACACCCACTATGCACCGACCTTGCATTGAAAAGTGTTGTAAACCCATTGTGTTTGATGTAAGACAATCTGTGGGTGGCCCATAATAAGTAAGTTTGGTTTTTTTCCCGGAATATACTGAATTTGTATCCATAATTTATCTTAAAATGTCACCCTCACCATACTCGTTTATTGATCACGTCGAAGGATAATTACAAAGTTTGTTCTATTTATGTGTCCTTTACTCTACCACTGGGAAAACTGTTAAAACGAAAACCGTTTTTATTCACCAAACTTTTGTCTTTTACAAATCAATACATTACACAGAATATTATAAACAGTTTAATTCAATGCAACTTGGTATGGAACTTTGCAAATTAATGGAGAATAATTCCCAACTTTCGAGAACAGAACGCTTCGAATAAATCTTTCAATGTGGATGGTTGAATTTATGCCTCTCCGTTTTCTACAACCATAATTTTTCAGATTGAACATTTCACAAGCATATTTTGATATCAAATTGTATTTTATGTTATAGGAGCAATTCGCTTTTATAATATGTATCCGAACAATGCTTTCTAATGAGGTTAACAGTCCGATTCAGTGGAAGAGATTTATATTTTGCTTTCGGAGAAACGTTGCTGGAAATGATTTCTGTTAATAAATGAATTATAGTTTTCTTTTCCGCCTTGCTGATCCGTTCAATTAAATCAGTTGAATTTTATTGGAACATAAAATATTCATTCGTTTTGACTCAAATGTAGCTAAAATATTGTGCGAAGCGAAATGAAATTTTAATTGCAAATATAATAAAATCGCTGAACAAACTTAATTGCAACTGTATTATAGTTGAACCGACTATTGTGTGGTGCAATTCAAAAATATTAGCCAAAAATCATCATAAACTGCATACGAATGTCATGTATGTTTCATGTTTCATGCTTATTATTATTTACATCAACCTCTACAGCGAACATGTGCAAACTTGCATGTTTTTCCGTATTTGCATTGTTCGGTAATACACCGAGAAAAGCAAATATAGTGTTGCATTAATTGCATTCATTATTGTCATATTTGACAATGCTCATTAGCATTTACAATGCAAACTAAATATCTCATAGCCATTGGTTGATAAATAAATGAGTTTCATAGCCTGGATGTTTGAATGGTTTTTACCCATGAGAACTTACGTACTTTGCTTGATTTAGTACAGACAATAAATGACATTTTTAGCCCCGTACGAAGTACTGGGGGCTTATAAGATTAATATGCCGTTTGTAACACGTCGAATTGGAAGCAGACAGTAAGGGCAAAGCATTTGGTTATGTTCATAGATGACGAATCCGCAATAAAAAAAAATGTCCGTCCGTCCGTCCGTCCGTCTGTGACCCCTCTAGCTTGAGCAAATCACAACCTTTTTTCAAAATTGTTTTTTTCCCCGATTGGTATCGACAAAAGTAAGGTCAAGTTCGAAAATGGGCATGGTAGGGTCGGCCCTTCCAGAGCTAGGGCCCTATAGGTGTTTTTCAGTCTTTCGACGATATCTACCGAAATACGCACGCAATAGCTGCTTGTGATATATCAAATGAAAGGTATTGACGAGTAGAACAAAGTTGCTGAACATTGTTTTTGGGTAAGATGCAACGTGGGCTTGTTGGGAGGGCTCAAAGGTCGTTACTCGGCCCTAAGTGTTTTTTGCACATAAATCGAGTAAATCTCATCCGATTTTGCTAGTTTTTGTTTCATTTGAGAGGTAATTGAATACCCAATGGAAAGTTGGCAAAAAATTTTGGGTTTCTAAAATAATGTCGTAAATTGTTGGTTTTGTTTGAGAGGTACTTCGTACGGGCTTTCGTAATTGCGCTATGCGCAATTTTAAAAATGAACACTTTCAGTAAATTTGACCATGCCCAACTTGACTTGCATTTCGGTAACAGGCGCATTAGAGGGTTGTAGACGTATTAGGGTTCCGGGCGTATTACGGCTACGGACGTATTATTGTTACGGACGAAATAGGATTACGGGTCGTACGGGGCTAAGTCGCAGCAAACGCTCCGACTGTTCTGATGCCTTGTTTTCAAACTGCTTGACATGCCGAAAAGTTCATAGTTGCAATTATAGCCAAATAAATGCAGACGTTTACCGAGTGAGTATATTAACCTTGTCGTAAACGACACGCGGGACATAATTTATTACAGCTTTCGCTTGAGATTTCAGTAGCTTAATCAAACATTAAGAAGACATTAACCAGAGCCTATCGCTTATTTTTATCGTCTATTTCGCCCATTTAACTAGCAGCTCAATGTAATTGTACTGACGAGTGCTCAGATGTTGTATTTTTGGATATTTTATTTACTCATACACGCTCTGCTTCATTACCAATTCTCAAGTTAACTCAAAGAAACGTTTACACTTAACAAAATTAACGAATTATCACATTTTCGTTTTCAACAGATTCTACATAATTTCTAGATCCACACATTTGACAGTCTTGATATTGAATGGTTTTTTGGTTTTTATCACAGTAAAGTGGTCGTTATACATGTGCAACACAAATTTCGACTGGGAAAAAAATTCAAAAATTGCGTTCAATATAACAGCTGTCAGAATCTGTGGGACCAGTAATATCAGATCCCACATAAAACAAAAGTGTGATAATTCGTAATTTTTCATAATTGTATGCCATTATGGTTCCTAACATGTGTTTACACTGAAATTTTGAGCACACGATGTGTTGTCAACCCGAGGCGCAGCCGATCTACCGCGCAAAATTTCCATTTAGATACATGTTATGAAAATAGCTATTTACGTGGTTCTACAGTTGAATCTGTTCCACATGTTTTCAACGAAAGAAAGAATAAAAAGATAGTAGTTCCACTCACGCGTACGTGTGGAATGAAAAAAATGGGAAGTGGACACTATTTCTATGGTGAACAATATAATGGTGAACGAATAGATCGAATAAAACCAAGAAAGCCCACGCAAAGTAGTTTAGTTTAAATTAGAGTAAAACATATGTGGAACGTAACTTACGTGACTCAGACTATATAACGTCAAACTTCCTCCATTAAAATTTTAGCAACGTTAAGTATCGCAGTATACTAATTGAATCTGGTACTTCTGTTATTCAAAGTATCGCTCAGTATAAATCTTGTACTTCACTCTATTAAACGTTCATTTTACTGAAAAAGACCACATTAAAGTTAGATCTTTGCTCAATTTTTTTTGCTGTCCAGGCCTACGTTTGGGAAAACATTTTCCAAAATTTTATGAGGTTTTCGTCATTCCCAAAAAATTTAAAAAACAATAGAAAATGTAGTCATAGTCGTAGTCATAACTCTAGTGGATCAACTAGCACCAAGCGGTGCGTATACTCCACCTGTAGGTCTTTTCAAGGCCGACAATCGTACAACATTACAACAACTTAAAATAATTTTTTCTTGAGTTATTGCCGAAAAACTGTTTTCGGTACCCTCTGACATGTCTTCACTTTTGAGCGCTTTTCAAAGAAAACATTTTTTTTTAAGAAAAAGTGAAAGACACGTGTTTCCTAGAATTAAAAGACGAATCCAACGAGCTATCACTCATTAAAATCGGAGACCGCTTGTTTCCAAAGTTAAAAAAATCACCTGAAGATTTGGCGATATCACTCTTAAGTTATTAGCCTGAATCCTATAATTTGTTGTTTTACCAAGAGGAGATGTCACATTAGGGCTATGCAGTGGTTCAAGGATCGGACAATAAATGATTCACAAAAAATTCTGACCTTCAAGTTGACCATTTCCAGCACGAGCCGGAGGCGAAAAAAGCCTTTTAGCGTAAGTTAGGAAAAACGTTTTGTTGGCGTGGGGTAATCTGGCACACCATACAAATTGATTCTGCTCCAGATTCACCTCTAGGACGCGAATCTGGCACAGTCATGACTTTTCGTTACATGTAGTAAAAGGACGCATACTATGATCGCGTGTGCCAGATTCCCCGATGCCGTTTTGTTTATAGTGTGACCAAAAAAAGCGACGAAGCCGCGATATCTCAACACTTGGCATACAAAATTCGTAGGAATGTTGTAGGGACCCTAGATTAGAAAAAGTTTCAAAACTCATCCGAGAAACGTTTGTGTTAGCAAGTATATTAGGCCCCTTTTGTGCAGCTGTCTGCTTTTTCGAAATTGTAAAAAATGACCCAACTGAGAAAATTTATTCTCGTAGAGTTGTTTTAAAATAAAATAAAATAGATTTCTGTCATCTATGGAAGATAAGAATTCCAGTGAACCCCTACCGTTTTAGTTCGCGATCCATCTCACACCCCTATTGTCCCATGTTGGTGTGAATCGATAGAATTTTCTTTTATTTACTACAATTAGTGGAAGGAGTCATATTTGAAGCGAAAATTTTCCACGATTTTTTTATTTTTAGTTATTTATTCTTGCCACTGCCTCATCAAATTTATTGTAATATGGCTTTTAGTTTTATATTTCTCAATAAAATCCTTCGTCTTCCATCCATAGATGGTATATACCATGCCAACCGGGTATTTTTTGAAAATGTCCTTATTAAAAGTAGCGAAAACCAACAGAAAAAAAAGTGTGTTTGACTGTCGTCTATCGATCGATAAATAATTCATTAATTTCCCGACTAAAAAAAATCTACAAAAAAATAATGTCTTTGGGCGATAAAAAAGAGAGCGAGAGTCTTTTTAATGTTAACTCTGCGCATTCATGATAAAATATCATTTGAAAAGCGATATTGCTATTTTTAAAGGAAAATGTGGAAAGTATAAATGTCATGTACTAATTAACAACCTCGACAGTTATGAGCGAATGAGCGCCATCCTATACACAAGATGATATGGAAATAATTTCACTTAAACAAAAGTGTGGGACGTTTTCAACTAAATCAAAAAGAAAATCATCCTACAACCGAATCTGATTCACTGAACTATATATTTGAATAATGCAATGGATACAGGATACATGACATTGGACTTTTAAATGACATGGAATCAATAAAAACGGAAATCGTTTTGAGAGGCGAATCGTATTAAAATTTTCAAGTTTCAAACCTATTTTTGATGTGGCACAGTGTGGATTTTATTGGGAAGCGACGTTCATTTCGTAAACGAAAAAGATATGAATGACTAGTTGGAGGTAATGCCACAACAAGCAGAACATGATATCGATATTTTTTGTTCGCATCATGAAATGAATTCACTCAAATCGAAACCGGAAAGTATATCTTACACATGTAGTATCCCCTTTATTGGGAATAGAATAAGTATTGAAACAGGAAATGACATAAGATTTTCAACAGAACAACAAGGCTGCAGCAGGAGGAGGGTGTATTTGTTGAATTTTATTTCACTCGAAATCTATTGAGTCTCAGTGATGCAGGATGAAGGAATTACTTCCCTAAAATGTTATTCAATTTGCACCATTCTTTTCATCTTCCTCAAGTGCCCAACTGCGTAAGAGTTTCGTAATTCCCTTGACTGAAAGTCTGGGTACCTTAAATTATTTGTAGCAAGCTCAGTTCACTATGTTATGAGATAAATGTTATGAAAAACGTTAAATGTTTGTAGCAACTTTGCTTAATTTTGTCGTTTTTAAAGAAGAAAACTAATGAAAAAATCAGTTAGAATAAAGTGTAGATATTTAGTGATTTCAAGGTGATCAAGCATCCATACGAATAAATGTGTACCATCTTTTGTTTAAAGTAGTAGAGTTTAGATACCGAATCTTGTACTTCGTTATACTAAATGTTTTGCGATAAAACATAACACTCGCTCGAGTTCATCGATTATTTTTGTTGTCGTTGCGATAACATGTCGGAATTTTAACGAAGAAAGAGAAGAATATCACCTCGAAATCATTAATTCAAATAATTACAATTATATTGGGCAAAGTTTTATCGAAGTGACTATTCGCACGCGCGTGCGAATAGTCTTCCCTTCGGCCGTAGGCTATTCGCACGCCGCGTGCGAATAGTCACTCTTATGTTTGTTGACTATTGGGACGCGCGTGCGAATAGCCATTGTTACAGGTGTGGACTATTGGGACGTGCGTGCAAATAGCCAAACCTACAGGTGTAGACTACTTGGACGCGATACAAATTCGTGAAACATGATTTCACGGCGCGTAAAAGATTGGATCTTGGCTTTCAGCAAAACGGTGTGTGAATAGGTATTTACACTAGTTTTATGAGAGTTTAAATGACCATTGCCATAGCTGATCCCCATAACTTACGGTGCAACGGCCTACAGCATCGGCCAATCAGAAATATGATACTTATGCATAAGATTCGATAGCTAATAGATAGATTTATTTACACCGCCAAAAAACTGGCTGAATAATTTTACAACAATTTACAATAATTTACAAGAACTTACTGATTTACTAAAATTACTGAACAGAAACCAAAACAAAAAGCACATTTCGTCAGTCATTTCAAATTCTTCTGTTTAACGATTTACGAATTCACGAGCAATAACGCCCTCGGGCCAAAATTTACCCTCAACTATAGATTGATACACTTCAGAATTAGCAGTAATTTTAAACGAAACAAAGCTAACATGGTCCAAATTTACACCGGGTGAAACCAATTTCTTGCATGACACATCTTCAGCCGACGCTATTATGTTCTTCCGCACTAAATAATTTACAATTTGCTCTTCGGTAACTGACGGATCAAAATTTGACACATAAGCTACATTATACGTCTCAGTCGACGGCGAGACAACACGTTTTAACTCAATTAAACCATTTTTCGGTTGAAATGTTGAGTTTTTGGCTAAAACGGGTCCTGTTTCAGCAATTGGCGATTCAGAATTATGCTGCGGCTTGAGTTGATCGACATCAGATTGAGTAGTTACAGGTGTGTTCATCGGATTCGATCCATTTCGAGCGGGTGTTGGTTGAGCAATAGTCGATTGAGTTAGCACCTCGGAAAAAGAACCAAAATTAGACGTCGGGTTTTCGAGATCCGGTGAAACCTTGAGAGTTTCTTTAAAATCTACGGAGTCGTTTTGCTGCTTAGGTTGAGCGACTGCGACATCCGATCGATTTATTTCAGGCGTAATCAGTTTACTCGATCCATATGCACCAGGAGATTTTCGGCTTGCGTCTCGTTTACTGGTGGTTTCATTGAGTCATCGACGTTTCTAATGACAATTTTGGAGTTAGGCGATCGATTGACGTTCGGAGATTTAGTTACCAAAAACACGGAACTTTTCGTTGGTCTTGCCTTCGGTTTACGATTTCGATTGGCAGCACGAAACGAACGCTGTGCGTAAGACGGCGATGAAGTTGGAACAACAACGGTGGAATTGAATTTATTGAATAGCGGAGATGAAACGTTGAACGAATGAGCTTGATTGATGCAGCTATCACAGAACCATTGAAGATTCGGCATTTCTCTGTAGTACATCAGCGCATCTTTGTTGAAATTGGCACATTCAGCGTGAAAAACTTGTCGACAAATTCCATCACAAATAATTTTGTTTGGCTTATCATTTCGGAAGCGGTCATCACACACCGTACAGTTGTTCATTTTGTCGATCCAATGCCAATATGCGAAAACTGCTTGTGTACGTGTATTCGAATTATTCGAGGTTATGTTACCAAACAAACTTTTACACGGAGTTTTATGGCTAACTAAACGCAGAAAAACGGTGTACTCCAACTAATTACTTTAGCACATACATTAATTGACACTTTAAGTACATTTTTAATTACTATAGCCGACACAAAACTAAACAAAATCGAATATTACGAAAGCGGTAAAACGAGAGCGGTCATCACATCATGACAGTTAAATATCTGATCCCCATAACTTACGGTGCAACGGCCTACAGCATCGGCCAATCAGAAATATGATACTTATGCATAAGATTCGATAGCTAATAGGACCTAGAGTTTTACGAATCCTCAGGCTACATGTAATGGGATAATCTAAACTTCGCGTTTGTCATGATGTCTAAATAAGTTACGAATTCAAGCTGACACAGTACAAACAAAGCCACTCTTTGAGCCAATATAATTTTTAAAATTTCGACCCTCCTGACGTCGTAAAATACCGGTTTCTTTAATTTTTTTATTTCAAAAGCAACGCTACTATTGCCTCCCCAAAGCAATTGGTGGGTCGAATTTTTACTTCGATTTTATTTTAATTATTCATCTCAATAAATTTAATCGCGAAGGAGAGAGGATTGATTTTAACATGTTAGCCAGCATATTACAGATAGTGTCTTGTTCACAAGTGAAAGTTACCTGTGCTATTTTTGACCGACGTTTCAAATTGTCCAATGATGACAAACTGCTGACTTTGTATGGAGAAATGAGGCTTTTCTCACATTATTCGTTTTGAACAACAAATTTCACGGACCGTGCTACAAATTATGATAGGACATTAAATTTTCGAAATATTTATTGTGAAATTTTCCGTGAAATAAAGAGAAAAATTGACGACTCCGCTCTACCTTTTTTTAGTGCGCCTGGAAATTGAATATAAGTTGTATTGAAAGCAACTGTCATACATCAGTCTAAAGTGAGACTATTTTGAAAGAATGCTGAAAAAGTAAACATATCAAAAATGAAGATTAAAAATGGGCAAGAACAGTTATTCCCTTTAAACAATGACACTAAAAAATTGTATTAATCATTCAACTGATCAAAATTCTCATTTACACACTCAAAAATACAGTGTGAATACATAATAATAATTTCATTTATTTGTCATAGAGACCCTGAGCTCATCTTCACACAACGTTTTCTTGAAAAGCAAGATCCATTTAATACTGAAGAATCATGCTACAAGTTGTAGAGCCGATCCTACAGGTGGAGACTATTCGGACGCGAGGCAAATTCGTGGAATATGATTTCGCGCGGCGCCTGTAGGATCGGCTATTCGCACGCACGTCCCAATAGTCCACACCTGTAACAATGGCTATTCGCACGCGCGTCCCAATAGTCAACAAACATATGAGTGACTATTCGCACGCGGCGTGCGAATAGCCTACGGCCGAAGGACAGACTATTCGCACGCGCGTGCGAATAGCCTACAACCGTAAGAAAGACTATTCGCACGCGCGTGCGAGTAGCATCGGCCAAGTTTTATTCAAGGGACCTGACCCACCTAAAAGGTGGGACCTATTATTCTTCATTATAAAGTCAATTAGTAACACTAGAAGGAAATTAATTACATTTTTTTGTGACGATTGGATTGTTATAGTAACTAAACATCTGGTCTTTCGTTTGCTAAATGAAATTGAAGTTTTTAACAGAATTCTCTATCCTTTAAAATGGTGGCGGGACATTTCCACACCGTCAATATCGTCAGGAACGATATTATCGTTTTTTTGGACGATACTATCGTCTAAGAAACGATACTAAGCAACGATCCAAAAAACCGATATTATCGTCCCAAAAATTATCGACCAGGACGATAATATCGTCCAAAATAACGATAAATTTGTTCAGAAAAAGAAAATAACGATAATATCGTCCAGCGGATATTTTCATCCAGGACGATATTATCGTTTAAAAAAACGATATTATCGTCCAAAAAAACGATATTATCGTTTTTTTGGACGATACTATCGTCTAAGAAACGATACTAAGCAACGATCCAAAAAACCGATATTATCGTCCCAAAAATTATCGACCAGGACGATAATATCGTCCAAAATAACGATAAATTTGTTCAGAAAAAGAAAGTAACGATAATATCGTCCAGCGGATATTTTCATCCAGGACGATATTATCGTTTAAAAAAACGATATTATCGTCCAAAAAAACGATATTATCGTTTTTTAAACGATAATATCGTTTTTTAGACGATAGTATCATAAAAAAAACGATAATATCGTCCAAAAAAACGATATTATCGTTTAAAAACGATATTATCGTTTTTTTAAACGATAATATCGTCAAGAAAACGATAAAATCGTCCTGAAAATATTTTAAAATTTATAATTTTAGACGATATTATCGTCCTGGATGAATTTTTTTTGGACGATAATATCGTTTTTTAGACGATAGTATAGTCTAAAAAACGATACTATCGTTTTTTGGACGATACTACCGTCTAAAAAACGATAATATCGTTCCTGACGATATTGACCGTGTAGTTATGTCGCCTCATCCTTTAAAATGAGCCATCACAGAACAAACTACCGATTTTCGACTTCTTTTTCAATTATTGAAGTTTTTACTCTGATGTGAAAATTAATCATAAGGAACTTTGATCGAATACCAAAGTCAAATTTTTACTTTTTCAAACCTTTTTCATGTTTTTATGTCAGTGCGATCCACACTGCGTGGACGCTATAAACTAGAGATATCGGAAGACCTGACAACAAATCTTTAAGCTACTTTTTGTGAAGTCGAAACTGGTCCACAGAACCGCTATTCGATTATTTATTATTTTCGATTTTTGCCAGATGATCGGATCGTGGACTGAAAATGGGGTTTCGGAATCTACAACTAGAATTGTTTGTGGATCGCTTTTCTCGTACCCCTAGAAAATCGACCACACCTACTACTAGATATATGGGGCTCACGCTTACAGCATATTTTGCCTTCTTTGCCGATAAGTTATCGTCGATGAGTAGAAGTACTAAAAGATTGGGTTGAAAAGAATATGAGAACGACACTAAGGCACGTACGTAGGTGTATGTTTAATGTATAGTAATGTGCATATCTCTTGTGGAATAGCATAGCATGAATTGGATTGGATTGTTGGACATTTATAGTTAATTCTCACCCTGCGAGAATGTAATCAAAAAACAGAAATGCAATTGAGCAAAACTGGCAAAACTTTTCTGATTTTTTTTTTTTAAATGCTTTTCGCTCCAATTCCAATTCATTTCAGTAAGCCAACCACCTCTACCCGGCACCTTTATTTTACGAAATAGATGTTCCAACCTTGTCTGATTTTCGATAATATAAAATTGATCTAAATGAAAATGCCGTAGAATGTGTATAATCGACGTGTGTTACGTCAATGTTATGAATGGCAAATAAAATGAAAGGCAATTTCGTTAAAAATTGATGGCCCTACTGATTTTCTTTTACGTTTGAGAGAGTGACACATAAATTGTTATTTACACGTTTCGGTCGTCATATATTATTAGAGGTTCGGGTAAAGTGCGTGTGTAAAGTTTAGTGTTATTGAATTAACGGTCAGGTACTTTGATGGTCAATATATAATATGAACATTTTGTGTCCGACGAAACACTCTTTAACTACAGCCTATCACCTGATGGCTGAATAAGCGATACGCCCATTCGATTCGGTTTATATATTATAACAAAAAAACTTCATTGTAGCACTTATAATGATCGTATGACAATGTGAATTTGATTGTATTTCATATGCATTGAACGAAACGAATTACGGTCTTGCTGTGTGTTTGATTTCTCTATCACTTCTCACATCAACACGTCGACAAAGGGGGAAATGGTCAAAAGGTTTTCATCGTTAATTAAGAGCGAACATTTTCTTTGAAAAACAAAATCTGGATAAGAAAAGTATTTTGAAACGGATGCGCTACTAACTTGGTCCGTACTTCAATCAAGGCATGCTAAAAAAACTATTAGAACTTTTCGAGCCACCCTAATGAAACTGTCTTTGATCGTGAGTTCAAATAGGAAAATCCGGAGTACCAACAGACCACAATCGTTTGACATTGTATGTAATGGTCCATTTAATGATTCATTTGACAATAGACATCTATCAATTTTTTGGTAGATTGAAAAATTCATATTCAACATAAGGAAAGAGGTAGAAAATCCAGAGAAGTTAAGATTTTACTCAACTATCTACAAACGACAGACGCATGACGAAGTTACCATTAGTTGTGCAGTATAAGTTTCCTCGTTTAAGCTCAGTGGTTGATACGAAATCTTTTACTTCATTTGCTATATAAGAGAATTCAACCCATAGTTTTACGATCATTGTTGTCGATAACAGATGACTAGCCGTCCCTAAGAAGGTCGGTATTACAAGATTATTTTGAGGTAGGCTGAACTATCATGGAAAATGAATGAAATCATGTCCGGAGCGATAGCGGAGGACTTGACGCAGTCTAACTTCCAAAAAAAGAACGAAGAAAATTTTTTGAGACGCGGCAACTATATATAGCCGAACATTTCAGTTTCTACCCTTTGGTTTATATCACCACAAAACATATTCTATCTTATTCTCGCTTCAAATACGAGCAAAACGAGCTATCACTCGACTATGTAGGTTTAAAATTGCCGGAGATACATCGTTTTGAAATTGGTCACTTTTCATACAAAATGCACCAAATTGACTTTTCCCAAACAATCAAAATCTTTCAACTTACTCTGAATGTTTCTATCTATCTATCGACGGTCGATCTCGGAAACCAGTCAGCCAATCTCCATGAAATTTTGCAGGAACCTCAGGGTGGGCATAAAAATGAAAATGTGGTACGCCATTACCCCAGGAAAAACCAGAATTTTGTTTTATTGGCCTCGAAGTGGTTTCTGAGTGTGGTTTTCGAGGGTCGGGAACGCGTTTTCGGCTGTAGCTTAGCTGTATTGAAACCTACAGAGGGCAGATTCGTTTGAGCTAGAGTGATTAGAGTGACCAAATTTTGAGCTACTCGAGCGTAGGATGAAAGGACTAATATTTTTGCGATTATGAGAGATAGAGAGTTACTTTCTTCGGCAAAGTCTCAGACTTTTACGAGTAGAACAGAGGGGCATACGTGAAAAATGTCGAAAGTTAGAAATGGGTGGGTCAATTGGGGTTTTGGAGATATTTCTTGAATGGTGGCAGATCGAGAATTACTTTCTTTGTCAAATTTTCGATTTTTGTCAAATTTTTAATTTTCGTCAAATTTTCGAATTTCGTTAATTTTTCGATTTTCGTCAAATTTCCTATTTTCGTCAAATTTCCTATTTTCGTCAAATTTTCAATTTTCGTCAAATTTTCGAATTTCGTCAAATTTTTAAATTTCTGTTATAAACTGTTATAAAAAGCAGTGTTCTAAAACTTCTAAAACGACTGATATCCCAACAAAAATCTCTTCGAGAAAAGTGTGACGCACGAGGGGTAACTCATACTTCTAGATTAAATGGATTAAATGGATTAAATGGATTAAATGGTATTAAATGGTATTAAATGGATTAAATGGATTAAATGGATTAAATGGATTAAATGGATTTAATGGATTAAATGGAATAAAAATTGGATTAAATACGAAAAAACTTCATTGTACAAAATACTGTAAAAGTCTTAAAAATTGTTGATTTTGATCGAACCACGTACTACAACTCATACTACAATGTTAAAAAGCGAAAAAAATCCACTTTTAGGAGTTTTTGGTGTAAAAAGGATTAAATGGATTAAATAAATTTACTATGCTGGTGCATGTAATAAGGCTATTACATGTATAGGCAATAACCTTTACATCACTCGCATAGTAAAACGTCGTACTACACACGGAAAATAAAGTGATATCTCGTATCACGATGAGTAAAAGTACCTCGGGCTGCCGCCCTCGGATACTTTTTCTCATCTGGATACGAGATATCACTTTACTTCCCTTGCATAGTAATGTACTATTAATACCATTTTTAACAAAACAATTTCCTTTACCTCACGAGTACTTAAACGAGCTGGTGATCGTGCAAATCTATTTTTTGCAATTACTTTACAAATTTTTCAGGTGGGTAGCCTAATTATTTCAGTAAAACTAAAAATTTTTTTTGGATTAAATGGATTAAATGGATTTAATGGATTAAATGGATTAAATGGAAGTGCGTCACCCCTCGGTGACGCAGTCTTTGAAGTACAACTTCTAAAATAAATGATATCGCTAGAGTTGACGCTTTCAGCTTCGTTACGCAAAAATTAAATTTTACACCCAATTTTAGTTCAAACAAGCTGGCTTAGTTTTTCTCATCATCTGCCAAATAATTTTTACCAAAAACAATTTGACTGGAAACCACCAAAATTTTACCAAAAAAATCTGCGTCGTAAAGTGGCAGATGTTCAGGAACAGACCAGCAAGAAAATTTATCTGCCACTTTGCGACGCAGATTTTTTTGGTAAAATTTTGGTTGTTTCCAGTCTAATTTTTTTTTGTAAAAATTATTTGGCAGATGATGAGAAAAACTAAAAGCCAGCTTGTTTGAACTAAAATTGGGTGTAAAATTTAATTTTTGCGTAACGAAGCTGAAAGCGTCAACTCTAGCGATATCATTTATTTTAGAAGTTGTATTTCAAAGACTGCGTCACACTTTTCTCGAAGAGATTTTTGTTGGGATTACAAATAATGTAATTTTATGCAATTCAGTGTGCGAAGTTGTAATTTTCACCGATTGTGTATTTTCGCAAACTTTCTCATTTTTTCCCACACTTTGTCATATTTTCGCAAATTTTTACAAAAACGGTTTCCTAGCAATGGTTCCTAGTGTGGTGTCCAATGTCTCTTGAGCCAAAAAAGTCACACATAAGTCAGCAAATCGCCGTTGTCTCGGGACAGTTGAAAAAATAACCTCCGCACGACTCTTTTTTCATAAATAACTATAATAACCCAACAACCATGACAAGAATCTAAAATTGAGATAGCCATATTTTCCAATGAAATATGAGTCAATCGAAATTCTGAATAATAAAGTTATCAACAAAAAACTACAAACAGCAACCGACTCGGTTTAACCATTTTGCCTATCACTCGATTTGTGTATTACAATGTTACACTATGGAAATGAAGAGACATGCGAAACAAATGCAATACACGAAAAAGCGAATCTATTCCAAGTTTGAAAACTTTGTCATTATGAAGAAAATAAAATTTATTCAAAAGAACGAAAGAATGGCGAACCGTTTTTACCCTAGACAATATCAAAATTATGCAAGATTTGTGTCTTCCCACAGCCATATCTGTGTGTATCAGTTATTTATTGCTATCTAAAATGTGAGCAATTCATCATCATTTTAGTTCTTTGAATTTTTTATTCGCAAGCGGCATCTTTCGCTTACGTTTTTTGTGGACGTTAAGTGGATTAGATATTTTCGACACAAAATATATGACCCACAAAATGGAAACTGTGCTGGATATACATTTTACCGGGATTTCTTCTGTTTCGTGGATTTTTTGTGTGCATACAGAAAAAGTTCCAATATTCGAAAGCCAGCCGAAATTCTGAATTTTCAAATTTATTCAAATTGTTGTTTCCCGCCTGAACTTTTGCAACTATTTTAAAAGGCTTTGTCTTCTGTATTCGATTTTACTCTACCAACAAACACATCGCGTCGTGTCTACTACTTCTCTCTGTATCTCTTTCTAGGGTTTCAATTTGAAACATTCAAACCAAATCCCTTACTTCATATCTGTTAACATACATCGGATTAGCCACGGGCAATCGAATAATTTTGTTGTTGATGTACAGATGATTCTGATGATTTATGATGGTATCTCGTGCAAACATCGTTCTCATAATGGTATGCTATCATTGTTACAAAAATACACACAAAAAACAGATTCTTGCAAATGAACTGCTCAAACGCTATTATGTGCATGAGTCTAACTCTGGGGACATCCATAAATCACGTCATCATTAGTGGGGAAGGGGTTTGAACTCTCATGTAAAAGAAGGGGTTTTTCATGCTTTCTGTCTGAGAAATTCATGCCGGGGTGAAAACGACTAATTTCTCCCCTGTCAAAAATTAAACTAAAGTTAATTTTTCGTAATTTACATTCGTTTTCTCACTCGCAAGCATAAAAACACAACCACCTCGGGAAGAAAAAAGGAATTCCAAGACGACTGAAGTGCGCCCTACAAATAGCTATTGCTATTGTTCTAAGAAGGAGGGTGGTCTTAAAATCCAAGAAAAATACTGACGTGTTCTATGGATGTTCCCACTAATACGATTCGTGGTACATTCCAATTTGAGAGAAATTCAGCAATTCCTTTCTTGAGATTGGTAAAAATATCGAAAAAAATTTAATTTTACCATAAAATTTAATCGATTCCTTTTGATCGACGAACATGAATTTCTTTTATATCCTTTCTCAGTTTCGACTAAATAATTCTGATGCTACCATGCCACATGAAAAACTTAAATGAATAATACCGTGAAAATTGACTTTATTACTCTCGACGTATGAACATCAAAAAATAAAGAGCTGAATGCGCTAATTCCCACTCAACTCCGTTCACACAACCTTATAATAACAATTTGCTTACATGGAAAAGTGAAAATTTCCAATAACAAAGGAATTGATTTTATCAGCATAATAGTTTCGTGTCGGCGATGTTATATTAGGATTTGTGTTCGTTGTTGTTTTGTTTTCGTTCTTCACAGTTGTGCTAAATAATAACTGTAATGGAATCAAATGGCATACACACTGAATGTGTCATATTAATTCAGTGGAGGACCCTGAGTCATGAACATTGTGCTTTTGACACGAATTTGATTTTGTGTATTTACCAAGGCTATGTGCTTGTTAACGAAATTGAAAAATATTAGTTACCCACCGTTTTCAACTACATCTAATGACGAATGAATTAGACCGCATATAAGTGGTCGCTACTTAGGGATCGCTGGTATTGGCTAATAACAATAAACACAACAGACTGGATAGACTACAGAGTACTGGGGGTCAAGTTTAAATATATATATTAAACGCAATGAGACTCTTAAGTTAGAATATTAAGTCCATGAATCACGCCATTCACAAAGGATTTGATTTTTGTCGAAAAATCAAAATGTAAAACGAACACAAAATTGAACAACTTTAACAAGAAATGTTCAACAAAAATATTAGCTTCTTAAGCAAGTGACTAATAATTTTAAATTTCAAATGCCGCAGGATTAAAGAAAATCCAAAGAGCATTTTTAGCTGATTTTCATGAGTTTTTTAAGATTATTTGTATATCTCTGAGAGTTTCGGAAAATTTGCAATTTTTTCAAAAGGGTTTCCATTCCAATTACTTTTCTGATAGTTCAAAGATTTTCTACGTTTATCTGCCCTCGTTTCAAGGACATATTTAGGTAGTACTTGGAATTGCCAAGTCAAATAAATTGTTCTGTTAAACTTTCTATTTTCAGCTAGTGGTAAATATTTATAGAAAATTATTTGCCAAAGAAAATCCTTATAAAAAACGTCTTCCAGAAAATTCACAAAATCATAGAAATACCGAGCGAAAATCAAATGAAAAGAAGAAAATCCTTGAATATTGAAACAAAAAATCCATTCAGAGTCAGTAAAAAATCCTCTTAAAATCCTTAGAAAATGATAGGAAAATCATTGAAATTCCTCAGTAGAGGATTGTGTTCTTCACGAACCAAAATAGGACATCGGAAATGTCAGTAAATGGGACGATCAAAGCCAATTTTCAACGATGTTTCGGTTGGGCGCATCTTTGTTTACATAGCAGAACAAAACGAACGAAACTTGGGTTTTCGTTCACATAAAGAAATCAAAAACTTTTCAGAATTTAATAACTTTAAGTCGGAGCATTATAATTTGATCGATTCTACTCATTTAATTCATTTTTAAATAATTGTAGTTTTCGAAGAATCATTTCGAAAACATTACAGTATAAAAGCTTAGACTTGTGCATTTGAACGGATTACCCGCAGGTATACCGCGAGTAAACAGCTCTAATGCGCATGCTTTTATACTGTAATGTTTTCGAAATGATTTCTTGAAAAACTACAATTATTTAAAAATGAATAGAATCGATCAAATTATAATGCTTCAACTTTACTTTCTTGGAACGTTTTGGTTTCATGAATCAATAGAACGAGATTTATCGTTCGAGCTGAACATTTAAAGACAATCTAGAACTGTACACAATGTATTTAGTCAATTGAGAATCACTGCCTGACTTTTAATTTTTTTTTTTTGAGAAAATCGAAAAAATTGACAAACTGCCGTAAAAAATTTAAAAAAAATCACAAAAAATTCGAGAAAATTTTCCGTTAATTTATCGATTTTCTTGATATTTTCGATTTTCAGAAAATTCAACAAAATCTAGCAAATCAAAAAATTTAAATTATTTTTCCGATCTTTCTTTTGACTTTTCAAGACAATTCATGACAGTTCAAAAAATTCGTGTCAATTCGAGCAAATAAAGAAACCGCATCGATGGTGATAGTGCTGTGGAAAAGTCGGGCATCTGTTATTGACAACACGAAAAAAATTGAATAAGCTCTACCTAACACCGTCTTATATATTCAAAATACATATTTAAACAAATGAAGTAAAAGATTTTATTTTAAACTGTCGAAAGTATTTTGACTCAGATCGAGTGAAGTATTAGATTTCACAGCTGTTAATATGCTTTCTGTTTGTAAAAGTTAGTTGACAGTGGCTTAAAACAGACACTTTGTCCGAATTCCACAGAATGCCGGTATATTTCTTAGCAACTTTACATCAACTTTTCGTATACAGGACAGATCTTGAACAACTAACAAAAACTTAGCTTTTGAAACATGTGATGGTTTGTGTTCGTAGTACTTTAGCAAGTTTAATAGCAGATGCTTCCAATTCGAATTTAGCCCTCTGATTCACTTTTACTATAAAACAGTTCGCTCAACGACTTTGTTTTCATAAATTGGACAACTGAATTAAATTGTACTAGAGAGAACATTGGAGAACAGCGAGAAGGGTAAATAATCAAAACTCTGTCATGAACAATCGCAACTGATGTACTGTTTAGTTTTGTAGAACAAAAACACCTTTGCAATTTAAGTTTAGCATCGAAATTGGAATTTAAATATTTATCTTTTCCGTTTTCATTTTCCACCACCAATACACCATACACCATACCGTTCCAATTTTCGATTCAAAAATATTTTGTTTTAATATTAATAGATCTCATGTAAATGAACGATTGGATGAATAAATAAATTATGATTTTATAATTGTTTCTAATGATACACATCGATCAATAAGACGGTTTTTTAACCCCCTTCCGTAACACACCGACAAAACGGTCTCGCAATTAAGTACAAGTCTTGTGGAGACGATTAACGTGTGTGTTCCCGTTGAATAATATCGTTATAAAAATCGATTATGAAAAATGAATTATGGTAATCCAGGGCTGAAAAATCGAACGGTCGAACAATTTTAATACCAATCAAAATACATCACAACAACACTTTTATTGTAATGAAAATGGGTTTCATTCGTTGGTTTTCCGTGTTACCAAATTTTATTATCAACGCACTTTGATTTTCTTTTCCACTTATATTCTAGCGAATATGTACAGTTATACACACAAAACACAATTAAAGACGAAAAAAAAAAAAAAAAATTTACGACTCCTAGAACCCACTAGTTCCTCATCGACTTCATTTTCATTTTTATTTATTTTTTACAATTTTTCATCGTTACGACACATTTCACCATTCAAACATGAAACAACGCGACACAGAAAATAAGCAAAGAAATGAAAAATCGAAAAAGGAAAAACAACGCGAATTTGATTATAATGCTTCATCGCGCTAGCAACTGATATGGCCTATAACACGGTTAAAACTAAACTAACTTAGCTGTAAAATTTAAGGGTGCCATCTACCTGTAGCAATAGTGGTGTTGTATACAAAATGTTAATATGCATCCACCCGCGCTACATATACCTGCCACGTTACCTATAAGGTTTTATGCGATTTGATCAGAGGCGTATTTGGTGATGGGACTTTGTTGCTAGTAGCATTGCGATTGTTAACGAATGTTTTCTTAGTTGAAGACCAGAATTTGGTTGATTTGTTTAATTGGGAAAATGTGTGAAAGAAGATGGAAAAGACTTCATAGGATGCAAAGACAAGATTTTTAAATTTTAGGAGCAAAAACTATAAAAATAATGAGACGTATTTTTGGCCCAGACATTCTTTAAATCAATTTCTTTGCCATGCATTTTTTACATCTGTACAAAAATGAGCCAAGGTGAAATGGTAAAAAAATGATTTAAAGAATGTCTCGGCCAAAGTAATGTCACTAAGTTCTATGAATTTTTGTTTGTTTGAAATAAAGCCAAGGTCAGGTCACTTGGTATGTTTCTCGAGCAATTTCATGTTCTGACCTCACTCTTAAGATATCCCAGGAATTCAATGAACACGGATGTCCTAAAGGCGAAATTCGAGAGAACAGACAGAAACATTGGATCTGTCACTTACAGCGACAACCAGTATCGGCGATGAAGTTTGGCTAATGTTATCTTATATGCATATTGTTGCATGTTGAAACTAATGAAGTAGAAGATTATCTATCAATCTGTTAAAAATACTTAGATCAAAACACAATTTCATAAGCAGATTGTTTAACCATGTTCCGGAAGAAGCTAGTTTGAGGACATAAAAACTTCTATTTCGAACTCGAAACAACATAAACAATTCCTCTACTGACTAAATTGGGTATTTAAGCCATCAGAACAGAACCATACAACAAAAGAATAAAAATTTGAAAAGTCCAGTTTTCGTGTGAATTTTGATGATCGGACTCGAATTCGAGGTCAATACACACACACACACACACACTAAAAGAATGACTTTTCACTGTCATACCGACTTTTGTAGTGGATTTTAGTTGTTGAAGTCGTTGAGAGTTTATGAAATCTGATGGAAAGATCACACTTTCACATAGCAAGGGATAAAAAGATGGAAAGCAGAGTTTGTACCGAGGCGAAGCCGAGGTCAATAAACTCACAAAACTGAGACTTTTTATTTTTATCACGAGTTACGTAATAGTTATTTATACAACTCGATGATGAATGCTTTTTAGGCATTAGATGTGTAGATTGTCACTCGAGGCCGTAGGTCGAGTGTAACAACACACATCATGAGCCTAAAAAAGCATTTATCATAGAGTTGTATACAACGTTTTAAAGGCAAAGGAAACTCCTACTTTTCGTCACTTGTTGCGATCTGGATTTTTCCTGGTTTTGAGCTTAAATTAAGTCAGTCCACTGTTCAACCCCAGGGCTGTAATAAGCCACTTTCGACCCTAGGGAAAACAATGTAAATGATATTAAAGCAATAATGAATGAAGTCTGACGATACAACAATCGATGGTTTGTGTAGCTACTCTTTGCTGAAAATCTAAGTGCAAATTCAATTCTACATTTTCGAGATTTAAAGAAAAGAAAAAAATCTTTTTCCATTTACCGTAAGACGAAATCAAATTTCAAACTCACAAAACGTTGTTATGATTTTGAATTCTCATCCGCAATTTACATAACGCATTCACATTTTCATCCAACTGCTGGTATCTCGTACTCCTTTCTAATGCATATAGAAACCACTTCACCTCAACACACACTCCCATTCGTTTTATGCCTGACATATAATATTGTGTGGATTTGTATAAACTTTTCATCTATAGCAAAATGAACGAATAAAATCAAAATGAACAGATGGTTTGAAATATGCTTAGCAAATGTACCGACGAACTTTCAAGTTTTGTTACAATATGTAACCACGATTCAAAGTTTTTTTTTTTCGTCATTTATTCCCACATTTTTACCTAGATGGCATTATTGCATTTAATATTCCTTGTACATATATTACGCTCAAGTGAAAAGCTTTTGAAGTTTGTTGTATATATTCGAGTTGATGTATGTAAAAGCTGTGGTATATACAGTCTACTATATAGTCGTGAGATTACTGTGTACTTGTGTACACTATAATCTATAAAAGGTACATGCTTAACGGTGTGGAAGAATGTTATCTTCACGAAAATGTGATACGTACTAGCGTTCGAAACTTTCGTCCTTTTTGTGATTAATTCGTCTGACGTAATATTAATGAGAAGCTTTATTACTCACGAACAAAATTATTTATCGCAATCATAGATGAAAACGAATTGACAACTTTATTACTTGATATTTAAACGACAATACCTTGCACAAGAACAACAATCCAAAGGTCACACAATTTTCGTAATTTTTTATTTTTCAACTTTGTTAAACTGAGAACCCACACAAACTCTGGAGTTCAGAAACTAGTGTACGCCTATCGTCAACCTGTAGCTGGCTGTGTAGATTGAATTTTGATGGATCTGGCTAGCTTTAGAATGGGTTAAAAATGCATTAACTGAACTCCATTGAATACAAATTTCACTTCCATGTATCATCTTATTGTTGTTGGAACATATTGATTAATCGCACAACATAAAACTTCTTTTGAAAGGAATATGAAATGTTCCACATATTTCTGAGCGAAACTTTTCCGTTTTGCGATAATACACACCAATAAACATGTTGTGGGAGAGTGACTTATTTAGTGGCATAACATAGATCATCATCAAAAAGTATTCGTTATAAGAATTGCGGTTTCCATGTCACAATTGACCTAATTCGTTTCGCAATCTTTTTGATCAATTTCTCGTTTGAGGAACGAATTTTATTAATACAAAATGAACGTTACGGCAAAATGATAACTAAAATATCATGGAACACGGTAGCTGAAATAAAATTCTTTGACTCGTTCTGATGATGAGTCTATTTGGATGTTTGGAATGTTAAAGAGCTGGTGGAAAACCGTGGAATTCGTTGCAGACGACAGAGGTTGACAAATTGAAAATTTTCAACTGAGGAAATTTGTTGCAAGTTAGTTGGACTGTAGATTTATGCATTTTTTCGTTTGGGAAATGTATCAGATTAAACTAGTTCATAGTAGTACATAACCCACAAATAAAGTGTTGCGCCTTGTACCATGCGAAAACAGTGACTTTACAGTTAGAGACAGTGAAATTTCAGCAAGAAATTTGCTTCAGCTGTTTGAATTTTGTGAAATTTCCTCGATTTTCCAGATTTTCTCAAAAAAATCTCCCGGACTCTGACTGTCGGAGGCAGTGGAATTTCAGCATGAATTTGCTTCAGCTGTTTTCCAACTGATCGACACATACAATTAAAACTGGTTATACGGTTTTACCACGCTGCACGCACGCAACTTCAATCGTATAAACAGTTTTGATTGTATGTGTCGATCAGTTGGAAAACAGCTGAAGCAAATTCATGCTGAAATTCCACTGCCTCCAAAAGTCGGAGTCCGGAACATTTTTTGGTGAAAATCTGGAAAATCGAGGAAATTTCACAAAATTCAAGAAAGTTTGTCGATTTCCTAAATTTTCTCGAATTTGAAAAACTTCAATAAAATAGAAAAAATAGAAAAAAATTTGAGAAATAGTCAAAAACTTAAAAAAATCGAGAAAATTTGAAGAAAAAAATTAAGAAAATTTGGAAAAATCGAGAATGAGTTATTTTCAAAGTCGTCGAACATGTTAACGATAGTGCAGACAATAGAAAACACAATAGTTAGCTTCTATTGTTGTATTGTTTCCAAAACCATTGTTCTATAGTCGTTTTTTTACTGCGCTGTATTCAATGAAAGTCATTCCATTTACGAAGCTCACGCTAACAGTAGTACGTTATGTATATTGTAAAGTAAGACACGTTTGTGGGATGAATTGAATTTAGCGAAATTTACCACATAAACTGGCCTTATGAGTCCACCAAATTATTTTCCGGATGAATTTTGTGACAATAATCTATTACGAACGGTAAAAGAGTTAATCTGTTGCTCGAAATATCCCTAAATCTATTACTTCATTAGTTTTAACATGTCTGTTTGTTATATATAAAGATCGTTCAGACCTGGTCGTCTATTCCTGTCATCGTTGTCGATAGCAGATGATTTCCTTCCAAAGATTTATTGTTTGCCATTCTTAAAATATGGTTGACAAGGGATACCTTTACTATTACACATTCGTTTTACGATCTGATTTAGATATTTAATATCCGGAAAATATGAATCGAGTCTACGGTTTTTAGTATAGCATAGTTTTATGAGCCTAAAACATTCCGAAATATTTTTTGATGTTTTAATATCACTGTGTGATGTATTTAACCAATTCCACATAAAAACGGGAATTGTGTATGCGGAATAGCAAATTGAAATATAATAAAAATTCAGCAAATAGATAGAATTCAGAGAAAAACATAATAAATGTGTGGCATCTAGATCTACAATGTTCCTCCGCATAATATCGGTTGTTTTGCAAGACCCGAAAATTACTCTCATCAATAGTTCCATTGCATAATTTATAGTGATATCAAATGAGATAGGAAAACTTATCGACTTTTGTGGAAATAAATCTCAGATCATAATATTATATCGTCCGTTATGGGCAAACGGTCCGGCTTTGGGTAGGGATATAATATTACCAAATTATGTTTATGCAGTCGCGTGCTTTGTATTAATTAAATGTAATATATAGAAGAAATCAATAAATAATAAGTTTTATGTAAACTTACCTTGGCTTTTCGGTTATCTACAACTATCCGCTCACATCATATCCCCCAACATCTACTTACTATACATAAATGTATAACGTTATGGAAAGTGTTGGGGTATAAGGCGTTCATTACGGTTATGTTAGAAGCACTTGCGCAGGTACAAATAATATGATATCAAGAAAATTGATTGGAATAACGTGTGAGTACTTTATTAACCTTTAAGTCAATAATATTTATGGTTTAACGATCGCATGGATTGCGTAAAGAAACATTGGCATTCTCGCAATATGGGAATTATTGCATTTCTGGACGGTTTACCGCAAATGAAAAATTAGAACAGTTGAACGTCGTAAATTAATCGAAAATTGAATTAAGTGTAAGTAATTCGCTTGATTAGCATAGAGATGCCATTTCGGGCACATTGTGGTTTTAGCCGCAATATTATTCTATTTCATTTGAATAATTATGCGACCAAAGGATGCCAAGATGGAAAAGCAAAAGAATATTAATCAGAGGCGTGTCATCCCGGAGATACGGTAAGATGTTGTCAATAAAATCGATAAATTGAACGCTGAAGTGTGTGCACTAAACCTTAAGCATTGAGTATCATGATGAAACGACCTCTGTATTTCATCGGAAGAACACTTTTATTTACAATGTTTGTGCATTTGTGTATTACTGCAACTTATCACTGCAGATATTCTTCAGTCTAGAAGGATAAATATTTGAAGCATCTGAGACACTTGATGCATAGTTATACGCATAGTTACACTAATTAATAAGTTGCCTCGACTAGAGTGAACGGTCTTACACCGGGAAATCAGTGACGGTAAAATTTTTTCCTAATTACCGGTGTCGGTACCACCTTTTTAGGAAAGTTTGACACTGCTAAAAGTCCTGTATTCACCCACCGATTTCAATAAACTTTTTTTTAAATGATCTCCATTGGAAATATAGAATTTTATTAGTGAATCAACCCTGGAAATAGGTGCCGTCGGCGTCCATCAAATTATTGTAGATTTCTCGATTACTCCGGTAACTGCCGGAAACTTAGTGCCGGAAATCATGTTTTAGAAATGTAAAATCGTGATACCACAACAAGGAGAGTAACTACAGGCTAAATTTGATGAATGTTTCTGTCCGACACAACTTAGGTTTCTTGTAAGAAGTTTCACGATGAGATACCAATTGGCATGACAGGGCTCTATGAATTTCCTTTATACGAGCTCCAGATCAATAATCACACAAAAGCAATAGATATCTACGTCATGTCACAAGGACGGAAAAGTTTCAAAGTCGAGTTTTCGCGGGAAGTATGTTGATCCGAGGCGAGGCCGAGGTCAGAAGTCACGTGAAAATGTGACCTTTCATTCGTCGTACGAGTTACGTACAATACAATCATATGCTGACGGCACAGAAAAAAATTGTTTCATTGATGAAATAACCGGCTTCTACGCACAACAGGCCCAACAGAGGCTTAGGTGCCGGAGCTTTGGCTCCACCCACTCAAACTAAATAACCGGCTTTCGGTGCAGACAGGACCTATTTTCAGGAATTTAATTCTTAAAAATTCCATAAAATCCTTAAAAAATGTCTTTTGTTTTGGAAATTTTAAGATTGTTTTTAGGAATTTTAAAGAATTTTGTGAAAATTTTCAGAATTAAATTCACAAAAATAGGCCCTACAGTACACAAGCAAAAACTCTTTTCCACCCGCTCACATCGAACGATTTTCGTATTAATCGAATTAAATATTTCACCGCAGCGCACTCGAATGTAAATCAATTTCATAAGTCGTGATGTTGTGGCCAACATGATTAAATATAAATATCGCATGCTAGTCGAACAGTGATGTTTAAATTACACGGGCAGAACGTTTACAAATTTATCAACCAAGAAATGTATACCATTATTGCGGGGATGTGGTGAGTGGTGATTGTGTAATAGTATTTTACAACATTGGCTTAGTAAGGGAGATATGACAGCATTAGTTGAGATGTGAGTGTCTATATCACTGATAACTTTTGTGAAACCATGGGAGTCGAGCGGAGCGAGTGGAAAAAAATCCCATGAGACAAAGCCGATCTATCGAACTCGTGATTGCCAAGGCTGTTACATCAATATTGATGTTATTGTAGCGATGTTCTTCCACCTTCCATCCGTCGTCATGTACGGCAATTTCAGCCTATGTGATAAATTTTTAAAGCGGTGTACTTCATCATTGTTACAGTTCTTCTGTTCGTGTAATAACGTTAACATCTTACAATACCCAGCGAAACAATAAAAATCAGTGGTAAGAAGGTGTTGAAAAGGCACATTCCCAAATTGATTCAGAAAAATGTCACGTATTCCGAAGAGAACGAAAATTGTTGAGTGTCAGAATAATTGTTTCACACAAATTGAATTAAGGTATATAGAATTCGGCAGCATATCAACGGCCGTAATTCACAACGGAAAATAAATTGTTCTTCCGCCGCAAAGTTTCATGAATTAATTATTGTTGATGTGAGAAAACATTCAATGAACAAACTCACATAAAATGCTCAAACATTTTATTATTATAAAAATAAACGGAACCTCACCAAGTCTGTATAAGAAGTATATATAAATTCATCTTCATCGTGACTGTTCCACTTATATTTTCGAATGAATGAGTGTGTTCTAGTTGTACTATTGCAATGCTATAGTACTCATTCCGATGAATGAATGAACAAGTTTTTAAATAAAATGTTAAGTGATTTCTTGCATGCTAAAATAAGATTTGCAACGCAATACCCTACTACGTATGTTTACATATAATTAAGTACATTCGTTGTTGATAAGAAATTGTTGCTCATTCTGAACAGAGAAATATCAATCGCATGAATGAGTTGAACTTCAACGAGAAATTCGGGATTGGTTGAGGGTCAAGTGCAGAACGAGTTTTCTTTGGAAGTCATTTGATGTGAATGTCTGCTACCTTTTTGTTATAGATAAATGTCCAGTCAATTTGTAGTGACTTTCGAGCATCCTTTCGTTTAACAACATGTCAAGTGGCTCAACAAAATGTATTCCCCTGATAACTCATTGTTATACTGATTAGGAAGTATTAGATTAGGATTCTCGTTATTTAACCGTCCACAGACGGCAAACATATCACTAATGGAATTACCAAATCTATTACTTCTTTTCATCTAAATTATTTGAATTTCAAATCTTCTACTTCATCAGTTATAGCATAAGATTTTCCCTTATTTTTGTCGTCACCGTCCGACAGTGATATCAGATATTTGGTAAGCAAACTAACCCAAAATTTCAGGATAGTCTATAGAAACGTTAGCAAGTTGCAAAATCGCGTAATTCAATAGGAACTACAGTCGACGCCAGTGAAATTTAGACATGAATTTGCTTCTGCTGGTTAGCTCGTACAAACTAAAGTCCCCCTACGTCTCTGTTCGGGTGAAATAATTACACGCACGAGCGTGTAAGTGGTGAAATTGTATAAAGCCATGTGAACAGTTTTGTTTGTATGAGTGAACCAGTGAACCAGATGAAAAACAGCTTAAGAAAATTCATGCCTAAGTTTTGCTGACGCCCACTGTAACTATTTAACTTAGAAAGAAAATTTCAGTTTTATGGAAATTCGAAGTCGAGTCGATTCTTTGAAATGCAATATCTTATCCAAATCATTTGTGGCCAAGGGGAGTAGTTGCTGTAAATATTTCCTTAATGGCGTTGTATCATGCTTGCTTACTAATTTGCCTGCATGATTTGCTGTGCAGTAAATTTTGTAAAATTGCTAGAAGTTGACACCAAACCGATAAACCAATCGAAACCAATCTGATCTTGATCCATCTCAAGATGGTAAAATTGAGGCATTTTAATGGGTTAACAATGGGAATATCAATAAACGTAAACGTATTCAAAGTGATTTGTGGGGATTGCATATCAATTTTACAGTGGGCAATGAAAACATATTCGACATCAATAAACATGTTTCAATGTTACACGCTTCTGATGCTGAATAAAATGTTAAAAGGAAGAAAACACATTGTTACAAATCGTCAGCAGCAACGAATGATTGTGCAACGAAGTGGTTTTCATTTACATACCACAAAAAGGTGAAGTTTTCCATTGTGTACGGTTCTTAACTAAAGCTAATTTGTATTTTGAAAAACACATAATGAATGTCTTCACCGCACTCGCTGTTGTGAATAGAATGAAATTGAATAATACTTCGGAAGTTGGAAACTATAAAGGATGTACTTGCTACTTCAACGTACCCTTTTTTCATTATAGAGATACAATAGCGTACATGGAAGTCAGCCAACTGAATATATTTCTGTTGAATGCGTCAAAGGATATTATGTCCTGTGAAGTTGCCGAAAGAACAATAGTAGATTATTCACCTCTGTCCACATGTTTATTTAGACCAGGGGAGTTATTGCATGAGCCGAAGGTGAATGTTATAACCCCAAGTGTCTAAATAAACATTTGGACGGAGGTGAATACGATATTTTATCTACTGACGGCGAAATAATAGCACTTTTTCACTGCTATTATTTCACCTAGGTAGATAATAATAGATTACGTCCTTGTTTGGTTTTTTTTTAATGAGCTGGAATTCTGTCGCTTGCACTATAGCCCCGCTAGCCAGTATGTCCAAACAATTACTCCCGAACAAGATTTTTATAAAACGAAACGAAATTGTAGAACGTAAAACGAACGGCACAGTTATTCCGATAAATCATTGAGCAACATATTTGCGACCTAACTCCATTATTTACTTTCCTTTGAAACGCCATCACACCGCCTGTAACAAAGTATTATATCGGATCGATAGAAAATACCCACCTTGCTTCTCATTGAAATCATATCTCAAACTTCATGCTCACTTTATCTTCAAATTGAATAACCACATAAACTGACATTAATGCCATTATTTCGCTTGCCAACACCAACCTATTTAAAATGTCTATATTTTGTACCGATTATGTGGTAAAGCTTGATAGGGGGGCTGGCTTGCACTGTGTTTGTGAATGTTATTTTGAAACAAAGATGTGTGTGCAGAAAGGAATAATTAATTTTAGTTAACTGGAAATGGTGTGTGGTCGCTTTGTCTCAATTTATTTAAAGAAAAATAATTAACAAAAAGCCATGTCTTAGTTTAAAGAAACTGTAGAAGAAGTAGCACACACCAGCTTTCGGGTCATCGCGTCTAGCTTACTTTCGTATTGTAACATTTCTTCTTGTTGCTACGTTCGCATGTACAACACTCTCTCACTTAATCACTCTTCTTTTCTTAAGGGATTTAGAGTTATACGTCTGAACTTGTCAATTTATCAAAGTAGTTGCGACAGCATCAAAAACTGTAGCAGTAGCTTATGTAAGTAAAAAGCAACATAACTCTATTCGCTCTCGAAGATAGAACCTTTCATCAAGTTTCCCTACGACATGGAATGGAGCTTTAATCCTTTTTGTGTTTCTGCAGGGCTTTTGTTTTATTTGTAAAATTACTTATAAACTAACTGAGTTTAAACGCTAGAAGTATGAAAGAAATTGGAGTGGTCACCAATACGAAAATCACTAGTCTCCAGCCACACAATTCGTTTTGAAAGCTTGAGTTTTAGAAAGAAAATGTGCCAGCTGCACAATCATATGATATAGTGGTTGGGAAAAGTTTATATTACAAATTTATAGCATAGATGTGGAGGATAGGTTTAAGTAACGTCCATACAATAACTTTTCTTGTGTGGGTAGAAGGGGAGAATCCCTTTTGATTTATTCTTTTCATGCTGTGGATGGATAAAAGAGAATCTATCCTATAGTCTGTTGAATGGTGACGATGAACGTTTTGAAACTTTTAAGGAAGGAACCAGTCGCTTCAGAACTTTTAACAGAGAAGCAAACTACCAGTAGCTCACAGAACATAACATGGTAAACACTGACAATTTTGTTCCCTCTGAACTTGTGAAAAACACGATACCGAGCCTATTTTACGAAAAAATCATTTTACCTGGATCATCGTTTATAATTACAGGGTTGGTGATAAACTAACGCGTGGAGGTAACAAGAAAAATATAAATCTCCACACATCACAACAGAACCCCTCTCTGTTCTTCCCATTTTCACGTAAAGTAAATTTTGGTGGCTGAAACGATATCAACGCTTTGCCGGTTTTGCTTCGATGTTCCCACAAATATTATCCACTGTACTATTGACCTGAAACAAGACCTTACAGCACTAAAATCATGTGAATCGGTAACGGTGGAATTTGTGGAATTAAGTAGAGAAGAAAAAAGTGCAGTAAACGCCAGCGAAATTTAAAGATAAACTTGATTTAGGTGGTTTTCAGCTGGTCCTCTAATTTACATAAAACTGCTTGTACGCTGTGAAATTCGTGCTGAGTAAAATTTGGTGGTAGAACAGCAATAATATTAACCTTTCACAAAACAGAAACCATTTCAACAGTTTTACTATTGAATCTATTACTTCATTTCATCTAAGTATTTTCAAGCGATTGATTTGAAATCTTTTACTTTATTTGTTTTGGACATGTTTTGCTATATAAAAGACCTCATTGGTAAGAGCTTGCCATTTATTCCTTCAATCTTTATAGATAACAGATGATAGCCGCAACGTAGCTAGTATCTGCTGATCCCTTATTTTCAGCCGTCGTCATGCACCATGCGTGGAAGATGTAACTATAAAAGTGGTATTCTTCGGGGGACCTGGATAGCCAGAGATTTTTTTTTTC
This sequence comes from Bradysia coprophila, assembly GCF_014529535.1. NCBI lineage: Eukaryota > Metazoa > Arthropoda > Insecta > Diptera > Sciaridae > Bradysia > Bradysia coprophila. Next base: position 3,364,938 of record NW_023503376.1, read on the forward strand.
GAAATTGATGGTCATTACCCCACAGAAAATGTTGTGTTGACTCAAAACCATTGAAAAAAAGGTTACACAATTTTTCTAAAACCTTACTTTTCGCCATTGGGAATATGTTTTCACCTACTTGACTCAACCAGCTAACCTGATCGAGCCAAAGTTATTTTTCTCGTGAAGCCACGACAAATTCCACTTTTACTGTTATATTTCCCCCCAAAATTGCAGGCTAGCTAATGCCGACTTCTTCGATCACACAAGTCCCACTTCGCAGGTTACAAATTCAAATTTTATTGTTGGAACGAAAGCACTGACGAAATTTGAAACGCAACTAACTTTGGACGTGTCCACAAGCACTTTTGTTTGCATGTGTGGACCAGCTTTCACTAACGTCGACTGAAGTTTCTCTTTGAAATGTAATCCCTGAGCTACCCCCTATCTGCCTATATTTGTGCCATGAAACTTCTGATTCCATACATTACTCGTCCGTCCTTTAAAATTAATTGAGAAAGGGCACAAAAGTCTTTAAATTCCAATTATTTCCATTTCGTCCTTTCATTAAAAACGAAATTATTGAGCTACTCAAACACGGTTGTTAACAAATTGTTTTTAAGCCCCACTCTTCTTCATAATATGGCTACATATATTCTCCTTTCATTGCCTGGTGCTACCCAATGTTCTGATGAAATATATTTTTTTTACATTCTTTTCATTTAGTCGAGTTTTGAATCCCAAGATACTTATCATCCTTTCAAAATTTTGACAGGTTTTGTTTTAATTCTAGTAAGGGTGGCGAAACTTCATACAAAAAAACGAAATTAATTTAATTTTTATCTTATCAAGCAGCAACAGCAGAACCCTTTTAATGAGAAAAAAAAACCTTTCACGTTGATATTAATCTTAAGTAGGGTTGTTGACACTTAATTCTAAAGGAATAAATCTAATTCAAACGACCGACTTTTTTCGGGTATGCAAAAAAAAGTAAAATTTAAATTGAAAAACAAATTATTGTTAAAGAGCGCCATTTAAAACCATAAAACTTACCTCTTTTTGAATTTATGAGTACACTTGGATGGTTCGTTCGTCATTCACAATAACAGCCGACAATAGTGATGCACTCCAACAATCTTTTGTTGAATAATTTCTGAGCATTTTGAATAATATGTGCCACCTTAGAGCATTATTATTTCTGCAAACACAATCTAATCATGGTTTATATGTACTTATATGCGCAGCAACAACACGGCATTATAGGATATTTTATACTATACAAACACATACACATCTATATACATGTAATATATGTTAAGTCAAAGAGTATTTATTTAGCGTTCTTGATATTTACGTTTTTCCGGCTTTTGTTCTCTTCAAGCTTTTCCTTTTTCGCTTCGTTTTCCGCACTTAACTTTCATAAAGTTTCAGTTGTATATTAGGTGCCTTTGTAATAATTTGAACACAAATAAAAATTTTGCCTTCAGATTTAATGATGCATTTTCCAAAGGGGAAAATTAAATTTCAAATTACACTGAAAATACCATACACAAAATATGAATTGAGAAGCTTGAGAAGCTGAGAGTAAATGTAGCCCACTTTTGGAATGAAAACGATAAATTAATCAAATGATGTTCGTTCTCCGTGTCACCATTGTCTTTTTCGATAAATAATGAAATTTGGAGTTATGGGAGAAGCTAAATCAGCCGAGAATGGCGTCAATAGTTGAATTGACTAGATTTTATTGCTGACATGAAGAAAATAATATCAACGACAATGAATCGTTAATCTCATTTCCTAAGTTTCACCAGCAGAATGATAATCAGCGAACTTCCGAACATAAAAAGTAGATAAAAATCTATCTATCTGTTGACGAAGCGAACTTTTACAATTATTTTTTTCGAGTGTACCGTGCAATGTACCAGTCATCTGTTATGGACAACGACGATAAAAACACAATGACCTCTATTAAGTGGTGCCTTATATAGGAATGTTTGATGAAGTAAAAGATTTTGTAGTAAATAGTTGAAACAAACTTAACAACAGAAATAATAGATTTAATTATTGTACGGTGATGTGCTTGTCATTGTGTAAAAGCTGGACATCTGGACAAGTAGTAGCAATTAGATTACATGAATTGTTGTGGAAACTATATAGCTAAGCACTAAGCTTCTTCTAATATCACTGTCATGCCTCACCTGATTATTACCAAAATGCCAATTTTCAGAGATAATGAGGTACCAGATTAGAGACTATTTTACGTAAAATTATTCTTGCAACTGTGCTGCGAAAACGGAACTTTTTCATGTGTGATTTGGGTGGCGATCGAAGGGTCTTTTTTTCTCTGGTTTTCTATGTTTTACCTTTCACCACTAGTGGTGAAATGGATTTTCATAAATGCTTTTCGTCACTAGTGGTGAAATCGGGTGAAATGGATTTACTTTTCACCACTCCTTCTGAACATCTGAACCATTAAACGTAAATACAAATTCTGCCCTGACCAAATTTCGGATCACCGACACCAAAACCCAATGCAACCATTCGGCTATTGAGATATACAATTGCAGTGAATCAATTTTTGGATCGTACATAAATGCAGTCTACTTGATCGTTCATACCATATTTCGTTCATACAGTACAATGTTAAAGGTAGAGTTATGTTTTGCATTTCAAAAGTTCATTTTTCGCATCTGGTTACAGAAAACGTTGTATGCTCGCTTCGCTCGTTTGATAACATCACATGTAGTGACTACCACTTTTCGCAACTAGTTGCATAAATTACTAACAATTACTAATAACTTTCTAACATTTTCCCGAACTTTCCTTAATTTTTTAAAATTTTGACAAGAAAATAACTTCGGAAAATTAAAGTAAATCCAAGAAAATATGGGATTATTCTAGAAAAGTCGGGAAAATGGTTTCCTAAAGATATTGTCTTTGCTCCGTACCCATTAAGCTTTTCCAGAGTCGGTAATGTTTTGAATTTGAAAAGAACAAAGCCATATCCAATTCCATCTATTCTAAGGGATAAATCATTTGCATTTCTTATGAAAAGACTCACAGAACTAGTGACATATTTTTACCATGACGCCATGTGCAAATGTAAAAAAAATTGAAAGGATCATGGCTTCATGTCGGAAAATATGTTTTGAAGAATGTGCCGGCCCAAAATATGTCACTAACTTCTAGGTCCTATGAAAAGATGTAGAGCGTAGATCGATATGCACTAATATTATGAGAATGAAGTTCACCTCACTCTCTCAAAGGTTTTGTCATGAAAGTGTGAAAATTGTACAGTTTTAAACAACGTGCTCCACCAACTACGGCTCTGAGTAATAACGCAAATACGGTAGAGCATAGATTGTATATCGTAGTGAAAGGCTTTGCTAAAATTTCTATCGAGAATGTCGAAATTGGTTGGCATTATAGACAAAATTCAATTTTCAAAAGCGTCGCGAGAGGGATTTACAATATTTTGTAAGTTAAATCGATTTTCTCTTGTTGAAAATATTTTTTAATAATTCGTCTGTCTAGGCACAGGTTTAGGTCCAAGCCTAAATGTACTGAAAATAATTTCGCTTTGAAATTACTTTCTCGAATAAGTTTAGATTAGATTCGTCGGAATAAATTACTGTTTTCAATTTTTCTTTTCACATTTCAATTGAATTAGCAAATTTTATCGAATAAATGACAACCCAACTCTAGATGCAGTCAGAGTATGAATAATAAATTGTGGAATAGAAATAGGTATGTAGAACGAATACAACTGTATATGGTGTTATACCAATCTACTTTCTATCTTAATTATGTTCTAGCGCGTAAAATCAATTCAATTTGTGTGACAATCGATTTTTCAAAATATTACTGACGACGAATTATTTCGCCCGAGTACTTTTGAGAATAAAACATTTTAACCGTGTGGATATATAACGTGCATCACAGAGCAAGGAACACGTATCAATTTCAGCAAAATTTTGTCAGTTTATCCACCGTAACACCTATAATTTCTGGACTGATAACTAAATGCTGTATCCACTTCGTACCGAGCAGAGTAGCATGGTCTTTACATTCCTATAACGCTTCAGCTTGTTGAACTTCACCATTGTTTATCATACACTTCTCTAATAATCCATCACTTCATAATCGGTATAGCTTCTAAATGAAAATAACCAACTTTTCGGTTGGGTCTACTTCTCTACTATATACACCGTCATGTTACATTTTGAGTTTTATGTTTTGCTGACATAACATTATTTATCATCAGTTGTAGCATAAAAGTCAACATTGATGTTTGATTAGAAAAACTTAATTGTTCGGTAGTTTTCGACATTCATTGCACGTTTCATTGTATTGAATTAAAAATGTCAGCGTAGCATCATCACTGCCAGAATAGTCATAAGAAATTTCAGATTATGTGGGTTAAGAGTTTTCTTAGTTTTCTTGTCGCGTCGCTTATCATTTTACAAATGACAAGCATACCGCGATATAATCATTAGTTGTTACAACCTACATTTTCGTATGTTTTTTTACATTTTTCAATTTTTTCTAAACGAAATTCCAAAAATTACAGTGAAGTTTCAGCATGAATTTGCTTCAGATGTTTTTCAGCTGATCCGCCAGCAGCTTCGACCGTATGAACAAACATTTTTGATTGTATGAGTGTATCAGCTGACAAACAGCTGAAGCAAATTTATGCTGAAATTTCACTGTAATTTTGCGAAAAATAAAAAAAATGAAAAAATGGAAAAGAATGTGGGAAAATTCGGGAAAATATTTCCTTAAAATTGGTTCCTGCTTATTTAAGTATTCGACTTATGATTCAAATTTATATTATAAGGTTGTCCCAGTCATCCTGATCGGGTTGAATTTCCTAGAGTTTGATACAAAATCTTCTACTTCATTTGTTAAAACGAAATGTTTTTATTTATAAAAGAGTACCAGTGAGATATTATCGCATTTTTCTTGTCGTCGCTGTTAATGACAAATGACAATTGAAATTATTTGCAATGAGTAGTCTGTTTCGTGACAAATTTCTTTGCTTCTGGACCCATGCAACCCAAAGATTCAAAAGCCGTCTGTAATGATTTTAGAAGATTCAGAAGAAGCCAATGTATCACGCACTGTCACATCCCATAAAACAGATTTACCATGACTCCACGGAATTAGAGTCATACATCATACAATCAGGTCTTTTACCGTCATCTCTAGAAATTCCTGGTAGCTGCAACACATTTGTAACATCTACAGCAGAAAAAGCATGAGAAAACTCTTATGTTTACAGCATCATGTCGTGACGGTATCCCTGTTTTTAGCTTGTATGATAAGCCCTTTTATCTAACTCACGACAGACACACCTATACTCCTCGCCAAATTGGGATCCCAAACGCAGGCCAACAGCAATTCTCGCAGCATTTGTAGTAAATCTAGCTGACTCGACGGGACAACCTGCAGCCACTTTGAAGATCTCGCTAAACCTGCTATTGACCAACGGAAGGTCCCCATTCCTTTGTACCTTTCTCTCATCTAAAACGGTCAGTGCGTGGTCTAATTTTTCCGGAATAGACCGAATGGCCCGTATAGGCAGCTAATTTTCACAAATATGGAACGAAATCATAAAAGTTAAAACCGAATATTTATATATCCGAATGACAAATCCAAAAGTATCCGTCGGTTTTACTAATTTGAGCATTTAGAAGGCAGCACTTGATCCATCAAACTGGACCAATCAGTCAAACTTTTCGAACGAGGTATAAGGTCTATTGAAAGCTCGGAACAATATTTCTCCTACACTTTTTCAGAAAAAAGCGCCACCCGTATGTAATAACAATGTCTCAGTCACAATAATATTTCCGTTGGATAATTTTCAATTTACTTCGATTCCACAGTGAAATGTCATCGAAACCGTGTTCATTTAATTGAAAAATTAATGAATGATGAACTAAACGTAATTGGAAATTACAGTCCAGCACTATCTTTATGTCCTATCTCGAATTGCATTTCTATTCACCAACACGTCGTCCGTTCTCTATTATTCACTATTTACTATTTATAATGTATGAAATGTATTTACCATAAAATAAAGCTATAAAAGATTTTCAATTATAGCCGAACATAATAAAGCTTTACAATATAATGTCTACACGTTCGATATTAGCAGGCAGAGCTGTGTATTTATATCCGGGGGAGAAAAAATAATGTAGAACTCGAATCGAAACTGAATCACATTTTTAACGAGTATGTTGAAATATTTACGCGAGACGGATATATAACCATATATAGATATACAAATGCCTTGTCGTGTTTAAGACATATCTGAATTGTCACATACAATATTCTTTTCCGTACGTACAGCTAACAAAACTACGTAAGAAACTTTTTACTTTACATTCAAACTCACTTATGTTGCTTATACTTTGAAGTACTAGATTTATCATTCACTTAGAACATTGTATATCTATACATCTTCCATGTCGAAGCCAATATATATCAAGTGGAAAATGTTTGTGGAGTAAACAAACTTAAAGAAACGAAGAAAAAGTTTCTAACGCAATTTTGTTGGCTGTACTACGTAGCGTAGCATATAGTCCCTGTCGAAATGTCGCTACATAAATAATAAATTATTTGTTCAATATTCAAACATTTAATATCCCAGTTAAACGTTTTTATACATATTTATAAGAGTATTGGTAACAAGCGTAAAGATACTTTTATTAATACATTTTGTCAATAAAGAAAAAATTGTCTGACATTATGCTGTATACATAATACCAAACGAAAGCACTGATTCAAAAATGAATGAGAGCGAAATGACTGACTAATTTCCATTGGGTGGTTTTTTTTTACTTCTTCGTCTCTGCAAACTTTGAGGAGATAATCTTTGATTTTATCGATAATGAACCGTAATGATGTGTACCTTTAAATCAGTTATATTGATAAAAATTCACACAACAAAATAATCGCAAGGTTTTGCGTATAGATAGATGGTTATGGTATTCCATTCGGCTTTTCTTCGCCTTTTTCTGTGCTTTTCGTCAAAGATTAGAGTATAGAACGGGTAATGAATGTACACCAATTTGTGTTATATTTTGGCTTTTCTTTCTTTCCACCCGGTTCTCATGATTTGGTGACGACGACATTAATTGGAAGTAAAATATTTCACATCTTTTACGTTGATACTAATTAGGATATTATGTTGCAATACTATAGGGCGTCTTTTTTAACCTTTTAGTAATTATCTGTTGGAAAAGTGAAACAACAGCAGCTGAAAAAGAGCCACGACATCAGTTTTTTTATGGCAAAATGTACTAAAAGAAAATAGTAAATCATTTTCCGATATTTTCTTGAGTTTTTCAACATTTTCTTAGAATTTCCCATATTTTCCTTAAATTTCCCTGCTTTTGGGAAAATTTTGAAAAATGTGGGAATTATCAAAAATGGTGGGACAGGGATCGGGCGAATCAAGGCAAATATAAGCAAATAATGGGAAAATAATAAGCGAATAATGCCTAATGGTCGAACGGTGTGACAAGATTTTCCATTGTTGTTTCCCACTCGAGTTTTTCAATATCATTCTTCTACCCTACAATGAATGAAGTAAACGATGTCGAACCAGACACAATCATCATTGCTTCAATAGAAGTAGTAATAGACTTCATAATTTACTATGAAGTGCTACGATTGAAGAAAAATCTTTATTTATTAAATTAAACAAAGTGTGCTGCCCTCTTAGAGAAGGTTGCCCGTCCACACAGCATATCCATCAATAATAAATTACAAAATAGTTACAGCGAAAAGCTAAGTCAAAATTTGCACATTAAATTATTAGTGACTAGACACCATATACGTGGTTCTTAATGATCCGGATCGTATCGACCAGAATGTCTTCCGTTATTTGATTAAGTCTTATTAATTATTAGTAGAGATATACAAGGTGATGCATTGAGGCATCGAGGACCTATCCTCATATGTCAATACGCTATTTTACTGCATAAACGAAAAACAGAAAAGAGACATAAATAAAAGGATAAACTTCACTGTCAATTATAAGTATAAGGACAGTAATAATTTGGGGAAACATCGTGCGTATGCAATAAAAGGAGTTACACTTCATCGTCGATTTAATCTCATTAACCGGTTAGAGATGGCAAATATATGACCAGTATTATTATCGGGTCTATTACTTCCATCGATCAAAGTATTTTTAATCGGATGATTTCAAATCTTGTACTTCAATTGTTTTAACATGCATTTTACTATATAAAGGACCATCTTACCCAGAGCTTGTCATTGTTTTTGTTGTCGTTATCGATAACAGATGAAGAGCCGTATGTAACAGACTCAGAGTTAACTCAATACTCAGATTTTTCTCGAATTATCTCGTAACGGGTAACCGTCTATTTACAAAAATGAATAATAAAGCGATACCTGTGAAAGAAATCGGAATTCGAATGATAAATAAGATTAAATGCGTAACGAGCAGACGATCTAATGGTATTCTTAAATAAATTTAGATGTTCGTGCTCGAGATGAGTGTCACCAACGCATTTTCAAATTTGAATTGATTTTAAATGGTACGACGATCGTTTTCCGCTTAAAGTGGTAAAATAAGCCCACTTTCCTACACATTTCACTTTGTGTTCATCCAAACCTGAATCGATGTTCTAATTCGAGATTCGAGTAGGGAAGGTACCTACTTCGGCACTTCAACATGTTTATAAAGAAATCCAAATTTCTTTACGGAATCTAATGGGAATAAGTGCCATTTTTGATCAGCACTAGTGAGTTAGAGAGCAAAATTTCTCATTGATTAATACGCCACTGGTTAGAATATGGTTGACGCTGAAAGCCGATTTTCCGGATAAACGTAGGGACATATGTATGTGCTGTGTACATGGAATTATTCGGATGGATTATGGATTTATGCTTAAAGAAAAATTCTCTTACGAAAATCTCAGATTATGTGGCACACATTTTACCATATTACAGCTTTCGAAAAGCTTTTCACATCCTTTATATTGTGAAAAGAAAATGCCTCGGAGGCAAATGTTGCAATTTAAGTTTTTTTTTTTATGTGAGTAATGGTAAATTAAGGTCGTCGTTTAACTTAGTTTGGAACAAAAACTCTATTATGTGACGCAACGGAAAACAAAGTTGGAGATAATTACGAAGACAATTTTTCATATTTTAGTTTATCTTTTAGAAAAGCTGGTGATGTGATGGGTATTATGCAATCTAAACTATTTTGTGAATGATGTCATCAGTAATTTTACAGTTTGGGTGGAGTTTTCTCGCAATAAATTGGAGATTATTGTAAAGCGTCGTGGAAGTTCGTATGATTAAGTTTTCTGCAACTGTCGGTAAATGAGGTAGCGAACTGTGTGAGTACTGCCATCAGTAGTTGCGAATCACTGGCAAAAAAAAGAGTTGAAAATATGACCTGTCACGGAGGAACTTTGACTCTGGATTATTGGGGGCTGTCCAAAAAATACGTCCAGATTAAGGGGGAGTGACAAAATCAGTAAACAGTGTTAAAGGAATAGGAAAACCCTGGATGATGAGGAAGTACAGGATCAAAAAAAATACCAAAAAGTTCGGACATCTTTTACGAACAGTCCCTTGTCCAGCTCTTTTACTTTGTGAAAGAAACCGGATTCGGATCGAACAATATTTCCTTTTTTGACTCTCAAAACGTTTTAAGACAATGATGTCACCCCTGCACTGTTCAAAAAGCTCATGTTAGTATTACAGTCCTTAGCGGGAGTTGATCCTGAATTTATCAAACTTCATAAATTTCGTATAAAACTTCTCAATATCTTCAGTTGAGTCTATTGCTGAAAAAACATAGATTAAACGATACAGCACGATACTATGTGCTGCATGGAAACATATACAGAGAAGTGTGGTCGCACATTCACTTCAATAGCACTACCCGTTCTATTTTCAGCAAAACTAACAAAAACCCATTGAATTATACAGATTTGTATATTTATACATGAAATCCATTCAGCTACTGTTTGCACAATGAAATGAAAAGTTTAAATTTTAAATTGCTGCAACATTTCTACTTCCGATGAAAAAAAAAACAGTTCATTTAAATTCAGAGAAGATGAGGTTGTACTTTCCACTGTTTCATTTCACCATATTCCCGGCTCGACTAAAAACAAAAAACCAAAAATAATTATCGCCACAAAATTCTTTGCAAAGTTACTGCAAAAAACCCAACAATAGAGGGTTTCACCCCATTAATAACAACACCACATAAAATTCAATTTTCAATATTCCATCCCGAACAATGTGTGGAATGGCAAGTGGCGGCAGGTACAGATAAAAAATGAATTTTGAATACATATTCGTTTCTCTTTAAACAGAGAGTCGAAATAATTTATTTGATAAATCAGTGCAAACGTGCAATTTGAATAAGCAAACAACATTTTGCGAGTTCAAATTCACGAGCAACATCACATCGTGATCCCATTTTCATTTATTTTATTAAAATGTTTCGTCTCGTACGTTACGATAACGCCGCCATAGCGGTTGTGGTTTAGCGTTTTGCGATGAAATGCCAGAACTTTTCGTATCGATAGAGTGTTAATTTCCTGGTCGATAATAATCGAGAAAGGAAGTGAACGAAATATTCGAACGCAATGATAACCTCGATGATAACGAATGCATGGATGGAAATGTTGAGCTATTTCGTCTGAAATACAAGCTAACCAAGCGACAATTTCAATTCTTCAAAGAGTTTCGGTTCGCTATTGGCAAAATTGTTGGTAGAAGGTATAATCAGGGTCGAACTGGCCACATGACGGTTGATCAGGCGATCTCTAAATTCACTGCAAAATATGTTTGTCAGCCCCGAGTTGCATGTAAAATGGCAAACAGCACTTCAAGCTCCACCTGATCGCCCACTACGGCCAGTCCAGGCCTGATGCCGTGCGTGTCCATTTTATCAGCCAATATATTTATTGCGTCTCCAAGTAGTTTACAATCGTTGAACTGAGATTCTTTTGTTTTTGTTCATTGCATTTGGAGTGTGCATCGATTCGTATAAAGAATAGGTAAATTGGATGTATCAAATGGACTGGGTGGAATGAATAAAAAGATCAAATTGTACCATTATCCGGTGCAGTGAATAAAATCTCAAATAAAATGCTTGCAATCGGTCGAGACTTCAAATTTTCAAGTTGTTTTTATGAATTTTACTGAAGCCATTTGAAAATGAAAATTATAGCAAGTGTCAGCGATGTTCCCCTTGCGAAAATCTCATTTTCCTAGGGTGCTGTCAGTAAAATGTTGTAAGTACTTGCGGGAAAATTTGCTTACTCACTCTGTGGATTATATCCCTCGCCTTCGGATCTTCCCCAATTTTTGTGTTGTTAAGGCATTAACAGAACCTGAACGAACATTTCCATAAAAATTTTCTTCTGAGGAAAAACGTTCCTACACTCAAGAAATTGGTGTCTTTGTTTGGGAATACAGAGAATCATACGAACATATAAAACGAGTGGAATATTGCTAAGTATTTTGAGGTGAGTGTACAATTCTGGTTTCAGCAGTTTTAGTGGAATTTGTTGTGTAAACCTGCTCAAGTCAAAATGTTTAATATGGAGACTTTAAGCAAAAGTACACTGCTACAGTTTTCGGTAAGAATCGTATGTATTTGTAGCCCAAAATAGGAGCTTAGTCGACGCATGTCTTTTCAATAAAGCAGCCTCACTAAATTATCACGAATTATTATCTGCTAGCGACACATTCGATAAAATGTCTGTTGAAAGTGGTGAGTTGAAAATTTTGTATTTTAATTTCTCAAAAATATTTGCCGTCTAGAAATCATTAATTTCTGGATTTTGAGTGATAAATGGACATTGAAAAAGCATAACACTGAACGGTAAATAGGAATGACTTCATCCAAATAAACCGAAATGAAATGGATTGTCATTGCCCCATACAATTTCTTATTCCACTGGCAATGGCTTATAGCTCTTTTCAAATATTCAGCCTAAAGTTTTGATTGGAAGACATTTCATTCTTTGTTTCAAGTTGAAACTGACCTGACGGCCACCGAAAATGTACGTTTTCCAACTCCTAAATTTTTCTCGGTGCAACAGTAACATTTTCACTTAATTATGTCCTTAAAGAAACAACAACAAAAAATCAAAAAATTGCAGCACCAATTAGGCAATGCACAACTATTGACGATGCAATTGAGACTTTTTGTCACAATGAGACTTGTGGTTGAATTCAAATTATGTAAAAAGAAACTACTGCAGTCTGAGCCATTGCTTTCGAAAGCGGAAGGCAAGTTTTGCATCACCGTTTTTTGTGTGTGTATAACATCAAAATAATCAACTTTTAAAGAGCACTTTTGTAGGTCAATGGAAATTTAAGTTTTAATCCTTTAAATACAATATAACAGTCGTCGTCATATATACACTGTGGATATGAAGCTTTTGTATTTATGTTCTATTACATGTCAAACATGTATTACGGTTCTATCATATATTGCGGGCGTATACATATAACTATTTGTATATTCTGTCATACAGTTCTATATAAATCGAGAGGGATGTTGTATGTATGTATCGATATGTATATATGTAAGAAGTAGAACATTTTACACATATATTTACCCAAGAAATCCAATTTTATATTACACCCACCACACATGAACAATGAACAAATTTTTATCCATATAATGAGTATGATATATTTCCAAGACAATTTAACGAGTTATTCGTCGTTTGGTTTTTCATTAAAATTGTACGATTTTTACAGTGAAACAATTTAACGACCACATCCGTCTGGGAAAATGCATCAATAAATTTTCACAAATTTTTCCTTTTTTCTTTCATTTAATCACAAAAGCACACACTTCACAGTAAAAAGCACACACAAAAAATGTCTACATTTGGAAATAGAATTTCGTTGTTTATTCCACACATATATTTTGATGAACGAGAGACGAAAGAAAAAAAAACGGTAGCAGAAAGCGACGAAAAATCCCGTGATTATGAACAATGCTTTCGTTTTTTAACTGGCAAGGCAAGACTTAATCCGACATTTCAACAAACTAAAGAAATGAGTCTACTTGTTCCTTTATTTTTGTAAGTTTTAGTCACATTAGAGACGAGACAGATTGCACAAAATTAGGAAAATTTTAATATATTTTCATTTTATGATGGTCATAGATACACTATATTCGGGTTGAAACATTGACAGAACGAAGGGAGAACCGTGTGTCTTCTTGTGCTTTTTTGTATATGAAAACCGCGGGGTGATTTGATGGGGGTGTGTATACACACATTGAAATTATGGTCGACAATATTATCGCCTAAAATAAGTTGCGAAGGCGTGACAGGACGAAAGCTTTTTCAGTATGGATAGTCGAGCGTGGGTGTATTTGTTGGTAGAACTTTCAACGATAAATTCATTGTGGATTTCGTGTTGAAAGCACTCAGAAAATTATTATTTAACATGTCCCATTAAGAAAATCCAATGAAAGCCCATTATGTGATGTGCGTTGTTTCACTGCTATCTATGAGAAAGATTTTCTTTGTTTTTTAGAGTTTACTTAATTTTATTTTCAATTTTTCAATTATCCAAAATTTTCTCAATTTTCCAAAATTTTCTTTACTCTTTAAACTCTAAACTCTCTAAATGACTCTGTTTCTAAATCTCTCATTTCTCCAACTTCTCTCATTTCTTTAACGAATATATAGAGAAATGAGAGAAGTAATAAAAATTTAGAAAAAGACGGTCATTTAGAGAGTTTATCAAAGCAGTTCAACAAATTTAGAAAATCCAGAAAATTTTTTGATTTTCCGAATTTTCTTGATTTACTTGAATTTTCTTGATTTTCTCGAACTGCAGGAATTTTTCCCAATTTCCTTGATTATCTAGAAAAAAAATTCTTATCGGCAATGCATTGGAGCGTACTTTGTAGAAATTGTTGGACAGTGAACTAAGGTTTTCTTATGGAATTTTCGGCAAGAGATAAAGTCAAATCGGGATATTAGGAAAATAGCCATTTCCTTTTCTTTCTTCCTTGATAAAATGACCGTGGTGACATCTCTAATTATTTGGCATTGATTCAAATTAAGTCTGAACGATTACGAATAAACGAAGAGAATTGGAGCAATAAAAATTTCTTTTAAATTGACTACGATTCAAATAACGAATCTCTAATACGCTTCGTTCAAATTGGCACAATATTTCCGTCTTTTACGTATTTTTACCATCATGAAAATCATATCGAAAACTACACTTCAAGTTACCACTACCATCAAACAATATGGGAAAATATGCTCGATGTGTTGACGTACCCAGACTGACACAGTCATCCAAACGACACATGTTATCCACAATATTGGGCATTAATCCGAAGTCCGCTAAAACGTAAAAATTTTATGTCCCTATGTGATAATCAGTAATGGTATGATGTTCTGCGCCGAATACCTGCGCAATTATTAAGTTTTGGGGCTTTTTTCGGTTTCTTATTCGAATTGTGGAATGGTACGAAACGATACAACCGTTCCAAAGCGTAGAAAATATGGAAATTCCTTTTTATTGTGCGCCGAAAATATGTGTTATTAGGTGAGAATAGCATGTTGTGTACCGTTTTATTTTGATTAGGATCATGGTTAAACGATTTGCGATAACAACTTTTGCTAGGTAAGCGTATGACAAGTAATTTGAATTTGTGTACCAAGATGAATGGGCTGATGTTTGGGATGGTTGAAAAGCTTACCAAAGTTTTCTTTTTTTTTTTTTTTGGAATTTTTCATTTCAAAATTTGTTGCAATAAATTTTCGGAGTACTTTGGGAATTGTTGGGAAAAAAGTCACAAAACGAACCGAACCGCTCAACCATCGATGAACATTTCTTAAATTGAAAAACTCGCACCATTTACATTTTCAACAATTTATTCATAACTTTCGTAAAAAAATTAATTCTATAAACATTTTACAAGTCTTTGGTAGGCAAATGTTCCATTAACACGTTCATAGCGTTGACCAATTGATCCACAATTTAGTAAGCTTTGTATGGAGCTGGGGCACCATATGATGGACCGTATGATGGATAGGATGGAGGAGAGTATGATCCACAACCAACATGTGCTACAGATGGAGCGCATCCAACCTGAAATTGATCAAAGACAAACAAGTTTTAGTAAAATGAATCACACTTAACAGCAAAGAGAAATGTAGTCCGAACATGGACATGGATGAAAGAAAACTGAGATTTTTAATAAGATCACAACTTACCAACAAATTGCTGCCGCATCTGACTGGTGGAGCTGGGCTTGGGTATGAGTACACTTGATGACCATAGACTGGAGCCGGAGCGCCATATGATGGACCTCCATAGGATGGACCTCCATAAGATGGAGCGGCAACTGTTACGGCGACAAAGGCGGCCAAGAAGATGGTTACGAAAGTTACAGCGTTCATGTTGATGGTTGGTTTTTTGGTTGGAATTGACTTCGAGTTAATGTTTATAGTATTAATTCGATGAGCGAACTGATGGTTTCAACGAAGAAGTCGACGTCTTTTATAGTCAAATTAATGAACTGATTTGTCACTTGTTTTGGTTAGCAATTGCAGTATATAAAAATTGAATTTTGCGTTTCTTGCAAAAATAAAATTTGACCGAAAATGTTTTTGCTATATGCTGCAATATATTGATGTTTCGATATGAATTGAATCGAAATTTATTTACTCTGCGATTTTTTGTGCGTTAACAATAAAATTAGTGGAAAATCGACAGTTGAAATATGTTAAGTAGGTAACCTGATACCAAATTTCCGTTTGATTTATTGCGTTTGTTGAAACCAATAATAATTTCACGTCTCAATCGAACATTAAATTGGGACAAAATATTATCAATGAAGAAATGTAGAAAATGATTTTAATGTCGTATGATGTGATGCCAATGTTATTGATGAAAATAAAATTATGGGAAAATCCAATTAATTTAAGATTTTCTATTAATTTTTCGCGGAACATTTTCAAAAGCATTTTACATACATTCCCGGATAGCCAGGCTATTCAATGCTTCTTCATTATTTGTAGTTTAATTTTCAGAAGAAAATGAATAAAATAGAATTTATGCCACTCAGCATCGTAATGTGCAAAATTTGCATCTGTGGAATAAAACGTTGTATGCAACTCGATGCAAAGTATTTTCGTCAAAAACCGCCCATTTCTGAAAGATTAAACCTAAATTCAAGAATCATTTATCAATAAATGTGCGCTATTTCACCAGCTGCAGTGCATCAACGTTGCTCAGTAGAAAATTATAGTTATTCTTTGAGGATAACTTGAAAATATTTGAATTTTGTGTTTCATGCAAGGGCTAATGTTCTTGAAAAACTTGCATTTTCGTTTGAATGCAATTAATGCAAGCAATGACGCAATGTGAATCGTAGATCTATTCAACTTTATGTGCCTTAAATTTTACACTAAACATTGAGAAAATTCGGAACAAATTTACTTTAAGAGGAATTGACCCTTTGCAAATTTGTAGCCTACATTTAGGCGGAAAATATTAGTTTTTCGATGATTTCTCTGAACCAAAATCTTTTTTAGAAAATTTATAGCCATTAAAGCAGGCACAAATGTGTTACTTTTAAAGGAAAAATTAGTTTGTGGGTGATAACTTGGCCCACTTGGAGAAACCTGTGCAAATTACACAAATTTACACAATCTGCAAAGGTTTCTCCAAGTGGGATAAGTTATCACCCACAAACTAATTTTTGCTTTAAAGGTAACGCGTGCTTTAATGGTTTTACATTTTCGGAAAAAGGTTTTGGTTCAGAGAAATCAACGAAAAACGAATATTTTTCCGCCTAAATGTAGGCTACAAATTTACAAAGGGGTAGCGCTCTTAATTGAAATTTGAAATAGGACAAAAATCTTCAACTGTTTCTAAAGCAGATATTCTGATTTCTTTATTTTTGATTAGATGGAAATTTCGTTTGAGGAAAGTTATAAATAAGAAGCATCAGAAGCTGGAAAAAGAGTTCGCTTAATTCGATTTTGTGGTATCCAAGACGATTTTGCCAAATGTTACAAATCAGAGTAAATAATCGAAAGAAAGACAAGTAATATTGTCACATTTTCTTGAATTTCTTGATTTTTCGAAGTTTCCTGATTTTTCTCGAAATTTCCTGAAATCAAAAAATCAGGACAATTCGAGACAATTAAGAAATTCGAGAAAACGATTAATAGAAAACGTTCTTTCATCGTGAGTATATTAACATGTCAACAACTTCCTCAAGAGATGCCACTTCTCAACAGTTTTGTTCTTCAAAGAGTGAGAAATTCCTAATGAATTTCTCAGCACAATTCTTCAAAAATAAGCCCTCATCTTTAGCTATAAACCCAACAGAGTTTCCAATCACTCAAGTTAGTCTACAATTCCACAATGTGGACTCCACATATTAGAGGGTCTGCGCAAACGACGTATAGTTTATAGGTAGGAAATTATAGGTAACATTTCAGAATGTTTTCTATGAAGGATTGCCTTATAATTTCCAACTTATAAATTGACCTACGTCATTTACGCAAACTCTCAATTAATTAATTACCGCAACTAGACGCCATGAATTAACCAAAATGAAAGGAGAAATTAAACTCGTGGAGAAATTTACGTTACCGGTGCTGGTTTAACATCAATAAAATATTTGAATTATTTTCCTTCAGCGTAACTGTGTACTTTATAGGCGATGCAAGCGACACCTAAAGCAAAGTATCACTCAACGACATTTTTCTTTACAAAATAATTGATCAAGTTTATGGTAAACAGGCTGTCTAGTTTATAGTCATCTGTTATCGAAAACATCGACAAGAATTAGCGATAAGATCTGTCTCGTGTTGCCTGATATGGCTAAACGTGTGATAAAAATATTGAAGTGATAGGTTTTGTATCAAACACTATGAGATACTAAACAAACAATGTAACAGATTTTAGATTTTTGTTGCGAAACTAATTTAATGAAACATGCATGTAACGTGATGAGCTATTTTCTTCCGAAATGTCTCTATCCATCAGATGATTATGTATATTTTCAAACGATGTCATACGAGATATTTTAATCTGTTAAAGATGATCGAAGCAGAAAGTTTCACAATTTCTTCAATGAATTTTAATTTGTAATAAGTTCGTAATAGCTAAAGTAGTAGATCAATATAAAGATTCTCGAGAGTCGATTTAAGAATATTAACCTCTGTACAACAACTAGGATTTCAATTAATTCTCACAATAGATTCGTTTCGTATTTTACTCCAAAACGATTAAAATCTGAGTTCTGCAATTTCTGTCTGCATTTAATAAAAATTTATCCTCGATAACAAAATCGTCGCACTAAAAATGTATTTTGCTCAGAAAAAAGCTAACGTTTGAGTTCCACTTTAGTTAAAATATTCCAGTTTAATTTTCAATCGGAAAATAAACTATTTGACTGTTCCAACATGCAATTTAAAATTGGGAGGAATGGGAAGATAGAGCGTAGACAAAATGTATATTACAACAAAAGAAGTAAAAGATTTTGCATAACACTTCGACACAAAAGAAGTAGCAGATTTAGTGATTTTATGGCGGTTTCTCAATGAAATTTTGACTTTTACAGCCATAGGTGTCAATTCGTTGTTTCTTAATCATCAATCTTAATTCTTACAAGCTAATAATGGCCATCTCATTGAATCTGCCAATTTTTGTACAACAATTTTTTAAAGACAAAATCACAAGACTTCATTCTGAGAAATACGATTAAAATCAGACGAAGCCAAATACATAAAAAGGAAAATTAGGTCACCCTGACCCATACAAAACTATCAACATGGTTTTGAAAGAGTCATAGCTGCTGTTGCTTCAGTTATAATTACTGAATTTACAGAAATATTTTCTAAATTAGTTGTGATGATGGCATACTTTCAGCGGCATTAGAAATCCAATAAAACTGAAAAATAAACATCAAACCAAATAATGTCTCAAGCACATACAGGAAATAGCTTGGAGTAATGCAAAGTTGACTGTATTTTCGACCTAAAAAACTGATTAACTTAGTTGAGTGCATGTCGTTCCATTTACAAAAGAAAAATATTTTAATTTCAAGCGAATTGCTCGATACTTTCATATGAATCGGCATAATAAATTTTGTAAAATCATCACAGGAAATGTATGTCTCTATGAAAGCTACAGTCTGGCTAAAATAAAAAAATGCAATTAACAATCGTGCTGCTTTATTCATCGAGTAAGCAGTAAATTTTCATCAAGTCCTCATTTTATACCTAAAAGAAATGCCAACCTTTGAAGCACATTTATTGGGTGGAATGAACGAATAACGAAAAACAATCAACACAGCAAATTGGAAATTTTAATTTTTTATTTTATGTTATATTGAGGCTATGATTTTTTGATTCGTCAATCAATATGATAGGCACTTACGTATATAATATGCATGACAATAACAATTATATGGCTCACGCACGTTTCGTTGATTCTATTTGTTGCTGCAAAGCTAATAAAATATTGAAGATTGCTGCAAAGCGATATTTATCAAAAATATATGAGTTCGTATATTCTATCCAACCATGTATATAGCTCAGTAACGGAAAAATACGGTGGAATTTATGAAATACTAGAATATTCATTGCGTTTAGTGGAATGATGCTACAAAATTGAATGAAGACAGAGTGTGATTTCTCACTAATTTGCTCCTGTACACATATCCTCAATGAGATAATAGTGGGATAGAGAGGAATTACGTAGACGAAATCTACTATTATGTCATTGCATATCCTAATTGAAATTTTGGAACTTCCATGAAGAAATTTAAGTAAAATGAGGTAATGTGATATTTATATGATGACACAATCTTGCTGAATAAAATCCCGTGTGACGTATCGCAACTGAATAGATGCCAGGAAATCGTAATTAAATAAATTGACTCGATTAATTTTCTTACAACATCTACAGTCAGAGGCAGTGAAATTTCAGCATGAATTTGCTTCAGCTGTTTTTCAGATAATCCCAGGGCCTATTATTTGGGAATTAATTCCCAAAAATTCCCAAATATTAAACTGAATTGAAGAAGTCGTCTGTAGAGACGCAGATGTCTTTTCACTCAGGAACTACCCTTTAAATATTTGAACGATCAGTGGATATTATCCTTATAAACTTTTTAATACATAAAATGACCTGTTTTAAGCCGATGGAGGAACCCCAAAAGATTTAAGTGTTAAGTGCAATGAAAATAACACTTTGTTCATAAGGAATATGCATTGACATTGCCTAATTACGTCAAGCACATTACGTCCGAGGTTCCAAATTTTTGCTTTGACTTGAAAAACCTTGTCATCTAAGTCCCTAAATTGATTTCTGATAAATTAATCTGGTTTTAGTCGGCCGTGATTCCAGAAAAGAGATGATCCAGTAGAGATGAGTCCGTAGAACGGCAATTATTTTCTATCGTATTCTCTTCTTCAAGTCTTCCGATATAAATACGCTTTGCTGCTTCGCGAATAGATGTCGTTCATGGCTTATGATTTGGTTATCGATTTTGGAAATATTTGAAAATATTTGGAAATATTTGAGAATATTTGGAAATATTTGGGAATTTTTGGGAATATTTGGGAATTTTTGGGAATATTTGGAAATATTTGGGAATTTTTGGGAATATTTGGGAATTTTTGGGAACATTTGGGAAGTAGGAGATTGTAGGTAATGTCGCTGGATATTCCTAAGTCACTCGTGAACAACCGAAATCAGCGGTATTTTTTCCGGGACTTTCTTATATACTACCACTACATATAAGAAAGTTCCGAAAAAAATAGGACTGATTTCGGTCAGTCGAAAATTCAAAAGAATACCCTCTAAAAAAAACTTCTGATGGATGTCATTAAATGTCAGTGGCATTTATTTAGACACGATTCATAAAGCCTGGTTGATAACAATACAAAAAAAGAAACCTAACATTTTGGCAGAATATATTCAAAAGGATTCATTTTTTGGAATTAATTCCTAAATATTCCCAAAAATTCGCAAATATTTCCAAAAATTCCCAAATATTCCCAAAATTCCCAAATATTCCCAAAATTCCTAAATATTCCCAAATTTTCCCAAATATTCTAAAATATTCTCAAATATTTCCAAATATTCCCAAAATCGATTCCCAAATAATAGGCCCTGACCACACGTACAATCAACACTGTATGTTCTCGTTAATACGGTTATACAGTGGTAGTGGTAAAGACGTATAAACAGTTTTGATTGTTGTGTTGATCAGCTGAAAAACACCTGATGCAAATTCATGTCGAAATTTCACCGCCTCTAACTGTACTAGTAGGGTGTTAAGGAATCTCGCGCCGCGTCATTCACAATAATTCACAAAGTGACATCTTCCTTACACAAAATGTGTCAAAAAGTGAATTATTGTGAATAACGCGGCGCGAGATTCCTAGCAACCACTAGTAGTAGTGGACCTGCTTAGGCTGAAAAAATGGCTTAAAAGACCCTCACTTGGAGGAAATGTCATTTAACATTTAGAAAAATGTCAGGAAAAATCATAGAAAAAAAGGGACATAACGGCCGCTCACCAGAGAACCATTGAGCTGCCGTCTTGGCCCCACATCAATTTAGAATCAGGAGTCGATACGGAATAACCTACAATCATCGTTATAACGATTTTCTAAGATGTACGATTTTTTGCCTAAGCAGGTCCACTATAGAGTCGAAACTTGATGAACTCTCCAGTTTTCGATACATTTATATAAAGGTTTAGCATAACAGGTACAATTCAACATGGATTTTGTTTTATCGCATACACACGAAAAATCCATAATTTTTTATGGTAATGGAATTCTAAGTGAAAATATGATGAAAATTTGATTCGAATCTTCATTTTCTTTACACCTAAAATCCATTTACATCTTTATTGCTTTCGCGTATGTGATGACGGGAATTATTGTTCAGAAGAGGATATTCGATGACATTGTGGGGATCAGTAGTTCAATGGCCGTCCGTAATTCTTGTAAAGATAAGACAAAAAACGAAACAAAATCTTACAAAATTTGGTATCAAGAGCAAACTATCTGTTTTTGAACAGTTCTGCCTCATACTCATCTTTAGATCGGTTTTTCTTCGATTTTAAAAGCTTGAGATAGTAGATTATGTAATTGTTTTGTCCCCGACACTTAAAAAAAAGTTCCAAACAAGGACGTTATCTATTGAGTCAATGGCAAACGTGACTTTTTATTTTTATCCAGATTTTTCATGCATTTCCAAGCACTACTTTCGACGCACCCAGCATGAAAATTACTAACTAATACGCTTGGTCTCGACTATTTTCACATACTACATTTGCAACCCTCCTTTGCATAACACGGGATAAAATTGAAGTCACATTTTCGTAGGTTTATAATAATTTGACCTTGAGAAGGGGACTCTTCAATTTTCCCTGTAGATAACAGACTATGAAAAAAAAACTTTGCGCGGAAAAACGAAATTTCTTCTTGAATATTTCGTAACATTGCATTTCAATTAAAGTTTCACCAGGTGTTGCACCTCCAGTTAGAATGCAACTTTTGTGGAACAAAATTTTCAACAATGCTAATTTTGTACGACGTAATACATAAAGCTACTTAATTCAAAAATTTTACTAGCAGACATGCTTCTGATACTGAAAATGTTTATTGCATTGAAAAACATGTCGAAAGTAATCCACGCGAAAACGGTAAAAATAAAATGTAATTTTCCAATGTGTAAGCTTTGCTTTTAAAACAACTCTTAAAGGATATAAGGGTGAGCATTGGAAAATTGAATGCACAATTTTCATTTATGCAATGACACGTAGCGTACACGAATTTCAATGCGGAAAATTGTATCTTGTAAGGTAAATAATAGTCCTAGAGGATAAGTGATCTTAAGTTGTCCGTATAAATTTGTATGACGAAAAAAATTATTGGTCTACTCACTATCCAATAAACTGATAGATGTTCTATGACATTTGCAAATGGGACAATTCACGGTTCATTAAACTTAAGGTAAATTATGGAGATTTGACCTAAATTGACTTCAAACTTAAATTTCTACGCGATTTTGGAACTATGTGATAAGAAACACCTTCTATTTTAAAGATCTAATGTCCAATTTCATCTGAGGCGAAATCCATATCGTTTTTAGGCAGGCTTTTGCAAGTTCAACCCAAGAAAGAAGAAAACAAATTAAAAATATTTTTCATACCTCCACACGCTAAAAACGACTTTGAGTCCTAGGTATACGAAATATACTATTCTGTATAAGGTTTTGGCTTGCATAATAATTATAAGGGCTTCAGATTTCACTCTTTCGACTTCTCATAAATTGTAATAGTAACGGTTGTAACAGCATACAAATATTTCAGAGAGTAGTAGAACGGTGTGCTTTGGACCGATGATTAATGTTGATACGTAGATTTTAACAACGATTACTAGCCCTAAAAAAACTAACCCTTCATTTTCATATCAAAGTTCCATTTTGAATTACAATTTTTTGGTCAAAAAACGTTTGGCTACTTTTTAAGCTGATTTTTCTTTCAAACTGCTACAAATAACTGAGAAATAAGAAAAAAGGAATTTTTCCATTTTAGTCTTTGGCCAACATTGCCAGTATTAATTGGCCAGTTTTAACGGGCAGATCTGCAGCTTTACAAAGATACCAAACAGTGTTCTACTTTTTTGGAAACTCGTCATAATGTCCTGCGTGTAGACATCGTTTTGAAATTCTTTTGTACCCCATGTCAACGATGTTACTAATCCCGAATAAGGATTCGTTTTCACCAGAGACTAATTTTGTAAAAAACTTTTTTTCAGAATTTTCCTATATTTTTCTAAAGTTTTCCCAAAAGGAAAATCTAGGAAAACTCAAGAAAATGTGGGAAAACAGTCCCTGATGTCTACCAAATTTTTCAACCGATTTTACAACAACTTATTTATCATATCGCATTGTAGGGAAAAAAATTGCTGTCGCTGAAAATGCATAACATGGTTAATTTTAACATTGCATCGCTCGACTATAATTAACTCATCAAAATATTAACGTATTAACGGGGGGCAAGTACTTTTGACAATTTATGTTGAGCAATCAAAATGACTGAATCGAAGTGAATATAAAAACTAAACGGCGATCGAATGAACGCACCAGTAATTAATTAGCCTTCGATAGATTAACTCGATACGTTAAGTCAACATGAAGGTTCAGATTGTTTGTTTCGTTGTCGCGTTATTAGCCGGTGCTAGCATCTCCGATCCGATCGGCCCGGAGGCTATCGATGTTGCTGATGCTGGTGTGAGTGATGTGGAAGATAAAGTAGTTGCTAAAAGAGCAACAGAGGTAATGTCAGTTTATCAATTGATTGGTTTTAGTGAAGTGCTTTCATGATTCAGTTGAAAATATTTTAAATGTTCCTTAGCGGAGTCAGTGTAACAGAAAATAATTTTAAAAAAATGTTTTTTAGGAAGTTGCATCCGGTTATCCAAGCGGTGGCTATTCTGCACCAAGTTATTCAGGTATTCAAATTGTTTGATTTTTGTTATAATTGACTTAATCAACTATTTAAACAATTCAGCACCATCCTATCCGGCTCCAGCAATTCAAAGTTATAGTGCCCCAACACATAGTTACTCAGGTATTAGAATCTGTTTTGTTCTTCATCATTTGTTTTATCCATTTTATTCAAACAAACTTCAATCACAGCACCAGCTTCACATGCATACTCAGGTCCAAGCGGCGGATACTCTTCAATAAGCTACTCAGGTACAAGATTTAGTTTTTGCCTTTTATTTGTATACTAAGACCAAATTTTGCAGGTCCAGCTTCACATGCATATTCAGCTTCTAGCGGTGGATACTCGGCACCAAGTTATTCAGGTAAACACTGGATTTAAATTTTTTTAAATTTTTTCACAACTAAAGAACGAAAATTTAGCCCCTGCTTCTCATGGATATTCAGCATCAAGCGGTGGCTATTCAGCATCAAGCGGTGGCTATTCAGCTCCAAGCAGTTATTCTGGTAAATAAATTTAAAATTTTTGATTTTCGATGAAATCAGTGAAAACTGTTTGTTTTGCAGCTCCTGCTTCGTATTCATATTCAGCTCCAAGCGGGGGATACTCAGCTTCGAAGGGAGGCTACTCCAGTAGTTATTCAGGTAAACGATTTATAGATTTTGTCGTTACGAGAACAATTTTATTTATTAATTAATTTCTGATACTTAGCACCATCCTATTCGGCTCCAGCAATTCAAAGCTATAGCGCCCCAGCACATAGTTATTCAGGTACTTTGACTTGTTTTATTTCTCTTTGGTTGTCTGATTCAAACAAATTTTAATCACAGCACCAGCTTCACATGCATACGCAGCTCCAAGCGGTGGATACTCTTCAATAAGCTACTCAGGTACAAGATTCAGTTTTTGGTTGTTATTAGTATAATACGATCCAATTTTGCAGCTCCAGCTTCACATGCATACTCAGCTTCAAGCGGTGGATACTCTGCACCGAGCAGCTATTCAGGTAAATGTTTAGTAAG
Source organism: Bradysia coprophila (assembly GCF_014529535.1). NCBI lineage: Eukaryota > Metazoa > Arthropoda > Insecta > Diptera > Sciaridae > Bradysia > Bradysia coprophila. The sequence continues at coordinate 3,390,480 of NW_023503376.1, forward strand.
GGTTTTACGGACGAACATACCTTTAAGCTCCACCTAGAACGACACAAAACAGTTACTAAGAATAATTTAAAAATTTAAATTTTCTGAGCAACTGTTTGTGACCGGCTTAGGTAGGTAAGGATCAACTTAATTGTTAACAATCAAATATAAAATTGCAGCACCATCGTACTCAGCGCCATCTCCTGGCTACAGTGCACCCAGTTACTCAGCACCAAAACCATATTCCGCACCATCATACTCTGCTCCATCTCCTAGCTACAGCGCACCCAGTTACTCAGCACCAAAACCATATTCCGCACCATCATACTCTGCTCCATCTCATAGCTACAGCGCACCAAGTTACTCAGCACCAAAACCATATTCAGCACCATCATACTCTGCTCCATCTCCCAGCTACAGTGCACCCAGTTATTCAGCACCAAAGCCATATTCCGCACCATCATACTCTGCTCCATCTCCTAGCTACAGTGCACCAAGCTACTCAGCGCCATCATATAGTGCTCCTGCTTCTTATGGTGGTTATTCAGCACCGGCTTACTCCAGCAAAAAATACAGAGAAAACGAGAAGAAGAAGGATTCAGAAACTCAAGTAGGATCGGCTTATGGAGGATCATATGGTATATCGTACTCAGCACCATCGTACTCAGCACCGTCGTACTCTGCACCATCATACTCTGCACCGTCATACTCAGCACCATCTTTCTCCGGAGCATCGTACGGTGGTCCAGCCCCAGTGTATGGTCATCAAACATACTCGTATCCAAGCCCAGCTCCAGCAGTTAAATGCGGTAAGTGAAATATGGATCCCACAACATTTGTTGCCTTTGACTTAGTTTTTGACAATTTAATTTTTGATTTGTTTTTTCTCATTTTACAGGATCGAACATCTTGATCGGATGTTCACCAAGCGTTGCTAACGTCGGCTGTTCGTCATACAATCCACCAGCATACTCAGAACCATCCTATTCGATTCCGTCGTATTCAGCTCCATCATACCGATCAATGGAAGATGAAGATAGTAGCGAAGAAGAATAGACATCCGAACTGAATTATGAGATTTATTATGTTGACGTTATTTTTCTAAATAAATTCATTATGGAAAAGTTGAAAATGTTTTTTGTCGGAGGAACATTGTGGCTCTTCGATGAAACAGGCGATGCTCAACGTTGAGACACGATAAGACTCGTGTAGATTAGAGTAATTCGAACAAAGGTAAAATTAAAGTTTTCAATTGAAAATACATCATCAACTTTAAACAGTACAGAATGTGGAACATTTTACAAATTGAGATGAAAACCCTTGAGGTTATTGTCTGTTGAATATTGCGATTGAAATTTTACAAATCCTTTTCGTCTTTGTCTGCTTGAAAATTCACAGTACAGAATTCGTTTCCCGTCAATATTACCAGCACCAAATTTCTCTGATTTAATTTACATCATCGCCTAAGCCGAAATGAAGAAATTTTAATGATTGCTACCACCCACCACCCCATCTACACCTTTTGCTACGATTGACGAACTTTTTGATTAGAACAAATGTAACGCAGCTAGTGTGTTGTTAGTTAACAATATTAGAGAGAAATTGCCGAGGGTTGAACTGTTACAATTCTGCAGAATTTCTAGGATTTTTGAAAGTTTAAAAATTCACTCGACATTTAGTACTGAAGGAGACTTTCAGTTCGATGAAATAATGCAAAGCAATATGGAAGCTGTGAATTTTCTACTATGTTCAATTTGATATCTAACCATTCACAGATTATAAGCATATTATCCGTTATCTTACATTTTTCTGCTACATAAAACTCGCTAAAGTCTCATATATTTTTGACTTCGTTGTCAAAGACCAGGGAAGCCAGGAAATAAAAATAAAAAATTGAAATCGAAGGCTACGACCGTCCCCGTAGAAAATAGTCAGAACTCAAAACCATTGAAAATTTATTCACAAAATTATTCTATAAAGAGTAACTTTGGCTACGGTTTGAGTGAGGTGAAGCCATGGAATGCACCGAAAATTATAGAGAAATTTTAATTTTTGTGTTTCGTGTCATTTTGAAGGGATTCAGAATTCAGGGATTCAGGGATTCTATTTAGATTTTTTTCTTTAGCGTTCTTTAAACGGTCGTCGAAAATGCTTGAAAATGGAAATTTTACTTCGTCTAGCTTCAGTCAAAACAATATTTTGTGGCTTCGTCTCATTATGTTTCTCAGGCACAAAAACGTCGTTTGTCACTCGAAGCGGAAGCGGAATTTTTTAAGACACGTCGTAAGTTTGTCCTACTCGGCTTCGCCACGTTAGGACAAGCTTACGGCTAGTTCAAAAAGTTACTCTTTTCATCACTCGCATTATTCTTACTATTTCGCAATTCCGGGCCATAATCATCACCTTTCCTTGCATCCATTTGATGTCGTTTTGAACAATGAACGTCAACACAAGGTATGGTCGAATGTCAAACTTTGTATGTAGCGGAGGACATAGCTATTTCATATAAACAAACTCATCTCTCATAAGAGGTACTCATACAATTAACTCATTTTATTCCTTAAAAATAATAAAATAAAATCTGATTTCCACTAAAAACCTGAAATCTCCTTTTAAAGACTAGAATTTTTTTTGAAAATGTGACGCCTATCGAGTATTATAAATCAAAAACTGTTAACTGTGTGCGATTTGAAAGTCAGATAACAGGTAAAACCATTAGTTCAGATTTCTGTGTGCTTGTTGATACGTATTTTCAATCTCTCTACAGCGAACTTTCCTTATAGCGAAGTCCCTTGGAAGTTCACCATTCATTTTAACGTTAAAATTTGAAAGTCAAAATTTGGCGACGCGAATATCGGATATGCTACCATGAAGGTTACATTTTACCAACATGGGACAGTTATATTGTTCTCGTAAGGTTAATTCTACTTGTCACTTGTAAATTCAATGAATTCTGGATATATTTTACTGAAAAGTATAATTCTATTATCCCCATTCATGTATCCACAAAAGTTTTCCAAAACGTTCGCAAATTGCCTGAATTCATTGTTACTGAACTGATAAAAAAAGGGTATACTGGAAGAAAAGCGATTTAAATGTACGATTAAATGTTAGTTCCATGTCTACACTTATAAGTAATAACGGTTTAACAGGTTTGATTTTCATTTTGTAAAGCATTGAATTCTTTTGAATGACAACTCGTTCACCTGAATTGCAATTGAATCATCAACAAGGCTGTAAACTTTGGGGAGGTCACGCAGATCGCCATTTTTATTACGGCATCTATTTTTTTGTCAGCAAATTTATTCTTTTAGTAGCAAAATTATTTATTTCATCAGCAAATTTATTCTTTTTTTCTGCAAATTTATTCTTTTTAGCAGCAAATTTAATCTTTTTTATCAGCAAATTTAGTGTTTTGTATCAGCAAAATTAATCTTATTTTCAGCAAACTTATTAGTACTCGAACAGCATATTTAGTGCTTTCTGAGCAGCAATATTACTGACTTTAGGCAGCAAAAATAATTCTTTTGCAGCAAATCCTTAGCAGCAAATTTATTACTTTGTAGTCAGCAAATTTATTGTTTTGTAATATGCACTTTTAATGCCTTCGAACAGCAAAATTAATACCTTGAAGTTATTGCTTTTTGTCAGCAAATTTATTAGTGTTTCAATTGCAAATTTATTTTTTTATAAGTAGGAAAATTACTATCTTCAATCAGCATATGTCCCGCAGTAGGACATATAAAATTATATCACTAACACGAAAACGTCAACCCAACAAGCGACGAAAAGTAGAACTTTCCGTTGCCTTTATTGCGAAAAACGTCGTACACAACTCGGTGATAGATCTCTTAGGCACACGATGTGTATTGTCACGCTCGACCTGCGGTCTCGAGTGACAATCTACATACCTAGTGCCTAAAAAAGCATTTGTCCCTCGATTTTAATGGGGTTTCATAATTTCGCTATGCGTAATTTCTAGGATGCACACCTTTCATAATAATTTCACTTTAACTAAGTTTACGGATCGCTCGGCGTGTTATGGGCAATGAATTACACAGAGTAATTATTAGACGATGCGAGAGAAAAAAAATTAACTCCTAAGTTACCGACACCGTTCCGGCGCCCGGCTCGCATTGCGGCCCTCCGCTTCGCTCCGGGGCAATGGGCCGGATCGCTCGGCGTGTTAAAACGCTTTTTCAGTGCAATGAAAGGTATCCATTTCGTAAAAGGAAATGAATTGTCCGTGTACTGTCAATAACTATTTACGTTGACGTAAGACGTGAAATAGTAATTTCTGCAGCTAGTTGCGAAAAGTGGTATTTTGTGTCAGTAGATGTAATGTTATCAAACGTGCGAAGCGAGCGAAACATGTGACAAAAACTACCACTTTCACAACGTGTTGCATCCAACGTTTTCTGCAACCAGCTGCGAAAAATGAACTTTTGAAAATTGTTACACTGCGATTATATATCTCAATAGCCGAATGGTTAGAGGTGTTGCTCGATAAGCATTGGGTTTTGGTGTCCATTTCACCACTAGTGACGAAAAGCATATATGTAAATCCATTTCACCAAAAATAGCTAAAAAATACTTAAATTAAACAATTAATTTTGCTTATGACAAGAAATAAATCTGCTGAAAAAAGTAGAATAAATTTGCTGTTGCAAATCAATAGAATTGCTGTTAAAACATAGCTAAAATAAACAATTAATTTTGCTGATGACGAATAAATAAATTTGTTGATAAAAGTATTAACTTTGCTGATAGAAATAAATAAATTTGCTGCTAAAAAATAGCTAAAAAAATATTTAATTTTGCAGATTGCAAAAAAATAAATGTGCTGACAAAATAAGATTAAATTTGCTGCTTCAAAAAAATAAATTTGCAGACGAAGAATTAAATTTGGTCACAATAGCAATAATTTTGCTGAACTAAAAGAATAAATTTGCTGATAAAAAAAATAATTTTGCTGCAAAAAAAGAATAATTTTGCTGACAAAAAAAGATTTCCCTTTTTATTACATACGCGGGAGCACACCTTTTCGATACAAACAAATGCACCAAAATTGAATTTGTATGGTGTGGTGAATTTTTTGTATGAAACGTGGTGTGTAACCCGCGTATCTGCATCTGCGTGACCTCCCCAAAGTATACAGCCTTGATCATCAAATGTAGTGTGCCATCTTCGTGACCTCCCCAAAGTTTACAGTCTTGAGCCTCTTGAGGTCAACAGGCCTTCCCAATGCTAACTTTCCAAAATAAAAAAACTAATTTAAGACTACTATCAAAATGTCCCGTGCTTGTATTTAATTTATTTAACACAGGTACCAAATGTCCCGTGGAATCTATGAGCCCATTGATTGCAGCAAATTTTATTATGAGCTCGGAATAGATCAGATCAAAATGATTTATTACCAGATCAAACTGAAAATCCGATGTGAGTCTGAATTGGAAATTTTAAACTGATCTGATTTTGATCTGACGTCTGAAAAACTGAATTTTTTTCAATCTTTATCAGATCAGTTTCAGATTAATCAATCAGAAATTCAGATCAGATCAGATGCTACCTGAACTGATTATGGAATAGGCGATCCTAAATTTTCAGATTTGATCGCTTTGATCGCGTTTTTTCCAGTTTTAAGTGGCTATTTTTGAAAAAAAAAAACATTTTTCCACATTTTCTTGAATTTTTGCACATTTTCCGAAATTTTTTTGTGAAAATTTGGAGAGATGGAGAGAAAAATTCAGGAAAATGTTTTCCCATAATAGGTCTATGCTTTTTTCGGATTCAGTTCAGGCCAAAACAATCTGTTTCGAGCCCTAAATAAGCACAGATTTATATGAATTTAAGTCGCTTAAATCGTTAAGTATAAATAAAATTGGCGAATTTTCGAGAATCCACGAAATCAGAATCGATTAAGAAAGACTGAACTCATTGCACTATTTTCAAACCTTTCTTACATAAAAGATGGATCGTTCGTCATACTTACATTCGTTTTTAGTGCGCCAGCAGAACAATTAACATACCTACCTACTTACCATTATTATTCTGAATTGGTTCAACTACTTGAATTAGTAATTTATTCATCGTAAATTTCGTCTCAAGTGAAGATCAATCAAATTCATTCAATTTTATTAACAAAATAGATTTTCTTGCGGTACATTGTATTCGTCAACACATGATAATCTTCCAGTAAAAGCGTTCATCAATTGTTCGAAATTACAACAATTCGTCGGATTGTCAATAAAGGCCAGATGGCCTTGAACTGTAAACTGATCTTCGAAAAATGATGGATAGCCAAACGTTTGTGGTTCGAACAGGGAATCCGCACAAGCGGTGGTATTTTGACCTACGAACTCCTCTCTTTTGTACGGTGTTGGCACATAGACTGGCGGTGGAGGTGGAAGCATTACGTTGTTTTCGGTTGATGATTGATCTCCTTTTTTGTCCGGTATTAATGCACTGGCATCGCTTAATTTCTGTTGCCAAAAATGAAAAATTATTGAAATTTGCCAAGCTAAATCATTGTCAATTTGTACCTCATCTGCATCCTGCGATGACGATTTCTTCGCTCGTATCAACTCAATGGGATTGGGCAGAAAAGTGGTTTGATTTACTTGAATAAATCGTCCCTTCCGTTCCTTATCCACAAGATAGATGTCTTCGGGATCAATTTCCTTCAAATCGATCGGAAATGAATCATTTGATATCACAGCTATGACTAACAAATGGACCGCCACAAATGACCAAAACATTTTTTCGTTTTAGTTAAAATTCAATTCGAATCATACGGTAACACGTGTAATAGCCAGTGGTTTTGAAACACTGGTAAAACGGACAAATTTGCCGAATCAACAGTTTTGGATATTTTTTTTATATTTTTGCATTTCCTGTTCCATACGTTCGTAGAATGTTATGGTAATATGCAAGTTGTGCTGTTTGGCGTGTTCGCTGCACGACAGGTAGTTGTTTGGAGTGGAAAATATTACTTTTGCATAAATTGCAATTTTAAATTGTAGAGCACGGTTCTTGAACTCAATGTACATACGCGTCACCAATATTTTACTGAGCTAAGTGGCAACAAAAGTACTGTAATTTTTGACCAAACGAATGTTGAATCATTCAGTCTTGATTTATGTGTATCCGTACGAAACCCTGCAATTTGGATGAAAGCCATAAACAATGAGTTCATTTCCATCACCGAATGTATCAGATCTAAATGCTCTCCCACAACATGCATCTTTTCTCTTTTTCCACATCTTTTGCATTTACAAGGAAAGTTGAGGTTGAGTGTGAATACCAAGTGTAGCTATAACTACTTGGGTAAATGCAATTTATTTCCTAAGCTAAAAAACAAGCAACAGAACGTCTTGTTCCTATGACAGTAAAATATTCAATTTAAAGTTAACTCACATTCCCATCTCCATGTATACCAACAGGGGTATTTTGTGCATTCAGGTAATGTATTCGATTTTTCAAAGTTTAAACTTAGAGACAAGAAGCGAGGACTTATTGAAAAAGGTTGATTGAATTATGCCATCAGGTGTGTGCTATGCTGAAAGTTTTTATTTAGATTGTCTTTAGCATGTACTGACTGACGAAAACATTTGTTTTTATTGAGGTAGACAGGTAAAGTGTTGTCTAGTTTAGAAAACTGATAAATAAAAGCGATGAGCTCTCCGCAGTGTTCTCGAATATAGCAAATATGCATGCTGAACTAATGACTTTGCATCAACAAAAGATTTGAAGCACTACGTTTACCGTTTATAGAAGGCCCATTCGTTGAAGACTGATATTTTTGAACGAATGTGATGCAAGACTATATTGGTTTGAGACAGGGCCTAATTCTTAAAAATTCATAAATTCAAAAAGACAATACCTTGAGTGCAACTGATGTTTTTATGCCCTTTTTAGTTGTTTTTCTGAGCTAAACTGATTACTGTTGAATGAGATCTATAAAATTTTATGGAAAATATTCGAAATTTTAGAAATTCTCTGAGGCAGGATCTGGTTTGAGATCTTTACAGGCGACCATTTAAGAGTGATATCGCCAAATCTTCAGGTGATTGGGAAACAAGCGGTCTCCGATTTTAATGAGTGATAGCTCGTTGGATTCGTCTTTCAATTCTAGGAAACACGTGTCTTTCACTTTTTCTTAAAAAAAATTGTTTTCTTTGAAAAGCGCTCAAAAGTGAAGACATGCCAGAGGGTACCGAAAACAGTTTTTCGGCAATAACTCAAGAAAAAAATATTTTAAATGGTTGTAATGTTGTACGATTGTCGGCCTTGAAAAGACCTACAGGTAGAGTATACGCACCGCTTGGTGCGAGTACATCCACGAGAGTTATGACTAAAAATGTAGTGAATGTTCGGAGAGTCCGCCTTCTCTGCAGCTTCGATGTACCACGGAACTGAGTATGGGGTGTTGTAGGTGGCCTCACCCACTATCGTTGCACATATAAATGAACCCAGTACTTTTGGACTGCAAGCCCACAGAAGTCTTGAAAAAAAGTTGGTGCCAAAATGTAGATTTTTTCCTTCTTTCTGAGGGCCCAACTGCCAGAAGAGCATCTGGAACGGTACTACGGCAATCATTTTTTATTGTCTACTATTCTTTCACCTTATCAATAGAAAAACGCTTCGCTATGTCGCGAATATATCCGATCCACTATTAGTAATATCAAGAGAAAAATGATTAAAGTTTTCTCCGAGGATTTTAGTCAAATAAAGTGTTAGCGTATAGCAAATGACCTCAGGACTACGGAACAGTAATTAGTTTTTCAATTGGACCAATATTTGCTACGCGACAGGAGTTTGGAAAACCGTTTGCTCCCACTTGATCGTATCGTTTTTCCAAACTCCTGTCGCGTAGCACATATTGGTCCAATTGAAATATATATTACACACTTGTCACGAAGAAGTCGAGGCTTGCCGAGACTGATAGTGACAAGTGTGTACTCTATTTTATTACATAAGCGAAAACGAGACAACAGCATAGACCTGAAGTGTAATTTTTGAATTATTCTTCTAGTTAAGTAATGTTGACATCCGAACACCGCGCGTATGTGATAAAACTAATTACTGTTCCGGACTCCTGAGGTCATTTGCTATACGCTAACACTTTATTTGACTAAAATCCTCCGAGAAAAATTTAATAATTTTTCACAAGAATTACTAACACTGGATATGTTGTAACGACCTATATTCGAGTCAAAGTGAAGCGTATACGGTAAGGGAATAGTAGACGATACAAAATTACTCACGTAGAACCGTTCCAGACGCTGTTCTGGCAGTTGGGCCCTCAGACAGAAGGAAAAAATCTACATTTTGGCACCAACTTTTTTTTCATGACTTCTGTAGGCTTGCAGCCCAAAAGTACTGGATTCATTTATATGTGCAACGATAGTGGGTGAGGCCAGCTACAACACCCCATACTCAGCTCCGTGGTACATCGAAGCTGCAGAAAAGGCGGACTCTCCGAACATTCACTATATTTCTAGTCATAACTCTCGTGGATCAACTAGCACCAAGCGGTGCGTATACTCCACCTGTAGGTCTATTCAAGGCCGACAATCGTACAACATTACAACAATTTAAAATAATCTTTTCTTGAGTTATTGTCGAAAACCTGTTTTCGGTACCCTCTGACATGTCTTCACTTTTGAGCGCTTTTCAAAGAAAACAATTTGTTTTAAGAAAAAGTGAAAGACACGTGTTTCCTAGAATTGAAAGACGAATCCAACGAGCTATCACTCATTAAAATCGGAGACCGCTTGTTTCCAAAGTTAAAAAAATCACCTGAAGATTTGGCAATATCACTCTTAAACTGTTATTGACAGTGGACAAAATTGAGTGACAAGCTTTAACTTTTTTGATTTTACATGCATAGCAAAATGTATGTAACGAAGTAAATGATTTTTTATCACATATTGTGATAGGTTCCAGGTTTGTCCCATTGTATGGTAAAACTGTTTTTTGATAATCCGAAAACGATCGAGAGCATTAATTTACAGAGCCATGATCTCAACGCTTTTGCGAACAGTTTGTCAACGATAATTTTTTGGTTGGTTCTCTATTAAGAACGCTTTGACAGCTCAACCTTCGAACAGATCAAAAGAAGTAGTAGACTTGATACTGGTAATTTACATTCTGTAGAAAGTAGGTGAAGTTAGCCTCATTTTATGTGTCCTATTGCTATTCTGTAACGTAACCAAAAAAATATTTCGAAGGAACTTAGAGGTCCCTTAAACAAACTTTTTTAGATTAATTTCAAATAAATATAAAAGGTCATCCTAGCCATCTATGTAGTTTAATGTGACGGAAAAATCTCGAAATCCGACGAAAATCATGCAAATCTTATGTTTTGTCAACAGCAGCAAAAACAGTTGGTTTTAAACTTTAAAATTACTCCATGGTTATAATAACTACGTAACTAAACGAATCAGAATTCTTGAGACGTTGATTGTCTTACCTTATTTTCGCTGTTGTTTTAACTCATTTTCAGTAACTTTTCAATTTAATGTACTGCCATCCAATTAGGTTCCTCTTTATATGATAACTACCTTTGACTGCAACAGATTTTTCAATTTTGCATTTGATTTGAGTTGAAAAAGATTTCGTTTTTGTAGCGAGTAGAAGAACAATTTCTGTAATTCTCGCAAAACTCTCCAGAACTTGCAATTTAAGTAAAGTTGTACGAAAATTTAGAATTTCCATTTCATTGTGAAGAACTAATTGTACAGAAAAACTAAATATGCTTGGACATTCACCTTTTGTAGTGGTTTTTTCCCCTGCCTGTATATCGAAAATTAAAATTATCCGATTTACAATTACAATTGTTATTTACGTAACTATGGTGGCCGGTAGATTTTAGGCAATGTTGCGAGTTGTAGCCCGTAGTGTAGTTGATAAGGACCATTTATACGAGAACGTTTACACTCGTATAAAAGCTGGGCTACCTCTCTAAAAGTTAACTTTTCTCATTGTAAAGTAGGTAAAATTATCAGTAGGTTCCTTAATGATAATTTTACCTGCTTTGCAATGAGAAAAATAAACTTTTAGAGAGGTAGCCCAGCTTTTATACGAGTGTAAACGTTCTCTTATAAATGGTCATTATCAACTGCACTACCGAACGAGGTGAGGGTGACAAGCGAAAGTACGTAAAATCAACCATTCTCAACGGATGCGTATACAACTTTTCATGCTGAGCGCCTAAATTACGAGAAAAATTCCGAAATTTATGCCTGAAGGCATGAAAACACTTGACAAAAATGTTTGGTAACGAAATTGCACTCTCTGGTAATTTCAATTATTTCCTAATTCGTCTTTCCAGTGAAATCTTTCCTATTTTTTTCTAATCCGCCTCACCTTTATTTGGCTGAGGAAATATACATTACCTTCAAAGTCAGCATTTTCATTTGTATTGGACATGACGTCATCTGACATTTAATGGGAGGACACATAAACGTAGATCGGACGTGGATGGATGATCAGATCTATTTCCTTCGCTATAGGTATTGTTTAGTTCATCACTTTAAATTTCCTATCCTGCGACTATTGTAGATTACTAGTAGATTGCTCCTTACCTATTTTTGGAAAAAATATTTTCCAGATTCTTTCAAAAATTTTCTCGATTTTCCCGAAATAGGTTTTCACAGAAATTCGGGAAAATCAAGAAATTTCCCGAAAATTCAAGAAAATATTTTATCAAAAATAGGCCGTGATTGCGTGACATACTTTAGGAAGATATGGCAAAGTGGTGCTATTCTGGGTCAAATTTTTCTGGTAATTGTAAGAATTAACATTATTGTTCCGCACACATAGATTTACACATTTTCGTTGTCTAAGCTATTCTTCTTCGTTTCTCTAATTGTTCTTCTTTACTATGCTAATTCAAATGGCAATCACAGAAACGAAGAAGTAACGAACGAAGAAAATGTGTAATTCGATGTGTGCATAACAGTAGAACAAAAAAACAAAATTCTGTGTGACGTGCTAAGATGTGATGCTTATGAAAATCAATTGTAATACGACGAGGGCGAGGAATTTATTTATTTTTTAAGTTCGCCGAAAATGTGTACAACTGCAACGTACGGACAACTTACCTTATCACTTCTTCCTCAATTTTAACTTGTTGTTTGTTGCCACTAAAACAGCAAATTCTCCACAACTTCAATTTTTAATGAATAAAAACACTAAATCACATTAAACACCTCGCAATACTTCTGTTCAATTTTTCAAATTAATTTCTTCTTATACCCATGGGTTCGGTCGCTGCTGCGGCATAAATTGAGTATTCACTTGGCTGTTTGAGGCTGTGTTTATTTGGTTGTTGGGAGTTGCATTTATACCCACATTCACAGATGTCGGAGGCGGACCGGAAAACAGCGATTTTTCATTTGGCTTATGTAGATTTCCTGGAATCAAATGATTCTGTTGTGGGTTTGTGGGCATCAACGGATTATGTTGTGGATTTCCCGGCATCAAATGATTCTGTTGTGGATTTCCTGGCATCAAATGATTCTGTTGTGGATTTCCTGGCATCAAATGATTCTGTTGTGGATTTCCTGGCATCAAATGGTTCTGTTGTGGAGTTGCTGGCATCAATGGATTCTGTTGTTGATTTGTTGGCATCAACGGATTCTGTTTTGGATTCGTTGGCATCAGCTGCTTCTGTTGTGGATTCTGACTCTGTTCTTTTTCATCTTTAGCTAAAGTTTTGGCCATTTCAGACATTTTCATTAGGGCGTCGAATCTGTTCTGCTTAGCTTCGTCTGGATTTAGCTCATTGGTTGTAGACACGGTTGCGTCTTTTTGCTGGCTAGCATCGTTCTTGTTTTCGTTGTTCATATCTTTTTCGATGGCATGGTTAGTCGGGGCAGACAAAATAGAAGAAAGCGATGCGTTGTCCTTAGATCCAGAGGTTTTCGTATTATGTTTGTCTGATGTATCTGAATTTTGTTCGTCTGAAGGACTCGAGGAGACTGTTGCTTCATCTGCACTACGATATCCGGAATACTGTTGTTGACCATAGTTCACACTGCCATAAGATGGCGAATATCCTGAGCAAGGCACCTGCGACACGTGTGGTTGACAGCCAACGAGCACATTTGATCCACACTGAACACTTGGGGCAGGAGATGGATATGAGTACGTCTGTGAAGGAGCTGACCCTACAGTTGCTTCGTTGGCGTAAGATGATGATCTGTAATTTGACGAAGAACTCGTAGCGGATTGATACGTTGGTTCAGATGGTTGATAGGATGGTTGTGACTGATAAGAAATTTCTGGCGATTGGTAGGATGCTTGTGCTTGGTAAGACGGCTGTGGTGATTGATACGAAGGTTCTGGTGATTGATACGAAGGTTGTGGTGATTGATAAGAAGGTTGCGCTTGGTAAGATGGTTGATAAGTTGGCTGCACTGATTGATAAGACGATTGGTGTTTCAAGTATGAACTTCCTTTCCGTTTACCATACTTCGGTCGCGAATATTGACTATATCCAGGCAAAGGACCTGAATATCCACCGTAACTGGGACCTGAATATCCACCATAACTGGGACCTGAATATCCACCGTAACTGGCACCTGAATATCCACCGTAACTGGCTGATCCATAAGCAATTTGTGGTGCACCGTAATTTACACTTTGTTGAGCATATTGGTTGCTACAGCCGCATGGTGCACTTGGATACGAAGCACTTGGATACGGTGCACTCGGATATGGAGCACTTGAATATGGAGCACTTGGATACGAAGCACTTGGATATGGAGCATTTGGATATGGAGCACTTGGATAATTAGACTTTTTCGACCGAATGACTTCTTCGGGCATTTCATTTTCACTATTCAACTGTTCAGACACAATTTTTTCCACCGGATTTTCTACAGATTTTTCTGCAGACTTCGTATTCTCATCGCTAGTCAAATTCTCTTTTTCCCCGGAAGCTTCAACAATATCAACACTTTCGACTGGATTTGCTGCGTTATCCGAAATGAATAACACCACCACGAAGCACAAAAATAGCATTCTCATTGTAAACCGTTCGTATGTTACAACTGCGATCGAGACAATGAAAACTTATTTACTAACTGCATTCGTTGATATACCATAAGCTTATATGCAAGGCGAAAAAAATGTTGGATCAGCAAAGACAATTTTATATGGGGCATACGGTCGATGAATAATTTGGAAAATATGAAATTCGACTTGCAACGAATTTTATTTTGTTGCTAAAAACATAACAAATTTAGAATGAATGCGTTCGATCGTTGTATATTGTACTGAAAGTATTTGGGTAATTAGATCATCATGACCATAATGATCAATACGTTTTTTTAGCTTTTAAAATTCGAGCAGTTGAAATGCAAAAACTTTCAATAACAAGCGCTCGTCCAAGTTAATTTTACATTTTTTCATACTAGCGATGCGAAAATCCATAGTTTGTCCACTATGAAACGTTGTGAAAACAGTGTTTTGTTGTCATTCTGAGAGGCGTCATTTTAGTTGAGAAAACAATTATTTTCTCTCCTAAAATGGCGGGTTCAGTCAGAATTGGTCATTTTCTCTCATAAATTTAATTTATTTTAATTTAATTTTTATATCTTCCAATTACAGTCGAACTCGTATATAGTCGATATCCTCGAATATAGTCGATATTCTCGAATATAGTCGATATCCTCGAATATAGTCGATATCCTCGAATATAGTCGATATCCTCGAATATAGTCGATATCCTCGAATATAGTCGATATCCTCGAATATAGTCGATATCCTCGAATATAGTCGATATCCTCGAATTCTGTCGATTTCCTCGTATTTTGTCGATATACTGGTCATCTCGTCATTTTTCCAATAATTTTTTTGACATTAGTTATTACTACAATTCGTTATTTTGGTGGGGTTATTTTGACCGAATACCGACGCAAGCATGATAACAACGTTCACCTCGGGGAGAAATATGAAATTCCACCTTGAGCGAATTACGGTCCTCGCTTCGCTCTCGTCGCAAACTTTCGCTCTTGGCAAAATCTACTATTTTCACTCTTTGGTCAACAAATAACTATTTCTATTCAAACACGTCTGACGATCTATTGTAGATTTTGTGAAGACAGACCGATACATTCAGGGATTGAATTGTTGGTATGTACCTTGTACTCATATTCATGGAGTTTTGGAGTGAAAATCAAGTTTTCATATGTTCGTTCAACATCAGGCATATTCTCACTTATCTTGTTAGTGAGATTTATCAACGGAAAATGATGATTTGATAAATTACAGCCAAAATTGTTTGCGCCAAATTTTTTACACGTCGTCATGTGTTAGACCACATTATTTCTACAAACGAGGAAAGGGTTTATTATGAAGTTAGAATCAGGACCTAAGATCCAGAAATTCTAGAAATTTTTGGAATTTCATATTCTCTGGTTACGGATCGTGCGTCAGGTATGTCACGCGTGCGAAAGAGATGCAAAATATTGTTATAAATGTGAAAGTAAGAGACAAAAAAGTCGTCACGCGTGACATATTTTATCATGGGCGCGCGTTAGCATAGCGCCCGTGACGCAAGTCCTATTAATAGAAAAAATGAAAAAAAAAAATTTTTGTCGTAGACAGCAAATATTGAAGTTCCACAATTCAAATACAAATGACTCCAAATTACCATTAAAAAAAACTAGGCGTCCGTACGAGTTCAACGAGCTATCACACGTTCTTGCAGCTTAAATTTTTTTGGTCAATTTCAGCACTTTAAACGAAATGAAAAAATCCTACGTTACTTTGTTAGTCCGTCCGTCCGTCCGTCCGTGTTTCCTATCTTCTAAAGTCTTCTTTAGATTTTGTTGAAATTTTGGGAGTAGATTCTAGTCGTCATTCTAAGACATTCCAGAAAAAAAAATTTGGGGCGTACCGGCCTCGTTTCGGAACTAGGGCTCCTCGAAGTTCCCATATAAGCCCCATATAAGAACACCTTTAAGTGTGTGTGTGTGTGGATGGGTATGGTAGAACAAATTTGTTCGCTTTTGGTAAGCTCTGCTCGCCTCAATTTTTTTTCCTAAATTTAGAATTTTTAAATTTTTCTAAATTTTCTAAAGTTTTCAAATTTTTTTAAATTTTTCAAAATTTTTTAAATTTTTCAAATTTTTTTAAATTTTTCAAAATTTTTCTAAAATTTCTAAATTTTTCAAATTTTTTTTAAATTTTTCAAATTTTTTTTAAATTTTTCAAATTTTTTTAAAATTTTTCATTTTTTTTTTAAATTTTTCAAATTTTTTTAAAATTTTTCAAATTTTTTTAAAATTTTTCAAATTTTTTTAAAAATTTTCAAATTTTTTTAAAATTTTTAAAATTTTTAAATTTTTAAAATTTTTCAAATTTTTTTAAAATTTTTCAAATTTGAATTTTTTTTTAAATTTTTAAAATTTTTAGAGTTTTCAAATTTTTTGAATTTTTAAAATTTTTTAAACTTTTAAAATTTTTTAAACTTTTAAAATTTTTTAAATTTGTAAAAAAATTTTAAATTTGTAAAAAAAATTTAAATTTGTAAAAATTTTGAAATGTTGACCAAAGAAATTCTAGAAACAAAATTTTACCAAAAAAATTTTGCGTCACAAGTGGCAGATGTTGAGGAAAGTACTTTTAAGAACTTTTTTAAAATATGCAAGAATACGTCCTAATACGTCCTCAACATCTGCCACTTGTGACGCAAAATTTTTTTGGTTAAATTTTGTTTCTAGAATTTCTTTGGTCAAATTTTTCCTGTTACAGTTTATGCGTACAAGCGCAGAATGCAGCGATATCAGTTGTTTTGGAAGTATGCACAGGGACTTGCGTCACTTTTACTCTTTTGAGTGTTTTTGACTGATGAATGATCCCTTAAAAGTTTACCGTCTCTTTTGAACTGTCCCTAATGAATGAAACTGCTCTTTTGGTTCTCCAAAAAGTTGTTTTATTCTCCAATTAAACAAATTCTTCCTCTCCGAATTTTCGTAAAGGAAGAATTTGGTTAATTGGGTTCGTAGTCCGAGCAACAAGCATGTGTTAGGATATCCCGTTGCCAAATCGCAACGTAAAAAAGCTCGTTACGCCTTATGCTAATAAAGATAATGAAGATGCGACGTTGTCAAATTCATTAATTAGTGGCTGTTGACTGTGTTGTCGTTTATCGTCTCCAATGTGGCAGACAGTGAAAAAGGTGAACACTTGAACGCATATTTGATCGGCGAGTGATAACAGGTTTTCTTTTGGGAAGGAGAAAATATTTCAAATAAAAAAATTATTCAACAGAAGGCGCGACACAAAGTAATTAATAACCTACACGTTCCATCGAAAATGTTTGCACAAAAGTTGCCAAATGCAAAATTCAAAAGAGACATTGAAATATTTGACTAAGTGTTCTCGAAAAATGTTCTTCCACAAACACAGAAACTCCAATATTTACAATGCAAACTTAAATTGACGTAACTCCGTAACACGGTAGCATTTTTCGTCTATCGACTTGTATAAAAAGTATGGCCCTTTGCGACTCGAATTTTAGTGCGAGATATTACGACATTTGTGCGCTACAGCCTCGGCTACAGCTACATACATTACTTCAGGAGAAATTTAATCGAATTCAAAAAAAATAAGAAGATGAAGCCAATACTTGTGTTCTTCTTGGTGATCAGTGTCTTAACGTTGACCCAATCGCAGCCCATTGACATCGATGACGTAAAAAATGTTCTTGTTGCTGTTGGTGGCGAGCAGGTCTTAGACACCGCCAACGAATGGATAGGTGGAGCAAAAGACGCAGTCGTAGATTTTGCTGGATCGATTCTAAGCCAGGGAGCAGAAATGGTCGGACCTGAAGTATCAAGTGAGTGGTATATCCCGATCGGACGATTTTATTTAAAAATTTTGTTTTTTTTTTTTAATTTATTGTCCGTTAATTCACAGTGCAAGTTGTCTCAGACGTAATGAAATACGTTGGCAATGAGCAAGTCCAGAGCGTTGCCAGTCAATTGTATGAGACAGCTGCGGACTGGGTTTGGAGTTGGTTCGGATAATGTAAAAGCATTTTTAGTAAAAGAGTTACACTATCCAGAGGTTGTGATGTGTATGGTGTGGCACATACCGAAATGTTTGATCTCTGTCTCTTTTTTGAAGTGTAAGTCTTTTGGTAATATAATGTTTTTTAGATTGATGCGAAGTTTTCATCTCATTTCATTTACATTCCATTGAGCTGGAACATGGAAAATTGCTTCAGTTGAATTGGATTTAAATGAAACGAGATAAAATGTTGAAAATGTTCAATTATTACTTTGTCAATGAGAGAATAAAACGAATTAAAACGTATTTCTTATAAAACAAAGGTGTCAGATCACAGAGTGGCGTTCTGGAAACGAACTAATAAATTAGACATCGCCATTTTAACAGAGATTTGCATTTGTGTAACTGTAAACTAGGGGAAACGTATGGAAGATTTTATTCTTTTCATAAAACCTGCTGTCCGTTCTCCTATCAATCAGATCTTCTGACAGTTCCCCATACTCCCATTGTTTTTCTTAAGTTTGCTTCGAGTACGTATTCACCAATATATTTCGAGTATTCTTCCCGGTAAGTAATACGCAAAAACTGTAACAGCAAAAATTTGACCAAAGAAATTCTACAGTGAACGACATCTCAAATGTCTCACTGTCATTTTTTTCAGAGAATGTCATTGTGAATTTGCAATGACACAATAAAATTCTCAGAAAAATTTGACAGTGAGACATTTGAGATGTCGTTCACTGTAGAAACAAAATTTTACCAAAAAAATTTTTGCGTCACAAAGTGGTAAAATTTTGTAAATTATTTTTCCAACACTTTTTGGTTTTTGAGCGATAGGACGAACCTAAGAAGAATTTTTCAATATTGGTATACGTGACAAGCGAAGAACAAAAGTAATACGACTTGACACGGTTCCCCTGACACACGGTGCATTTTTTATTTTTGTTTAAAGAGGTTTTTTTGCTTACCGTATACCGTATTGAAAATCCAATTTTGTTTTTAAATTTTCTGATTTCGTCAAAATCTGAGCTGAAGAACCTTCTGTACATAGAAATAAAACGATTTTCCCAAAGTGGAATACTTTGAATGTGGTAACATTAACGAGCTTCAGACCATCAGATCTGATTTTACTGAACAATGAGTCTTACTCTCTACTCAAATCTATAATTACTTTTTGAATACATGACGGTCAAACGTTTGTTTTTGCTTCGGGGGAGCCTTGACGACCGACATGAATTTCACGTACAATAACTTCATTCGGATCGTCTCCCAAACTGCTCAAGGAAAAACCTCTGAGCTCGTTAACGAAAATGCACAACATGTCAGGAATAAATCTTATGATTCCTATGATTCCTATGCCTGAAGACTTAATTAAGAATCCGAAACAAACATTTATCGTCTTGGGTAGTGTGCAACGATATGGCATAAGTTTCAAACTGTGGCCGTGTCAGAGATTGATGTAAGGGTGGAGTGTCCTGGACTGGATCTACAGGTTTTTTTATGTCGAAACGGGAATTTGAATTCTCTCTATAAAAATCAATATTTATTTAAATAATATTTACACGTTAATTTACGCCTAATAATTACAAACCGAAATCGATCCCAAAAACAAATCAAACAAAATTAGAAACACCCCTCCACAACCAACACACTTTCCCTACGCGCCTCCAAATTGTTTCGATTGACTCGGTTCTACATTCGAATTTTGTTCAATTTCTACTAAAGTGGTCGTAGAACTAGTGGATGGTAAATTAGTGTTAATTTTTTGCTGTTGCTGCTGATGCTGGACCAGCTGTTGGCGATTCGACTCATTGGTTTTCGACAATCGTTCGCTGAGTGCTTTTAAAGCAATCTGTCGCCTCCTTTCGATATTTTGCGGATCAAAACTGGATATCATGACGCTGCTCGTTGTCACTGGCAGCAATTCTGCCTGGTTCGACGATACTATGTTCAACCGAAGAAAACACAAATGGATTGGATTGACTAGTATGGTGATCACCGGTTGAACGATTCGGGGGAAGAAGCTGAAAGATGACAAATTATCCGTAAAGTGTTTCAGCCGGACGGTCAGTATTCGATGCAAACCTTGCAAACGTAAAGTTTTCAGCGTTGTCACCGCGGCTTCGATTGCCGTGTCGTTGAAAGAATCGTAAATAAATGAATGAGACCAACAATCCCGATATGAACATGAGGGGGAACGTGTGGTCCAATAAACCCAAGCAGGACAGAACGATTATTATGCATACGAGCGTGAGCGGTATGTCTCTGTGGGGGGAAAATAATTTGTTAAAGGTTTGCGTGGTGATGGGAACGTTCATCGGATACCTATTTGTTAAGACACCAAATCTTGATTTAGCAATCAACAGATCGGGCATCACCTGCCTGGAAAACATTTGAGAGAAGAAAATTGACTTTACGTTTAGGAATTGCGAAAGAAAATTTTGCTCTTTTTACCTGACAGCGACACAAATTCCACCCAGATATCCCGACAATCCACGAATGTGTGAACTCGAATCTGTGAACAGAAATTCTGCGTCCTTCGTACATACAAAAATGACCAGGTAGTACAGCGACGATAAAATTGCGACGCTAAAGTTGACGATAATGAAAAACAGAAGAATCTCCGCTTGTCCCCTGGAAGCAGAATGTCAATGGGAATCAAATTCCAAAAAAATGAATTTTTCTCTTCCCAAACTTACCATAATGGTTCGATGAGTTTGTGGGTCAGAACGATCGTCAGTAAATCAGCTAACACTTCCCACAGATGCAGTTCAATGAAGCAATAGGTAAATGCAGTCCATATCCAACAGGACGGTGGCAGTAAATAGCCTGGCGTTACGGCCAGATACGATAGGATGGCAAGGCGAACACTTTCCGAATAAGATAACAGGTAGAAAAATATTGTGACTCCGCAAATGAATTTCACCGTGTTGGACGTGTTCGATAGAAATTTGGAGACATTCTGTGCTATGACCATTGTAATGGACGTATTTAGCAACGATGTTCGAGTGGTTTTTTCACGTTAATTTATGGGAAAAAGAATTTTTTCTTCTTTTTTTAGACAAATCATTTCTACATCAACACAACAAAACACACAAATCAATTGTCAATCGAAATGTCCCAGCCGCAAAAATTCGTTATCCAATAAGAATGCCTTTCACAGTTGTTTTATGACGCAATACTACGCATAAGACACACACTGTGTTTGGGTCGGTTGGGTTTGCTCTCGAGTTATACTGTCACAGATTCTAACCTCTCAGACTGAAAAGAATATTTTTGTAAACAGAACCTCGATTAAAAACGGAATGGTCTTCGTCAGTGTGTATCCTCTGCTTAAGGAATTTAAAGTGAGTGTACAGAAATTGATGAACAGATTGTAGCTCAATCTGTCACTAATTATTCGTGTTTCAATCAACGATTCGAGCTCGAACACTCTGCCGAGATTCAAAGTATTGGGAGGCAATAGGAACTCAGTTTTGGGATTTTGGGAACGATCGCAATAAACAGTCAAGTCTGATTCGTTAAGCATTGTCGTTAATAACACTTACTGGGCTTCACAGTTTTTGTACACAAGCTGTGGTTTAGTGAGTTATTCATCTCGGTGCCCTGAGTACGAAACATGTATCCGTTGGTTCCAATGATGTCTTGGGTTCCGCTGTAGCCGCATCACAATTTTTTTGGAGTATCAATTACAAGTATTGGCAACGGGACACGGGACAGTTGTTGGTGGAGAAAGTATCTAAGGTGCATTGAGCTCAAATAATCACTCCAAAGATCTTCGATACCTATCGTCAGTGGAGACCCATGGAGTAGTTATTTGAACTCGTCGCACCCTAGATACCTGCTGTACTTATGACTTGTCTCTTTCCCATTAATTTACTTTCCTTTTGGTGAAGCGGTTGCACCGGAACCACAGACATCATCGGGACCACAGACATCATCGGGACCACAGACATCATCGGGACCACAGACATCATCGGGACCACAGACATCATCGGGACCAACGGATGTGTGTGTTCTCCTCAGAGCACCGAGGCATATCGATTGCATGTTTCCACAAAAGTTTCAATTTTTTGCCTAAATCGCGGATCTATCACTAATGCTACCAAAGTCCGACAAAGTATAATTTGCGCAATGTGTACCGAACGAATTACACTGAAGCTATACGAAAATGAAAAAGCGACCAAAAATTTAGTTTTGAGAATTCGATTCGTTCGGATATTTTTAGGGTTTAAGCGAATTTTTGTTGATCTACTGGAACCGAACTCATGGCGAAAGGTCGTGATTAAAAGCATTTTATTACTTCGATAACTCGACATCTTCCAAATTTTTACAATCAATTGCGAACAGGGTCTCCTTTTACCTGAACTCTTATTCGATTCAATTGACCTTATTGTGCTTTCATTCCAGCGAATACCCAATAAGTTCAAAGGACAACTGATCGACACATTACGCCTATCAGTTAAAGCGGGACACGGTGGTAATGGATTCCCGAAGTATGGCGGCGTTGGTGGACAAGGTGGATGTGTTTATTGTGTGGCCAAAGAAGATCTTACTCTGGCGAAAGTACTGAAAAGGTAAGTTCAATATCAGGACGCGTCAACGTCAACAGCCTAACTTCAATAAACCATTATCAATGCTCTTCACAGATACCCAACCAAACAAATAAGAGCCGGACATGGAGAAGATAGTTGCAAAGCACGTTTGCTTGGACGTCGTGGTATGGATATACGTGTTGAGGTTCCGGTGGGGGTAACAATATTAGATGATGATGGGAAGAAGCTTGGAGAACTGAACGATGATTCGTCTCATTGCATTGTTGCTAGAGGCGGTGGTGGAGGATGTACAGGAACATCGTTTATAGGCCGCAAAGGGGAACAACATAGCATTAAATTAGATTTGAAATTGATTGCCGATGTCGGACTGGTTGGATTTCCCAATGCTGGTAAAAGTACGCTGCTCAAGGCAATATCAAATGCACGGCCCAAAATTGCCGATTATCCGTGTAAGAGTTGATCGTTGATTGGAACGACAAATCTTCGAAATTAATCCGAGTTTTTCCCGTCTACAGTTACAACAATTCGACCCCAAATCGGAATAATTGATTATCCCGATTTGCGACAGATTTCGATGGCTGACTTACCGGGACTGATTGAAGGCGCACACACGAACATAGGTAATTGGGAATCGGGAATTATGTTTGTTTCTTGTTGTTCAACTCGCGACTGTTACACAGGAATGGGACACAAATTTCTCAAACACATCGAACGCACACGTTTGCTCGTTATGGTTGTCGATATGTTCGGTTTCAAGCTCAGCCCGTCACACCCACACCGCAGCAGTATTGAAAACGTTTTCGCTCTGAACAAAGAACTGGAGCTGTACGACGAAAGTCTGTTCGAGAAGCCGTGCATATTGCTGCTGAACAAAATGGATTTGAGTACAAACAAAGCAGACGTTACGGAATTGATTGCCAAGGTGAACAATCTGAAAGGTATGTGTGCGGCGAGTGTGGTTGTAAATTTAAGAGACATTTTCAAAATTTCCGATTATTTCCAGATTGTTCGGATGCTGAGTGTCCGACTGATCTAGCCTCCAAAAATTACATCAAATTTGAGCGGATCATTCCAATATCGGCGAAAGACAATGATAATGTCACGAGCGTTAAAACGGCGATACGGGACGTTTTAGATGATTACGCCGAGCGACAGTTGATGATCGACGACAGATTAAGCCGACTCTTGAATGAACAGTCGCAAAGTAAAATTGTGTAGAGTTGAATGACTACAGTGGGTCCAACCAGCTAGCAATAAAAATGGATTTTCAATTCACTTGACACACCCTAACTCACCCAAAATATACGGCCGGATTGGAATGAAATTTGTACAAAGTTTTATTTCGATTTGAATCAACAGTTACAGTCGCTGACCGTCACCGTTTACAGAGCAATTAATCAATCGTTATAGTATCGGAATCATTGTGTCCGTTAATAGATTCATCGGAAGCGTCTTCGACACCGGCCTCCTTTTTAAATTTTCTCAGTTCATCGTACAGACGATTGTTATCATCATCTTGCTCGTCGATCGTCCGTTGCAGCTTCGCTATCTTCTGTTGTAGCTCGGCTATCTGCAAAAAGAAAAAGATTTTTTTGGGTAAAGAAAATCGGTTACCACCACTCATATCATAATTACATCGTCTGCATGCCTTTTCGTCAAAAAGTTTATTCTGCCCTGTAAGGTTGCTTCGACTGACTGTGCCTTCCGTTTGAGTTCTTTCATCATATTCTCAGTCATTTCCTTCCTCACCTCGCGCTCAATTGTTTCGTTCGTCTTCATAAGCTCTTCGTTCCGTTCTTCTAACTCGTCGACCATCGAAACCAACCGATCGTTTTCATCAGCAAGCTCTTCATTGATTTCCTTCAGTCTGGAAGTACGAGAAACCCTTACCGATCCGAATTTTTCGTCCGGTTTACGATTCTCTCACCTGTAATTCTCATCCAAAATTATCGAAAGGTTAGAATCTTCCTTCGGCTGCACTCCCAAGAAGAACGAATATCGCCTGGAAACGGAATGTCTGGGCACTGGGACAGTTTGCCTGTAAACGATATTTTGGGCCATTGAGGCATAATTTAGCACGTTCAGATTCTCATCATAATATGTAGGGACGGGCCATATGTTCACGATCATCGTTAGCTTCTCTAAGCCCTTGAGCGCTGATTGCAGGAACAATGTCAATTTCGAGTCGCGACACGGAACTATTTCAATTTTCTTCTTTCCTTGATTCGCAAAAGCAATGTCAAGACATCGTCCCAGCACGAGCAGCGACGTGTTTATGTTTTGCGCTTCTTTCAGCCGAGAGCCACTAGTTTCGCTCTTTTTCACCCGTTCCGAACCGGCCAAATCACAGAATCGGAAGCGATTGTAGTAGATGTTCGTCTGTTCGCGTTTGATGACATCGATCAGAAACAAGCAATGCGACCGGCTCGACGAATGATTTATATTTGTCGCGGCATTTAATCGATAATTCAATCCCAAGGTCAACAATTGCGTTGCCTCGTCGCTGTTACCTACGAATACGGACGTCAGATCTTTGATGAACGTTTTCCCGGAATTGCACATCATTTTCAGGTGATCACGTTTCCTTGTGCCACCATTCGTTGCCGGAATATCGAGTAGGTCGTTCAATGTCTCGTTGTAAATCTCGAAAAAGGAGATCCAAATGTAGACGGATGTGTTACTGGGTTTCAGCCGGACAAACTGGTGCTCGCTCTGGATTTTTTCGCGGTCACCGGAGAAAATCGAACCGTTGTTCAATTTGAAATAGACCTGTCGCCGAATCAACTCCACATCGATTTCATCATCCGACAGCACCCTGTAATCACCTCCGACCGGCTTGAACTTCGGCAATGTGCTGATCGATCCGCCATACCGGGTGAAAATGTGTTCGATCGCTCTGTGTGGACGAAATGAAAATGTGGGTGAAATGACAGTTGAGGCATCAATCAACGAAAGGAAAATAATCGTAAAAATACCTTGGTATCACTCCCGGATTATCAGCATCGCCGATCAACGTGAAGGTCTTACCTGACCCAGACGTACCATACATCAACAACGTCAAATTTTCGTCACTGTCCACAGCACTTTCAACACTAGAACTGTACACATCACGCTGCTTCACGTCAGCCCGATACACGTCCGAAAATGTGAACTGCTTTTCCACCGATCGGTTCGAATTTAAAATTTTGAAAACATTGTCCTCGACCATATAGTGACTGTCGTACTGTGATGGTCGCACTCTTAAGAACACTGAAGCGGTGTCGTTCGACGCATTCGACGATGCTACTGACTCTGTACTACTGTATTTCTCTTCACCTTCATCAAGAGGGTATAGATTTCGTCGTTCGGTCGGATGTGGACGATTGAGGGGATCAATGCTGTAAATTGCGATTGTGGGTCAGGTTTCGTTTTCAAAATTTCAGTTCAAGCAGCGAATATACCTGTACTCCCTTCCAATTAAAAATGATCGCTTCTCCATTATCGTTGTCCCGAAGAAGCTGTAGAAAGTATTTGAAAAAAGGAAATGAATTTGTACGCCGAGTGAATGATCGTGAATGACCACCGTTTCACCGTTTTCTACATAACTGAAGACGAAATTCTGAATAACCGATTCGAAGCAACTGACTGATTTGAGTTTACTCGATTGGTCTTAGAAAACGTAACGGTATGGTCAAGTTAAACATAAATAAAACGTGTGAGGAATTGAGAAAATTGAGCAAACTCAATTAATTTTATGCACACAAAGCGTTTAGAAGAGGACGGCATTGTGTAAGGTCGTTACGGAAACTTTTATTTTGATTCTAAATGAAATTGACAAACACCTCTGACTGTAAATACCGAGAAACTCACCTTTTCAGCACAAAAAATATAAATTAAATAAAATAACCGACTGGATGAACACTTAAATACTAAATAAATCGTAACGAACAATTATTATTATCGGATGGATTGATGGATTTTATCACGGATCATTCAGTTGAAGTTTGAAATTGGGAAAATATGAAGATGTTCGGAATGTGCGAAGAGACAAAGATGTTTCGAAAAAAAAAATCCCAACCAAAAATTTCGGTTTTCAAAAATTTATTACATGCAAGCGAGCAATGAAAGTGGAAACAAGGTATGGTCTAATGTCAAATTTTGTATGAAAATGAGGACATAGCGATTTTGCTAGTGTATTTTACACGGTTAACTTCACTTCAATAATTTTGTTGTGATCTATTTTAGAAGTGGGGGTAAAGCGGTGAATATTTTCGCAAATGTCATAAAATATTGTTTACAAACATGGAGGCAATTATCGACGATTTAAAAATTTGCCTACAAAAAAAAGAAGAGGAAATCAAGGAATTACAAAAAACGAGCCATCAGAACAGTCGGAGCGTTTGCTGCGACTGAGCCCTGTACAAACCCGTATATCTATTGCGTACGTGACCCTATTGCGTCTGTCACCCTACTTTGACCGTAAGCCTATTGCGCCGGTTAATGTAGTTAAAGTAAAATTATTATGGAATATGTACATCTTACAAATTGCGCATAGCGCAATTACGAAGCCCCATACGACGTTCCTTTCAAATGAAACAAAAATTTCAAATCGCCCTAAAATTTTATTTTTTTGAAGGGCCTAGTATCGGCCTCAGTCCGAGGACCCAAATTTAATTTTTTTTTCAACAACATTCTATTCGGCCTTTGATTACCTCCCAAATGAAACAAAAATTACGAAAAACGGATGAAATTTGCTCGAGTTATATGTAAAATACACATAGGGCCCTAGTAGTGGCCTTAGTCCAAGGACCCAATTTTTTTTTTTTTCAACAACATTCTATTCGGCCTTTGATTACCTTCCAAATGACACAAAAATTACGAAAAACGAATGAAATTTACTCGAGTTCAATGTATAAAATACACATAGGGCCCTAGTAGCGGCCTTAGTCCGAGGACCCAATTTTTTTTTTTTTTCAACAACATTCTATTCGGCTTTTGATTACCTTCCAAATGACACAAAAATTACGAAAAACGGATGAAATTTACTCGAGTTCTATGTAAAATACACATAGGGCCCTAGTAGCTTTTCACTTCTAAGGCCCTAACTCACGGTCCACTCACCCGATTTAAAAAAACGTTTTTTTCCTGGATTGGTATTGACAATACCTATCATTTGCCGTGTCATTTACATTTCCATCGTTAATTTTGCCATAAATATCACCAAAAGATCTTAAATCACTTAGGTGGCCCTAACTCACGAAGGGCCGACCCGAATATGCCCATCTTCGAACTTAGCCTCACTATTTTGACTATCTTTCAGGAAAAAAAAAATTTTTGAAATCGGATTTGATTTACTCAAGATATCGACGTGACGGACAGACGGACAGACGGCCCAAATTTTTATTGCGGATTCGTCATCTATGAACATAGGCAAACACTTTGCCCTTACCGTCTGCTTCGAATTCCATCAATTACACACGGCATCGTAATCCTATAAGCCCCTTCGTACTTCGTACGGGTCTAAAAATTGCGCAAAATGAGCAGCCTAAAGGAAAGGACCTTGTTAAATTCATAAAATCGCAAATGCCAATGTTGAGCGAAAATCAAATTTTACTGATGACAAACCAAAAGCAAAGAGTAAATTGGACGAACGAAGAGTTGTCAAAAGGCTTCACATCTGCTTTCTTCAGTCAAAGATGTCATAATTATTGGATCAATGATATTCTAATACCATTACCTGCTGTTCGAACTTTAAATAGATATGCAGCAAGAATGATTATTGCTCCTGGAATTTTACACGACGTGTTATTAATGCTTGAAGGTTATGTTGCCCATTTGCCAGTAGAAGAACGACAGGTGAATACCGTCACAGTACAATTCTTATTTGAATCACTTCATCAGCTATAGTTTACTAGGTGGTTTTATCTTTCGACGAAATGGCTTGCAAGGCGTTGGTCAAATATCACAAAGGATTAGACCAAGTATTTGGTCCTGATAAAGAAATGCAGGTGATCATGGTCCGTGGTTTAAGAGGCAAATACAAGCAACCGATATACATCAATTTTGATACGGCGATGACTGAGGAAGTTTTGTTTGATGTAAATTCTTTAGACTATAATTGCGACTTCTTATAAAAAACATAGCTAACGCCGACCCGTACGAAACACCTATTCGTATCAAAAGCCTTTAATGTGAAACTCTTCATTTCTCTTACTTCATTTTCTTTTCTGCTGAAAAACTATTCTTCCTTTAAAATCACTTACATTATCCTCTCTTTGCCTTGTTATCATATACAACTAAATTGCCGGAGGCAATATAGACAGCCCCGTACGAAGTCAAATTTCATAAATTCCTATTTAAACAGCTATATACCGCTATATTTACCTATATTTCACTGTAAATAAACATTTCACAGAGGAATATGCTATTATATAGCTCTATATGCCTGTATATAGCTCAATATAGCTGTATATAGGTATATATAGATGTCCGTATATGGAATCCCTGAAACCCCACACACATAACAAATTATTTCCATGTTAACAGAAACTCTCTAAGTATCATTTTTCCCAAGATATTTCCATTTTACTAAAATCCAATATGGCCGCCGGCAGCCATTTTGTTAGGAGACCGCAAATAGTACCGACGCTTTACATTCGTTAATACCTTTCAAACAAAAAAAAATCATGAAATTCGGTCAAAATTTACTCGAGATATTGTCAAAATACACCACGTTCACTGTACTTCCGAGTAGCCAGATAAGAGCTCACTCCAAGAGACCTAGCTCACGCTCCGGAAAACATAATTTCATAAAAAAAATTTTCCCTGATTGGTACGGTCAATACCTATCTAATAAAGCTAAAACAGACGAAATATGTTCAAATGTGGCCGACCTACAAGCAAAAACTGCTTGCCGCCCTGTGCCTGTTTCACACCAAGGGGTCTAACTCACGAGTCGGTCATCCGATTTCCATAAACTTTTTTTTTTGTCGATCGGTATTGTAAATATCTTTCATTCGATGTATCATTTACGAGTATAGCGTTTAAATGTCCGGAGATATCTTCGAAAAACCGTAAAGCACTTATTGGGCCCCAGCTCAGGAGGGGTCGATCCAAAATCACTCATCTTCGAACTTAGCCTGTCTTTTGACATTACCAAACGGGAAAAAAAAGAATTTTCAAAATCGGATGCGTTTTACTCAAGTTATCGTGCAGACAGACAGACGGACAGATGGACAGACGGACAGACGGACATTTTTTTTTTCGCGGATTTGGCATCTCTAGACAACCACAATAGGTTTCCCCTTACTCAGGGAGTCCAATTCGACGTGTTACAAACGTATGCGTAAACCTATAAGACCCCAGTACTTCGTACGGGTCTAAAAAGAATCAATTTGTCAGAGAAAAAATCTCTGAAAAATATCAAGGAGAATGAACCGTTAGACATTGACATCCTGAAATTACCTGGCAAAAAAGCTTCTAAGCAATTGCCCACCATTTCAAATGATCCTTTGAGTTTGATCGATACTAATTGCATTGAAGAAAGAAAAGAAAAGAAAAGAATTTCTGATATACCTGTTCATCTATTAGAAAATTGTGATATGGAGCCCGACCTTGAGCGGAAGAGACAAAGGAAAATGCGAAAGTTTTTAACATAAAACGTTCATGGCTTGTATTTAATGAAATAAATATCTTTTCTGTTTTTAAAGCTGGAGTTATGTTTTACTTGGTTTTTTTCTGACAATCGCCTAATATCTCAATCTTTAAGCCGATTAGCGATGAGCTTTTTAAGTCTGATTTCTTTGCTTTATAGTGGAATCGCAACGCATGCCGTTCCAAATTATATTGTTTCGAAAATTTAGCACCACAATCTTCACATTGGAACGGATGGTCTAGCAACGAAATAGATTTCATTAGACAGGATAATCGAACTCTAAAAATTACAATTTCGTACTTTTAAGTACCATGCCATGGCATTCCATATGTAACCAGCAAATGGACTTTACGCAGAAATCCCTTATTGCACACATCGCATGTGTATGAAAGTTCTGTGATAGACAGGCAGTGGGTAATAATGTTAGAAAAAACAAAATAATGTCTAGTTCTGCAACCTGATGTATGTTTCCTGACATGCTGTTCCAAACCAAATTTTGTTTTGAATGGCTTAGCTGAACATAAATCACATTGCAAATCAGATGGGTTTTCTTCGCATTTTATGCTATGCTTCTGGAACGACTTTAAGTAAGCAAATGATCGGTTACACGTTAAACATTTAAATTTTTCAGTTCCATTGCATGCATGCATACGAGCTTCTTCATCATCAGTCGCATTGATAAAGAAAACCTCGCACTTCTTAGCATTAAGCCGCAAACCTGACACCTCACAAAAAGACAAAACTCTCTGAATATCATCTAACACTACAGACAACTCATCACCTATAGTACCGTCATCCAAATACCAACCATTAAACCGAGACAAAAGAGCATGCGTCATCTTCATGATACCTATACAAAAACCTGGCGGACCTAACGGATCTCCCTGCTGAAATCCTCTCTGAGACAATAGAGGATCACCATCAAAGTACAGATTCGACACGAGCCTATACGCTTGTTGCAGCAAAGGAAACAGCTCAGGGCAAACATCCCGCACTTCACCTAACATAAACTTCCTAAACAGCATATTGAACGCATTCTCAAAATCAAGCTTAACAAGAGCCATCGGCCTATCATGATCAGCTTTACAAAACTTACGCACTGAATGAACTAAAGCCTCCGCTCCTCCCTGAATACCGTAACCAAACTGAATTGGTTTCAGCTTCTCAACCAAAGATTCCCTAACCTTAAAATTCGATATCTTTCCCGCCATACGCCTCCAAACAAGACCAACCGCTATTGGTCTTACATCTGCTTCTCCCTTATTGAGGGCAGTCAAAGAAGCACCAAAAAAAAATTTCGCAACATCTTTTTCTACCTTACCCGACCTAATCACATCCACCAAAGAAGAAACAGCTTTAAGCAGACGACTCGCCGAATCGCCACAAGTAAAAGATATAAGATCTTTTAAATGCCTCGGCCGCAACCCACCAACACCTCCTGACGAACTCAAAGGAAAGCTTCTAATAGCCTTAATAACCTCATCTACCGTCGTCAAACCTAAATCAATACCCACTTTCACTTCTTCAAAAATCCCACCCGTATCCTCAGGGTGTTTAGCCCGTAACTTCACTGCCGTCTCAATCGTCTGAGGAGCCACAGACTCGTTAGAGCATAAAACTCTAATCGCACCACTAATATCTCCCTCGCTAACTTTTCTAGTAGCCGCCTTAACAACAACACTATCTTTATCCACAGATTCCTTGATCCTAAAGGAATTCCCTTTAGTTTCCAAAACATTATTCAACGTATCATTAACATTGACACAATCTTTGAAAACCTTCAGATTAGACCTAATCACATTAACCCCATCAGTTCCCTTAGACTTACTACCCAGAACAATAAACGGAAACGCAATCAACCTCATCCAAGAATCAACGTCATTCTTCATCACTAAATCCTGAATCACCTTAGTTAGTTCCTGACATACAACAGTTCTAACAGACTTTTGTATCACACGTGTCAAAGGAACCGATAACCTACACTGATTAAGCAGCAATCCAAACTCTTGCAAAACCGTCGAAATATCAGTTTTCACAGAAGAGTCACCACAACCACTTTCACTATCTACAGGGACAGAGCAAACCACATCCTCAACACTAATTTTAGCCAAAAATCCACACACATCACATGATACTCTATCTACATCATCCTCTTCTAAGCATATTGAAGATGGTTAGACCACGCTAACCTCTGACCGCCACTGGTTCCGGAGGTCGAAACAGCATTTTATCTCCACTTTCGCTTCACGCGATCCATGGGAAAGGGAAGAGTAATTGTGCTCTGTTTGTTTGTTTGTTTTGGTGATTGTTCTGCATATTAGATAACGCCACCCCTGGAATAAGTCTGGCTTCCAGGTAAAATAAAGTTTTGTACCATTGGTCGATTACAATGTGGATTAAAAATTACAGTTCGATTACAAGGAGTTAGTCTGGCTTCCAGGTAAAATAAAGTTTTGTACCATTGGTCGATTACAATTCCGTATTTCCATCGTAAGGTGGCACGAAATTCATTGAACAATCTTTAATACAATAGTTCAAGCGTAAAGTTTGCGGCTGTATCGTGTAACGGACCAGCGGAAGCGACTGAAGATGGTTAGACCACGCTAACCTCTGACCGCCACTGGATCCGGAGGTCGAAACGGCAATTTGTCTCCACATTCGCTTCACGCGTACCATGGGAAAGGGGAGAGTGATTCTGCTCTGTTTGTTTAGCTGTCTTCGATTGAACTTTACTTGTTCTGAGCTCAGACTCTTTTTGTGAGTAAAATTTTTTTTGTTGCATGTTAGATAACGCCACCCCTGGAATTAGTCTGGCTTCCAGGTAAAATAAAGTTTTGTACCACCGGTCGATTACAACCTTAATATGGTGAATCTGTTCATGATGTGTCACATCATGAACAGATTCACCATTTTAAGGTTGATTGCATAAGTTTTGCAAACATCCGTGACTCTGACATATGCGATTTTGTAATCGACCAATGGTACAAAACTTTATTTTACCTGGAAGCCAGACTAACTCCAGGGGTGGCGTTATCTAATATGCAGAACAATCACCAAAACAAACAAACAAACAGAGCACAATTACTCTTCCCTTTCCCATGGATCACGTGAAGCTAAAGTGGAGATAAAATGCTGTTTTTGTCCCGTTATGCGTAATATTATGTTGGTGTCGGTGTTGTATATAAGGTTGTTTTGAGACAACAAATCAGTTTGGAAAAACGGAATTTACATATTGATCACCTCATGATTTCAAAGTCTTGTCGCTCGCAAGATATTTGTCCGATTGAAAAACTAATTAGTTCACCGGAATGCTGAGACCATTTGCTACACACTAGCAGTTTGTTTGACCAAAATCCGTCGACTAAAAAGGTAATTATTTTTCAGTCAACAAACATCACATTTATACGATAGATCATTTTCATGACCTTGTAAACGTCAGACACGATCCCAACTGTCAGACATGTCGAAAAATATTGAATGAATTGAACGAACGATTTTCATATAAAAATCAGTAAATTGAACGCAGTTAACGTCAATTGATTGAGGTTAAGGACAACTTGACGAAAACTTAAGTGGGGTTACGTTGACAAGTACCGTATAATGAAAATGATCTATAATGTCAAAATCTTAAACTTTAAACTTTTTTACTCGAGTATAAAAAATTAAACTCGGTTCTGGAATTGCCCGACTCATGAGAGCTGAGTTTGTTTATATGAAATCGCTATGTCCTCCGCTCCATACAAAGTTTGACATTCGACCATACCTTGTGTTGACGTTCATTGAAGAGAAGTGTATGGATACAGTGTAATGAAATTTACAAGCGGACACTCTACGGTTTTTGGCCTCCTAATTTTGTAAACAATTCGTGTGATATTTCTAGAGAGCTGCCTTGGTCCTGTGAATTTTTGTAAAATGATTTGCATTAAATGCTATTTGTTTACATGCTTTCGGTGACAGATCACTTTCTACACTAAGAACTCACCATACTAATGTCATGTAAATTCGATTATGGGGAGTTTCTTTGTGTGGAAAAGGTATCTTCCCAAATATAGGGCAAGTGCAAACACACATACACACATAAATTTTATTCACCTCGATTTTTTTGCCGTACCGATGAAAGTTTAGCGCGAAATAATTTGAAAATAACCAACATGAAAACAAAGAGAAATTTATTAGGTTCATTTGATTGTCTTTGTTTGGATATTCTATTGAACAATTGAACGACTGATGACATAAGTTATACTACTTTGGTTCTAACCAAACTTTTTTATTTTGAAACAGTATGGCTGCCATACAGCTGCAATACCCACACATTGCTATACCGTCTGAATTTATCACTGTCCAGCATTTGTTCGGCGCCACGTTGAGTCTATGAGAATGCTTCACCTGAATAAAATAGAATGTTGTGTGTGTAGGCAAAAACTACTCAATCTTCGTTTTACTTCAGCATAAATAATCCAGCCGGTGCTTATTCGTTTACATCCAATGCTGCACTGAATCCATCCACTTTCGAAGTACTTGTAGGCCTCAAGGGTGTAAAGGAATCTCGCGCCGCGTCATTCACAATTACTCACAAAGTGACATTTTCCTTATACAAAATGTGTCAAAATGTGAATTATTGTGAATGACGCGGCGCGAGATTCCTAGCAACCGCCTCAAGGCCTCCATGCTCTTCCAACAGTTAAAATCGTTCCGGGTGACTGTGTTTATGGACTGTGTTTATGGATGCAGTAATTCATCAAATCAAAATATCCAAAATTGGTAGGCAATGGGTCTTTGCAGTCTTCTAATGTATAAGGTTCAATTCCACTGCAAAACATTTTGCATTTCTCCTCATATCGACTTGATATTTCCATACTTGTGACCACTATTCACAAGCAAAAACACTGAGAAACAATTCAGAAATTAAAATCAAAACACGAAATCTTACATCATTGATAGCTGTCATCATGTACTACAATTTGCGACTCACTTATTTTAAATAACGACAATCAAAGCCTATCAAATGAATTTATCATTTATTATTTTCACATTTTTTCGCGCCAACTCATCATCTGTAAGGCAAGGTGAGTATATGAGAATTTTGCAAACTCACCACTTGCACTTTCCCTATTTAATAAAATGGTGATCTTTGTGACCTTGACGATCTGTGTGACCTTGACGATATGTGTGACCTTGACGATATGTGTGACCTTGACGATATGTGTGACCTTGACGATATGTGTGACCTAACACAAAGAGGCACTTCAAACAAAAGGAATACCAGACTTAATCGTTACGACTTGCCGTGCACAAAAGATTAACGTTTGATGGTCCGGAAAATCGAAAAAAAAACGTTTCAGCGTTTGCATTGTACAAGAAATTGTTTAATCGAAAATTTACGTGACAACACAGATAAACCAGTCAAATGGCCATTTGTTATCACATTTCATTTTCATAGTTTTATTACGCGTCAAGGTTGAAAACCATCCTTTTCATCGTTCGCGGGGTGCAGATATGTCTTCGCTGAAGTGACGTTTTAAGCAGAATTCGGGAGGAAAGAAGCGTTTTGATTAATGGCTAGGACTTCGCTTCGGGTCACAGTACGTTCATACAAATACGTAAAGTTTTCATCTTTTCCACCTAGTCTTGCAAATTACTATTGAATCATTAGCGTTCCTTACCTGCTAAACGGTAATTTATCTTCTCCTTTAAAAAAATGTTTCCCAGGTAATTGAAATACGAAAAAGTGCAACGCAATTCAGTTGATTTCCATTCTGCTTTGCTGACGACAATGGCAAATAAGGATCAAGAAACGTTCCACTTATCTCCGATTGTCGTGGTGTTTCAATTTTTCGGCATAGCGCCTCTAATAACCAATCCATCCAAACGCAAACGCATCATGTATTTCAGCTACCAATGTGCTAGCATTGTCACGGCAATTGTTATGGTATTTTACAATCAGCAACTCATTTCCGAATTATACGACGTGTCCAGTCAAGTCACATTGAGAATCCTATTAATTTCACATGCCATATCCATTGTCGAAGCCATAGCTACGAGAGACCGTCAACAGAAAATCATAAAGCAACTGTGTCGCATCGACGTGATAATAAGTACGCAATTTTGTACCGAATTGGACAGCTACAGTCGAATGAGGAATCGATACACTCGGTTCGTCTGGGGTGTTTTCCTTGGTATATTGGTCGTTCGAACGCTGCATTCGGTATTTTTTAATCGAGCACCGTTACTTGTGTGCTGCATATGGACCATTGCTCATTATGGTATTGGTGTGAGATTGCTGCAGAATGCATTTTATGTCGATATGATCTATGAACGGTTGCACGTATTGCACGAAGAACTAAATAAATTGAAGCATCATTCCTGTAAGGTGCAGCAACAGTTAAATTTAGCGGGCGATCTTTACGGTAAATTGTGGATGATGACCAATGACATAAACTTTTCGTTCGGTTGGTCTTTGATGGCTATTTTCGTCGAGTGTATTATCGATCTTGTTAACGCAGCGAATATACTCTACTTCTATTGTGACGATCGATGTTTTTCAACCGCCATGCGTAAGTGTTTTTAGGTCTTTTTTCTTCTAGAAAAAATACCCTATTATGGCATGTTTGTCTGTCTGTCTGTCCGTCTGTCTGTCTGTCTGTCTGTTCCACAAATTTGGTAGTTTTGGTAGCTCTCAGTCGGTAGTTGGTATTTTTGGTAGTTGGTAGTTTCGAGCTGGATTGACATTCAAAATTGCAAAGCCACCATGAGCATATCAACATCAGGCAAATAATAATTATCTGTTCTCTGATGACCGATAGTTCACAGTTAACATTGCAATTCGAAAATGTGGTAGTTTTGGTAGGTCAAATAGTTGGCAGTTGGTAGTTCCAAACAGAAATTAGAAAAAAGACCTCACCAGGCTTTAGCCGGTCTATTCTTGTTCGCCTTTTCGTTGACCTTATATTCAATGGAGTGGCAGGAAAATGTTCTAATTTTTCCAGAAATTCTATCCTTTACGCCAGTAACCATTTTCCCATTGATTTTGCTATCGCAAGCCTGTGAAGGTTGCGTGATCACGGTACAGATATGATTGATTAGGTGACCCAACAAACAGATTTCATTTAATTCTAAACTTTAGGCAAGGAAAACATCGACAATTCTTCACAGTATTAGCCACTTCAAGCCTTTAAGAAATTATGCCACCGACATCCGACTGCTGTCGCTGCAAATATCTCACGAATCATTTTTTATATCAGCTAATGGATTCTGTAATGTTGGTTTTAAGGCAATTGGATTGGTATAAATGATGTGCGATCCCAGGCGTTCCGATTTTTTAGTTCTTTTGTTCCTTCTCCAGATGATCAAAACGTGCACGCTGTATTCCATCATCATAATTCAGTTCAAAGTGAATCCTTAAATTTTCGGAACGAAGCAGGGGGCAGAGATTGCAACTAATTTTTAAAAAATATTTCGATTGTGTTGATTGTAATGAAATGTATTTGCCTAATACCAACGCACTTCAAGCAAAAGTGATCATAGTCGACAGCTGTCAAATAGCGTACTATTTTGTATGAAATGGTTTTTTACAGTTTTTACAGATGTGTGACACACTGTCAAGTTCCAGTACCCTATTTAGAGTACCATTTATGCTTGAAGTGCGTTGCTTATGAATAAATTTGCTACTCGCTTGAAAAAGACCATTTTGAGTTGAGGAACAGAATGAAACGGTTAATTGCTCAGTCGTAAATATGTCCTTTCTAGCAACGCTAACATACCTTGTCCGCCTGGTGTTGGATTCGTTTGTCCTCCAGTGGCACAACAGAAGTATTTATCGCCTCCATCACACGATTCACTTCTTGACTGACGCCATTTGTCGGCGGGAAAGCATCCTCTTTGACCCCAATTACGCGGCTGTCAACCTGACCACCAACAATCTAGAACATGTCTTATATATCTCAGCATTTCTTTTCACATTAAAATATCATTCAACGTAGCAGCTTCACTACCACCATTTCCACCTAAAGTTCCGACACTAACCCCGTTCTTTTGAACGATTGGACCAGTTCCAGCCTAAACAAGAATTTTATTTCAAAGTGGACTAGAGTAAAAATTGATCCAGTACCTTCAACCAACAGGCACCACCTCTGTAGTCATTCCACGCATATCCCTGGCACTGAGGTGTGTCTCGGCAGATATTGCAACAATTTTCCAGTCTAAATTTTATGTGTAAAACAAATGGACATCGAATAAAGCGAACAAATAATCCCGAAATTATCTACCTCTGTCCATTTCTTTCAGCTAGATCTGGTAAAGCGATGTCTTTGTTACTTTGTATCGTACAACTTTGCTGAAGGGAAAATGCAACGTAAAATGTTGTCACCAAAGAAAGTTGTACGAAAATCTTCATTTGTAGTCAATGTAACAGAAAAAATATTTAAAATTCATTCAAGGTACCAAAGAGTTCGAGTCAACAATTGGGAAATGTAAATCTGAGAGTTGGATATTTTTCAGGGTCTAAACTATGTAGCCAGGTACACATAGGTTTATTTCAAGATCGGTTTTCGTACAAATATTGATGAAGTTATGTCTCAATGGATGAAATTTGAAATTCGCATGCCCTTTGAACAGACCTATAGCAACGCGAATGAGACCTACCTCAAATTTTTCTTGACAGAAGAACAAAAAAAAAATTCAATTAGGTATAATTAGAGTACGAATTCACAAAAAAATCGCTAAAGTCAGAGGCAGTGAAATTTCAGCATGAATCAACTCAGTTCATACGGTTTTACCACACCTATAAAAATTTTGTCCAGCTCAACTGTAGTCGTTGTACGAATGTACTGTACAAATTCGGGACAAGTACATTATGTTAACGTAGCAGTAATATTTACAGTACAGCTGTATCAATGTACAGTTGGGCGAACATTGGTTGTCTCATCGAAAAATAAAAGTTGTACAGAAAATATTATTCAGAGTTCATAAATTTTCATCTTTAAACTATTTAGTACGTTTATTTACGTCAACTTATTAAAAAAAAAAAAAAACTGCCGTCCGTGCGATTCGAACTCGGGACCTCCGACACTCCAGTCCACCACCTTACCCATGTCCCAACTCAGTACTTGTGTTTGGAAGACATTATGGGAAAGCTATCTTATAACATCGTACGTCTCCACTGTACTGTCTTGCTGAACATTAATGTTCAGTTGATCAGTATTGTGAAATTGAACTTTAAAAGTTCTCGTATTTTAATACTGTTGTGTGGTAATGTAATTTCCAAATGTTCAAGAAGGAAGTTTTTTTTCTGTAAATTATTTGTTAGGAAATTGTAAGACTTAAGTCTTCTTCTCCTATTCTATAATTCTAAGAATAAATATTTTGAAAGAAAAAGTTAAGTTTCCGGCAGATGGGCTTTTGTCACATATTATTTAGACACCCAACAGTCTGACAGAAGTTTATTAAAATTAAGGGTAGCAACATAGTCAATTTTACTAATACGTCATTACTGTCTCGCTCAAAAGCGGATAAAACGCAACTAGTACTACACATGTGTACGTCAAATTTGTTATCCTTTGTTTGCAGACTTCAGTTTTTTCATTTCATGATTTTGTATGCGAATGAAAACTAAAAGTGAGAAATTTTTCTTAGGAAAAGCTGTTTATTCATTTTTTTTGAGCAAACTGTTTGAAAATGTGTTAAGAATCGATGGCGTGGATTTACTTAATCAGTGCCTTTTTCTCACAAGCATCGAGGCTGAGTTCTTTCGCCGGCTATATTTATGACAAAATTCGTGGAATAACGTGTGCTCCTTAAGTGCTAACTTTCGAACAGAAGAGAAAGATTGATATTTACGAATGTCAAAAAATAGGTTTATAGTGTAACAAAATCATTTACCAAGTCATTTATTAAAAAAAATTCTTGAGCCTTCATTATTCAAATACGTTATTATTCAAAACTTGAATTTCTGAATTTAGTAGGGGGCATTTCGTCAATAAAAGTGATTTGCCTTCCTATGGATTTTATAAAAAATGTTTTGATGGGATTATTTTGAGTATTATTAGTAGTCAAAAAAACACTAATTAGAAGGTCAATTCAAGGTCAACAAGGTTTTTTTTAACAAACAAAATTTCACCCGCCAATATAAAATCAGCGGTACAATATAAACACTTCATTTCTTCCATTATTTTCAACGGAGATTGTGTATAAAATATAAAATTAATTAAACAACACGACATTTACGTGGAATCATCATCGAAAATTAAACTTTCGCGTACTTTGTTAACGTAGCTACTAGATGCGAAAAATACGATTCTTCTTCTTCTTCTATACGTCGGTTCTTTATTCGTATGTACAAATGCACGCATGAATGAAGAACCGACGTATAGAAGAAGAAGAAGAATCGTCATTTAGTGCATCTTGTACTTACGTTAACAAAGCTCGCGAACGTTCATATTTCGGTGATGATTCCACGTAAGTGTCGCGTTATTTAATTAATTTTATATTTTATATACAATCTCTGTTGAAAATCATGGAATGTCGCCGAAGAAACGGATTGTTTATATTGTACCGCCGATTTTATATTGGCGGTCGAAATTTTGTTTGTTAAAAAAACCTTGTTGATCCGCGACCTAAAGAATTTCTAATTAGTGTTTTTTTGACTACTAATAATAATACTCAAAATAATCCCATCAAAACATTTTCGCTAATAATTTAGGATGGCTAGACACCAAATGCCCCTCAACTAATTACAAATAGTCCCTAAATTGTCTCGAAAGTTCGTGCAGTGTTTAGTCTCATTTAACATTATGGAAGTTTTCACGACCACTACATTCAAACTGGCATTCATTCAGCTATAGTGTACATTGTCCATCTGAATGGTACTTTGAATCTGTCTCAAATCATGTACTGCTCTGCTGTACAAATTCGGGACAAGTACATTTGTTAACGTAGCAGTATATTTGTTAACGTAACAGAACAGTAGTACATCTTAGCTGTACATAGTACTGTCATTACGTTCAAAATTCAGCAATAGACCGTGTTCATATGACGTAATTTATTTTTTACCAAATGAACACATAGAAAAAACGCTCGGAACGTGTATAAATAGTTGAAAAAGTATTAGTTAGTATTTTTAATTTGAGTATGAAAGATTCAGAAAAATTTTGAAAATTTAAGCGCTTAAAAAGAAAGACCACATTCTGAATTACCAGAGTTAAAACGAAAAGACAAAATGGCGCCGAATGGGATATTTTGATCGTTGACAGTTTGGTGATGTTGATAGTTTAAAAAGGTGAACACATGAAAATTTTCGGAAAAAACAGTTTAATATGAGCGATAGCGGACGTAAACGATAAAACTTTTTATCCAGAAGAAAGTGTCAAAAATGAAGTTCGAAATGTTTATTATTAGAAAAAAATTAACAAAAAAATTTTGCGTCACAAAGTGGTAGATGTTGAGGAAAGTACTGTTAATAAAATTGTTAAAATAGGGAAAAAAGCCGAATCATCTGCCACTTTGTGACGCAATTTTTTTTTTTTCTAGATTTTTTTTGGTAAAATTTTTGCTTTTACAATTTTTGCGCCTAACCGCAGAATGTGTCACCTACAGCGATATCAGTTGTTTTGGAAATATGCCCAGGGACTTGCGTCACTTTTACTCTTTGAGTGTTTTTGACTGATATCAGTTCTTTTGGAAGAATTAGTAGATTGAAAAATTTGAAAAATTTGATAAATTTAAAAAATTTGATAAATTTGAAAATTTTGAAAATTTTTGAAATTTTCGAAAAGTTTTGACAATTTTTGAAATTTTTGAATTTTTTTTTAAATTTTGAAATTTTCAAATATTAAAAAATAAAATAAAATTTTAGCTATATACTAACTATATAGGTCAATGTAGCTATATACTAACTATATATAGGTCAATGTAGGTATATACTAACTATATATAGGTCAACGTATCTATATATAGGTCAATATAGTCATATACTAACCATATATAGGTCAATATAGCTATATACTAACTATATATATATTGAAAGCGAGGTTCTTTCAGTAATTTGAATGCAAGCACTTAAAACAGCAAAAATATTTTCACGAATTTTCTCAAATTTTCGTGAATTTTCCCAAAAAGTTTTTTGTGAAAATTTGAAAAAATTGCGAAAATTTGTGAAAATATTTTTGCAAATATAGGCGACTTCTAAGCACTGAGTTGAGTGGAGTTTGCGTGAGGCATTTAGATTTATGTATTCTGATTTCTGTTTTTTCGTCTCTATTAGTTCTCATTAGCTAGAACACACCACGTGGGTGGGTCAGGTCCATTGCCTAAATTTCTGCAATAGATTTTCAATAACAAGTAGTAAACTTTGATTCTTTTAATTAAGTCCTTAAAGAACCAATTCATAAAGTTTTTTGCCTACTAAAGAGAAGTGATACGACTAGGCCCCACCTTTAGACTTGCTTTTTCATAATTTGCGCATTCTTTTATTTTATTTAAAACAAATTTTCAGAAGCAAACTATGTCTTACATTTTCAAACGATCGTAAGTCCTATTGCTGCTATAAAAGACGTTGAAAAGATTTCTTGCCAATCTTGTACAAAAATGAAAGTCGTGTGGATTACGCTAAAGTTTAATTTTTGTAAATAGAAACAAACAAATTCTTTTCTGAATAACTGCCAGATTATTACTCCGATACTTTCCAATATCGAACTTAGCCTCAGGTATATCACAGAGTTCACTCGTCCGTTTAGCCCATCTGCAAACTTAACCGCAGGAATTTCCTCGTTGATTGAAAAAAGGTTTTAGAACTTCGAGCTTCAACGACGAGGTTTCTCGTTAAACCATTTTTGAATAAGTTCTTTGTGGATGTGATTTGCGCGTGGAGTGGCATTGAGTCCTCAACGCTATTTTATTAGCCCCGTACGAAGTACTTACTTACTTAGGCGGGCACTACAACCTACTATTGGTTTTGGCCTCTTCCAGCAATCTTCTCCAATCGGACCTATTCCGCGCCAACGTTCTCCAGTCGCTCACTCCTAGTACTTTCAGATCAGACTCAATTGCATCTTTCCATCTCGCTCTGTCTCGGTCTCGCTCGGTCTTCCTGGCCTGCGGCTTCCATCGGGATTTGTATATAGCAGTTTCAGTGGTACACGTTCCTCGTTCATTCTTTGTACATGACCGAGCCATCTTAATCGATTGATTTTGATGAATTTGACTATATCGGGCTCCTTGTAAAGCTGATACAGCTCATGGTTGTATCTTCTTCTCCAGTTGCCGTTCACATTGACACCTCCAAAAATTGATCGAAGAATTCTCCTTTCAAAAACCAAAAGTGTCTGTTCGTCACTTTGTGTCATGCACCAAGCTTCCGATCCATATGCTATAACTGGTCGAATCAGCGATCTGTACAGTTCGCACTTAAGGTTGCGGTTGAGTGTTTTTGACCGGATGAGTTTTTGAAGACTGTAGTAACTCCTGTTACCAAGCGTTACCCTTCTACGTATTTCCTCACCGATGCTATTATCACTATTGACCAGCGACCCAAGGTAAATAAAGCTGTCGACAGTCTCGAAGTGTTTTCCATTCACCTCCAGCGTATGATCCGTTGGTCTGCCATCAGACAATGAAGTTGTCATGTACTTGGTTTTTCTCTCACTGACCTTGAGACCGAACTCAGCACCCCTATCTTCAATTTTCGTAAAATTCTCTTTAACGATGTCAATGTTCCGTCCAATTAAGTCTAGGTCATCAGCATATCCTAACAACTGACTCAACTTTCTGAAGATTGTACCGCTGGTTTCCACGCCGCTCTCTCTTATCACCTTCTCAAGAACAATGTTGAAGAATAGAGCTGCCAGTCCATCGCCTTGTCTAAGTCCTTCCAAGGCTTCAAAGGTAACAGATAGATTGTTCCGAATTCTGACCTTGGCTCTCACATGTGACAGAGTCATTCTAGCTAAATGAATAAGTTTTTTGGGGTAACCAAGTTCCACCATCGCATTCCATAGTTTCCTCCGAAAAACCCTGTCATATGCCGTTTCAAAATCAACAAACAAATGGTGTAGAGCAACATTGAACTCTCTGCATTTCTCCATGATCTGCCTGATGCTAAACAACTGGTCTGTTGTTGAGCGATCGTTGCGGAATCCACCCTGATATTCACCAGTTGTTGGTTCCGAATACTCCATGAGACGCTGCCGTAAAATATCCGCAAATATTTTGTACGCTGTGTTCAATAGAATAATTCCTCTGTAGTTGCTACATTCCAATTTGTCACCCTTCTTATACACTTGACAAATGATTCCGAGTTCCCATTCTTCTGGCATTTCTTCACGTTCCCAAATCTTCACAATCAGCTCATGTAACCGTGCACACAGCGCATCACCTCCATATTTAAAAAGTTCTCCGGGTAGATTGTCTGATCCAGGGGCCTTGTTATTCTTGAGTTTGAGAACAGAAGCCCTAACTTCCTCCAGTGTAGGTTCCGCCACACCTTGTGCGCTCAATTGTGAATCCGGTTCCGCTACTTCTTCTGTTGTTACTGTTTGACTCTGGCATAGCAGGCTCTTGAAAAATTCTGTCCATCTTTCCATGCACTGTCTCTCCTCTGCTAGCACTACACCATTTGAATCCTTGCACAATTGGGGCTGTTGACTGTATCCGTTTTTAACGT
Organism: Bradysia coprophila; assembly: GCF_014529535.1. NCBI lineage: Eukaryota > Metazoa > Arthropoda > Insecta > Diptera > Sciaridae > Bradysia > Bradysia coprophila. Next base: position 3,435,328 of record NW_023503376.1, read on the forward strand.
TTTTTACTTTTTGGTACAGCTTTCGAGTGTCCCTTGTTTCTGCTAAATTTTGTATTCCAACGAAAACCTTCCTTTCACTTTCTGCTTTTTTCTTTCGGAGAAGTTTTCGCTCATCGTTACGTTTGGTTCGATATTCTAATGTGGCTGACCGTGTTGCTCCAGTTTGCAGAGTCCTCAACCTTGCATCGTTTTTCGCTTGTGTTGCAAGCTTACATTCGTCGTCATACCAATCATTTCGAATACCTCCAGTTTTCCACCCAATGGTCTCTGCTGCAACACTCTCTATTTCTTGCTTAATCCTGCTCCATGTATCATTAATTGTTGCCGGTTCTGACTCCATATCTGCAATTATCCGTTCCTCTAGCTTCTCCACATACAGTCTCCTTGTGTCCATGTTCTTCAGCTTATCGGTGTCAAATCTCCTCACCACCTCTCTGTTTTTGACCTCAGCCCTGATCCTAGCTCGAAAGACCACCCTAACCAGGTAGTGGTCAGAGTCAATGTTCGGTCCTCTGCAGCTTCGTACATCAAGGATGTTAGAGTTGTGGCGTGCATCGATGAGCACATGATCTATTTGGTTCGCTGTTGAGCCATCCGGAGATATCCAACTGGCTTTGTGAATGTTTTTATGGGGAAAGCAGGTACTACTGATAACCATGTTGTTAGATACCGCAAGATCAATCAGACGGCACCCATTATCGTTTGATGTTTCATGAAGGCTGTGCATTCCAATCGTTGGCCGATATATTTCCTCTCTCCCAACTTTTGCATTAAGATCACCAAGAATAATCTTAATGTCTCTGGTAGGACTTCGTTCACATATCCATTGCAACTTTTCATAAAACTCATCCTTCGTGTCTTCATCCTTTTCTTCTGTGGGTGCGTGCGCATTAATTAGGGTAATATTGAAGAATTTGCCTCTAATGCGTAGAGAGCACAATCTCTCGTCGAATGGTTGAAAACTTATCACAGCGTCCCTTGTTTTTCCGATCACAACGAAGCCCGTGCCAAACTCCCCTGACTTGTTCGTTTTTCCACTGTAGTAGAATGAATATTCCTTACTTTTCAATAGGTTTGCATCAGGCCACCTTGTCTCTTGTACCGCAGTTATATTAAATCTTCCTTTTCTCAGAACATCAGTTAAAGTTCTCAAACCACCCGGTCGCAACAAAGTTCTTACATTCCAGGTTGCTAAATTTAAGTCGATATCCATAAGTCCATTTCGTAGCGTTGGTCGTTGCCGATTTTCCTGTCCGATCCGAGGCCTTGCTGTTAGTTTCATAACGAAGCTTTTTTGACGGTGTTGGCTGTTAACCATACGCCCAACCTACTACACAATTTCCCTTCCAGCCCGTAGGCAGACCTTCAGGTAGCACTCTTAAGTTTAGCACAAACTCCTAAGAGAATGAGTTCCCGAGGACTACGACGGGGACGTAAAAAGAGCACTTGATAGATAGACAGTTACACGCCTGGCATTATGACCCGGGCCTTCCGTTCATATGCAATCAAACGCTACCCTAGCTACCTACCCAGCCCCAGTACGAAGTACTGGGGGCTTATAAGATTAATATGCCGTTTGTAACACGTCGAATTGGAAGCAGACAGTAAGGGCAAAGCATTTGGTTATGTTAATAGATGACGAATCCGCAATAAAAAAAATGTCCGTCCGTCCGTCCGTCCATCCGTCCGTCCGTCCATCCGTCCGTCCGTCTGTGACCCCTCTAGCTTGAGCAAATCACAACCTTTTTTCAAAATTCTTTTTTTCCCCGATTGGTATCGACAAAAGTAAGGTCAAGTTCGAAAATGGGCATGGTGGGGTCGGCCCTTCCAGAGCTAGGGCCCTATAGGTGTTTTTCAGGCTTTCGACGATATCTACCGAAATACGCACGCAATAGCTGCTTGTGATATATTAAATGAAAGGTATTGACGAGTTGAACAAAGTTGCTGAACATTGTTTTTGGGTAAGATGCAACGCGGGCTTGTTGGGAGGGCTCAAAGGTCGTTACTCGGCCCTAAGTGTTTTTTGCACATAAATCGAGTAAATCTCATCCGATTTTGCTAGTTTTTGTTTCATTTGAGAGATAATTGAATGCCGAATAGAAATTATGGCGAAAAAAGTTTCAAATTTGGGCCCTTGGACTAAGGCCGCTACTCGGCCCTGAGTGTTTTTTGCACATAGATCGAGTAAATCTCATCCGATTTTGCTAGTTTTTGTTTCATTTGAGAGATAATTGAATGCCGAATAGAATGATGGCGAAAAAAGTTTCAAATTTGGGCCCTTGGACTAAGGCCGCTACTCGGCCCTAAGTGTTTTTTGCACATAAATCGAGTAAATCTCATCCGATTTTGCTAGATTTTGTTTCATTTGAGAGATAATTGAATGCCGAATAGAATGATGGCAAAAAAAGTTTCAAATTTGGGCCCTTGGACTAAGGCCGCTACTCGGCCCTAAGTGTTTTTTGCACATAAATCGAGTAAATCTCATCCGATTTTGCTAGATTTTGTTTCATTTGAGAGATAATTGAATGCCGAATAGAATGATGGCAAAAAAAGTATCAAATTTGGGCCCTTGGACTAAGGCCGCTACTCGGCCCTAAGTGTTTTTTGCACATAAATCGAGTAAATCTCATCCGATTTTGCTAGATTTTGTTTCATTTGAGAGATAATTGAATGCCGAATAGAATGATGGCAAAAAAAGTTTCAAATTTGGGCCCTTGGACTAAGGCCGCTACTCGGCCCTAAGTGTTTTTTGCACATAAATCGAGTAAATCTCATCCGATTTTGCTAGTTTTTGTTTCATTTGAGAGATAATTGAATGCCGAATAGAATGATGGCAAAAAAAGTTTCAAATTTGGGCCCTTGGACTAAGGCCGCTACTCGGCCCTAAGTGTTTTTTGCACATAAATCGAGTAAATCTCATCCGATTTTGCTAGATTTTGTTTCATTTGAGAGATAATTGAATGCCGAATAGAATGATGGCAAAAAAAGTTTCAAATTTGGGCCCTTGGACTAAGGCCGCTACTCGGCCCTAAGTGTTTTTTGCACATAAATCGAGTAAATCTCATCCGATTTTGCTAGTTTTTGTTTCATTTGAGAGATAATTGAATGCCGAATAGAATGATGGCAAAAAAAGTTTCAAATTTGGGCCCTTGCACTAAGGCCGCTACTCGGCCCTAAGTGCTTTTTGCACATAAATCGAGTAAATCTCAACCGATTTTGCTAGTTTTTGTTTCATTTGAGAGGTAATTGAATACCCAATGGAAAGTTGGCAAAAAATTTTGGGTTTCTAAAATAATGTCGTAAATTGTTGGTTTTATTTGAGAGGTACTTCGTACGGGCTTTCGTAATTGCGCTATGCGCAATTTTAAAAATGAACAGTTTCAGTAAATTTGACAATGCCCAACTTGACTTGCATTTTGGTAACAGACGCATTAGAGGGTTGTAGACGTATTAGGGTTCCGGGCTTATTAGGGCTACGGACGGACGGCTACGGTTGCGGACGAAATAGGATTGCGGGTTGTACGGGGCTAAGTCGCAGCAAACGCTCCGACTGTTCTGATGCCTTGTTAGATTTTAGTTGTGTAAAATCTCTTAATTATGAGAATGCCCAATATACGAATTTATTAATTTTGTGTGTTACTACTGATATTGGAACAAAACAGGAAAAAAAAAATCAATATGTCCCTTCCAAGGTCCCTTCCTTATTTCAAGAAAAATCAAACTGCATTGCTTGTAATTTTGGTCTATATTTTTGAATTATGAAGTTTTCAATTTGCTCTGAAAGTCGCAGTTCGCAGGAAGTCATTGTTAGGTGATAGAAAGGACGTTGGGTGCGGGAGCATTTGATCGACACTTTTTATATTATAGCCAATACCATTTTACTGAAACGGAACCACGATTCTATAATCAGTCTACTTCCCGAATTATTCTTAGCCCCGCAATACAAAACCATATTCAATCAAAATACGATTTGAAATATTGTGGATCTAAATGGGAGTCTTTCAGCCTTTAAAAGGCTTTAAAAATGTCCTACATAAATCGTCACAAAAACGAATCTGAAAACTGAGATTGTTCCAAGAACCATGAATTTGAAAACCGTAGCGCTCATTCCACAATATGATCGACAAAAAAAAGTCCCAACTGTAAAATTACAACAAAATTTTGTTTTTCGTTTGACACTTTCGAGTTTTCGAAGTTGGGATAACATTTCGATCCAAAAAAAAATATTGCAAAGCCGACATTCCGAATCACTGTTTAACAACACAATTCAGAATAAATTTTGAAATAACAAAATTAATTAATTTTAATCAACTGGTCAGACGTTGGACAGAAATATGACGGCTCAATTTACACAGATAGCCAATTTGTTGGAAAAGGTACGTTAAAACGATACTGCATTGTACGAGAAAATATATTTGCGGCATTGTGGCCACCATTGCAATTAATTGTTTCTTTGTACATCTCGCTGTAATTTTTATAGAATTTGAAATCAAGATGACAATCACATTCGGCAAAATATTCTAACCAAGAATTTTGCCAATTTGTGCACGAAACGTTATTTTTAGAAGTAAAATTGACCGATTGGGTCACATGAATGATTTTGTTTTGATAAATTTTTCGTAGCATGCGTTTAGCGCTCCACAGTGCTATATAGAATTGAAAATAAAACAAACAAAAAATTTTGTCGCTATGAATTCAGTATGTAACGGTACTCGCTTAACAAAGAGATTTGTTGGTGAATGTTCATTGGAAACGTTCCCACTTATCCTTATAACCACCAGCCTTGTCGATTGTCATTTGGTAGAAAAGGACGAAAGGTTCGTTAAGTTTTCCTGATTTTCTTTTACCGTTTGAATTGGCTGTGTCAGCGAATTTTTCCGTGACTTCCATTAACGAAAACTTTCGCTATCTAGCGTAAAATTTAAGCGTGAATCGCTGACGATATGTGACTCCTCTTAGAGCCATTATGTTGAATTAGGGAATTTAAGCATGCAGAAAGGGTCTACTACGCAATTTGCGTCTTATGGGTCTTATGGGTCTTATGGCTCTTACGGGTCTTATGGCTCTTATGGGTCTTATGGCTCTTATGGGTCTGATGGCTCTTATGGGTCTGATGGCTCTTATGGGTCTTATGGCTCTCATGGGTCTGAATATTGAAAAGACATCACCACCAATATCAAGCACAAGCCAGAATTTTCAATCGATTTTCCTTAACAGGCCACTTCCAATGACAAAGATTTTCGCTTTATGGCCACCAACGATTTGATGAATGAATTGCAAAAGGACAGCATCAAGTTAGACGATGAAATCGAGAAGAAAGTGGTCAAAATGGTCCTACGATTGTTGGAAGACAAGAATGGTGAAGTTCAAAATCAAGCGGTCAAGTGTCTCGGTCCCGTTGTAAATCGGGTCAAAGAGATGCAAGTGGAAATGATTGTCGACTCACTGTGCACGAATATGGTGTCGAATGACGAACAGTTGCGCGATATATCCAGCATTGGCCTGAAAACCGTCATCTCGGAAATGCCACAGAACTCAAACTCATTGGCACCGAATGTATGCCAACGAATCACCGGTAAATTGAGCAATGCCATTGAAAAGGTTGGTGTCGAACTCTTTATTCCAGATGTCGGTCATTTAACACTCGTTTCGTGTCGAACTTTTTACAGGAAGACGTATCGGTCAAGCTGGAAGCATTGGATATACTGGCCGATTTGCTGATCAGATTCGGAGAACTGTTGTATTCATTTCATGAGACCATTTTAAAAGCACTGGTTCCGCAGCTCGCTTCTCCACGACAAGCTGTTCGTAAGCGCACCATTGTTGCACTGTCACACTTACTCATCACATGCAGTAATTCGTCGTACAACAAAGTCATTCAACATCTTCTGGACGGATTGGAGAAGCGACAGAATCCGGCTACAATTCGCACTCACATCCAGTGTTTGGCATCGATTTGTCGCCAATCCGGCTACCGTCTGTGCAATCACATTGATCGTGCAATGACCGCAATGGCTGAGTACAGTAGCCAAGAAGATGATGAGCTACGTGAATATTGCTTGCAAGCATGCGAGGCATTTGTGTCTCGATGTCCCGAGGCTATCGCACCGCACATACCTGTCGTAAGTGAATTTCGCTGAAACTTATGCCAATGCTTGTGTGTCACAATTTGGTTCCGTTTGCTTTCAGGTCGTCAAAATTTGCCTCAATTACATTACCTACGACCCAAACTATAACTATGAGGCCGATGACGGCGATGCCAATGCAAGCATGGACACAGAGGAAGACGAAGACATTGACAGTGAAGAGTACAGTGACGATGATGATATGAGTTGGAAGGTCCGTAGATCGGCTGCCAAATGTTTGGAAGCGGTAATTGCCACTCGAACCGAATTGCTAGACGAATTCTATCGAACATTGTCGCCGGCCCTGATTGGTCGGTTCAAAGAACGCGAAGAAAACGTTAAATCGGACATTTTTCATGCCTATGTTGCGTTGCTGAAGGCGACACGATCACAGGATGATGTCACAAATGATCCGGACTCAATGGAACAGGTGTCGGGACCGATAAGTTTGTTACAGGAACAAGTACCAAATATTGTGTCAGCGGTGCAACCGCTGATGCGTGAGAAATCGGTCAAGACACGACAGGATTGCTTTCTGCTGTTGAAGGAATTATTGATCGCTTTGCCCGGTGCACTGTCAAATCATATGGAACAAGTCATTCCCGGCGTTCAGTTTTCACTTGCTGACAAAAATTCCACGTCCAACATGAGAATCGATGCCCTGGGCTTCGTTTGTTTCATTCTGCAGAGTCACAATCCGCAGGTATGTTCACTGTTTCACTGCCCTCAATGTTCTGTTACGATAAACCGATTGTCGTAGATCTTTCATCCGTACATCAAAATGCTGGTACCTTTGGTGGTGAATGCAGTTTTCGATCCATTTTACAAAATCTCAACAGAGGCCCTGCTGGTCTTGCAACACTTGGTCAAAGTGATTCGTCCACTTGGTAAGACAAAATTTAAATTTTTAATCCGATCGAATCATCGGCATTGACTCCCGTCTCGCTACTCCATCCAGATGTTCAAACGAATTTCGAATTTACACCATTTGTGCTTCCATTGTACGAATGTACGGTGCAAAAATTGGACGCCCAGGAAGTCGATCAGGAAGTGAAGGATCGGGCCATCGCCTGTATGGGCCAAATAATCGCCAACATGGGAGACGTTTTGAAACAGAACCTGGACTTTTGTATGCCAATATTCCTGGAACGTTTGCGCAACGAAGTAACACGATTGAGTGCCGTCAAAGCACTAACAATGATCGCCGCTTCACCGCTTCGTGTCGATTTACGGTCAATTCTGGCCGAAGTTATTCCCGTTCTCGGTTCATTTCTGCGGAAAAATCAACGGGTGCTCAAACTGAACACACTGTCACTGCTCGACACATTGGTCAACAACTATTTTGCGAACATGAATCCACAGATGCTACAAACGGCAATCGTCGAAACTCCACCGCTAATATCGGAAGTCGATCTGCACATTGCCCAATTAACGTTGGTCCTTCTAACATCCGTTGCACATAAGCATCCACATGCTATGATTGGCTACGAGCCCATTTTAACCGAAGTTATGTCTCTGGTTCGGTCACCTCTGCTGCAAGGCGCCGCACTACAGTGTACGATGAATTTGTTTCAAGTCCTGGTCCAAGCCAAATTACCTGGACTGGGCTACCGACAATTGTTGGATATGCTACGTGCACCGGTTTTGAATGCCCAGCCAGCGCATCCGCTACATAAACAGGTATGTGTGAGTGTGATGGATTGTTCATTTCACCAGTTCGTTGTCAGTGAACGAAACGTAGTGGCTTAGTGTGAAATCTCTTAATCTCCCAGCAACGATAAGCATTTTATTTACAAAACATGAACGGTTACATGCACAAAAGTAATCCTTAAGCTAAGCAAGCCTCTAAGATGTCGTAGAGTCGCCGTCTGCGTCACACAAACCATCATCACAAAAGCCCGAACAGCAGTCATTGTTCCGAGTACACTAAAATTGATGAAAATGTTAGTCACTCCCGTCCTGAAAACACATTTCCTTGCTTGTCTACCTCAGTTTCACTGCGTTGACAATCAGCCATTGTATATGTCACGTACACCATGAATATGATCGACGCCAGAACCACAAGTACGAGCAATTTATTCATGTTCTGGTCGGGAGCAAGAGGAAATCGTTCGTTCTAGAATTGGCAATCAAAGAGATTGGTTGTTGTTCTATTGGAGCACGCGTGTAAAATTCCACCGAATTAATCCATTTCCTATGCCTGTGTTTCGACTACTTATAGACGAAGAATAGTCGTCGAACCAGTTTTCGACGCAATATATTCAGCATGTTAAGTGTCTTCGTGTCTATGTAAAAATACCAGTTTCTAGCACAAGTTTCTGATTCGTTTGCTCGATCAAAACAAAAACAAAAACATTTTTGTTTACATTCTCAGAACGATGCTTTAGTCTGAAGGTTAGGTGTGAGTGTTATCCAGGCGTCCCACTTGTCCGAAATGTCCGAAATTTTACACATTTGTCCGAAATTGTCCGAAATGTCCGAAATATTCTTCAAGACCTGACCAGAATTAAATATATAAACTTATAAATGTCTCATTTTCAAAAAAATTGCCTGCGGCGCGCTTCACAGAATTTTTAATTGACTGAAAGTTCAATTAAACATTCTGTGAAGCGCGCCGCAGGCAATACTTTGTCCCTAAATTTTTATTCACTTGACTGTAAGTCATATGGGTCTTTATGGCAGAAAATACCGGAAAATGTGTTTTGGTACCGCGATCACTATAATTGAAAATTATGTGGAAATATGACGTTAAATATGAAACGTTAAATGTGTAATATATTTTTAACTTGAGTAAATCTAAATCGATTTTCAAAAACGTTTTGTTTTCTGAATTCCTCAGCTCAAGTTTTTAAATGGGCGTTATCAGCTCAATGGTCTGGGAGTAGTTCTCGAAAAACTCATTGTTTATTTTCCTATGGAACACGATAACTTACTCAGCTAATTTTCTAGACCTGGTTTCCATTCAAAAAGCATTTCCTCAACAACAAACATAGCTAACGCCGACCCGTACGAAACACCTATTCGTATCAAAAGCCTTTACTGTGAAACTCTTCATTTCTTTTACTTCATTCTCTACTGAAAAGCTATTCGCCCTTTAAAATCACTTACATTATCCACTCTTTGACCTTGTTAGCATATACAATTAAATTGCCGGAGGCAATATAGACAGCCCCGTACGAAGTCAAATTTCATAAATTCCTATTTAAACAGCTATATACCGCTATATTTACCTATATTTCACTGTAAATAAACATTTCACAGATGAATATGCTATTATATAGCTCTATATGCCTGTATATAGCTCAATATAGGTGAATATAGATATATATAGATGTCCATATATGGAATGCCTGAAACACCCCACACACATAACAAATTATTTCCATGTTAACAGAAACTCTCTAAGCATCATTTTTCCCAAAATATTTCTATTTTACTAAAATCCAATATGGCCGCCGGCAGCCATTTTGTTAGGAGACCGGAAATAGTACCGACGCTTTACATTCGTTAATACCTTTCAAACAAAAAAAAATCATGAAATTCGGTCAAAATTTACTCGAGATATTGTCAAAATACACCACGTTCACTGTACTTCCGAGTAGCCAGATAAGAGCTCACTCCAAGAGACCTAGCTCACGCTCCGGAGAACATAATTTCATAAATTTTTTTTTCCCTGATTGGTACGGTCAATACCTATCTAATAAAGCTAAAACAGACGAAATATGTTGAAATGTGGCCGACCTACAAGCAAAAACTGCTTGCCGCCCTGTGCCTGTTCCACACCAAGGGGTCTAACTCACGAGTCGGTCATCCGATTTCCATAAACTTTTTTTTTGTCGATCGGTATTGTAAATACCTTTTATTTGACGTATCAGCTACAAGTGTAACGTTTGAATGTCCGGAGATATCTTCCAAAAACCCTAACGCACTTATTGGGCCACAGCTCGGGAGGGGTCGATCCAAAATCACTCATCTTCGAACTTAGCCTGTCTTTTGACATTACCAAACGGGAAAAAAAAGAATTTTCAAAATCGGATGCGTTTTACTCAAGTTATCGTGCAGGCAGACAGACGGACATTTTTTTCACTGATTTGGCATCTCTAGACAACCAAGGTTTCCCCTTACTCAGGGAGTCCAATTCGACGTGTTACGGACGTATGCGTAAACGCATAAGACCCCAGTACTTCGTACGGGTCTAAAAATTCCTGTTTTTCTGATTGAAAATCAATAAATCAATATTAAGATAATAATATAACGAGTGAGCGCAGCGAATGAATATGTTAGAAAATAGCTGTAGCTCTAAAAGACAGCCACGTTAAGAGTTTCCTGCGTCACATCTTGGCTGACTCCAATATCTTTTTTAAGCATTTTTTCAGTATAGTCGACATTAAAAAATTTCGAATAGAAGGGAGTATATGATCGAATTTTTGAAGTAATAGTAGGAAAAGTAGACAAAAATTCCAACAGGTTTAATGGAAACTAATTACTAGATTCGCCTGTGGCGCATCGAAATTTTAACCTTGCTTGTGATCATTATTTCTTCCATCCTTCGATGAAATACATGCAAATAATGTGGGTCGACGAAGGAAGTGTATTGACTAAAAACCACAAAAAACGAAATTATTCTATGCGAGGAAAATGTATTTCTCAGCATTTGTCCAAAATTTGAGGAACGGAAAGACCTGACCCGTATTCAACCTGGTTTTATTTAAACATACAGTCTCGCAAGGTTGAAATACGACATGTTTCTGATTCGGGAGTTGTGGTTTGTAATTGAATTCACGTTTGACAAATGAAGATCTGGATTTCTGTTTTCTGAATTTTTATACTAAAATACCAAATCTAGATTTTTGTTTGTTTGACGAAATTTATATGGGATCTATTACAAACCCTTACCTCAGAAACATGTCAGATATTATTCTTCCGCGACATGCATTAGTTAACCTACATCTTTAACACTATCTTTTCGTGAAGGTTTCAAGCCCTCTATTCAGGTTTATGATCTGTACAGCTACAGGTCATGTCAAAGTATACTTTTTAAAAAAATCTCATCTCTCTCATCTCATATAAAGCCTTAGAATTTGTTGGTGGAATGGACTTAAATGACTTACAGACTTTTTCTAATGCGTAACTTTAGTGAAAATTAGAAAAAAAATGCCCGAAATTTTTGCAGAAAATGTCCGAAATTTTTATGAATTGTGAAGGCAAAATTTAGTGGGACGCCTGGTGTTATCTGATTACACGTCGTTACGAGTAACGAGATTGTAAACATCATTTTCATTCACTGTTCTTTGGGAGTCAGCATGAGCTTCAGCGGCGAAATTTCGTCATCCTTACTAAGGATTCGTTAGGGAGTTCACTAGAGCTCTTGTTTTCATTCATTGTGACCAACTGTCTCTTGATCGTCTAGCTTGTTCGGGGCCACTTGTAGGTGCGAAAAGAAATTATTTGTGACATGCAGAGTGTCAGAGTCTCAAAAATTTGTAGCATTCGACCCTCATAACTGATACAGGGACAACGATAAAATATTTCACTGGAACCTCATAATGAAAAGTTGTTCTTCCTGCTACTAGTCCAGCCTGTTATGTCATTGAAAGTCGTCTCGCTCGCTCGTGAATCTTGTCTCCTGGTCATCGTTGCGGGGTCAACGTTTACGAAATAAATGTTTTTCCTGAACGGATTCAAAGAAAGTTAAAGGTGTCAGTTCTTAAAACTTCATGATTTCATGCCTCTGCAGAGCTCTGTTTTCTTTAGCAACTTTGTTACAAAGGAATTAAATCATGAAACTTTAAGAACCTTAAACTTTGCCTGAATCCGGAAGGTAATCCGAAACAACTGATAGAAGTGGCTGTCTTCACCAAGTTCTAGAACTGGAAGATAGATACACCTTCAAGAGTAATGTGATTTAAAGAACTTACCCTTTTCTGCCTCAAACTTTCATTAAATCCATACGATATTCCAAAAGAAAAAACTGAATGAATTGCTTGTCATCTTTGAGTTGGGGCGTTGAGAAGAAGGTGAACCTTCAGGAGTGATGGACTTTTAAGAACTGACGACTACATACCTTCAACTTTCCTCAATCCCAAGAGAGATCTCCTCTTCTTGCTCCTCTGATTTCTTTAGAGAAAGTGATGGAAATGGATTAAAGTCTTCAGAGTCATATCGCCAAGACTTCAGGTGATTGGGGAACAAGCCGACTCCGATTTTAATGAGTGATAGCTCGTTGGATTCGTCTTTCAATTCTAGGAAACACGTATCTTTCACTTTTTCTAAAAAAAATTTGTTTTCTGTGAAAAGTGTTCAAAAGTGATCACATGTCAGAGAGTACCGAAAACAGTTTTTCGGCAATAACTCAAGAAAAAATTATTTTAAATTGTTGTAATGTTGTACGATTGTCGGCCTTGGAAAGACCTACAGATAGAGTATACGCACTGCTTGGTGCTAGTTGATCCACGAGAGCTATGACTTAAAATATAGTGAATGTTCGGAGAGTACTGCTTCTCTGCAGCTTCGTTGTTCCACGGAACTAAGTATGGGGTGTTGTAGCTGGCCTCACCCACTATCGTTCCACACATAAATGAGCCCAGTACTTTTGTGCTGCAAGCCTACAGAAGTGTTGGAAAAAAAGTTGGTACCAAAATGCAGATTTTTTTCTTCTTTCTGAGGGCTCTACAGCTGGAACAGCATCTGGAACGGTACTATGGCAGTCATTCTTTATCGTCTACTATTCTTTTACCTTATCAATAGAAAAACGCTTCGATATGTCACGAATATATCAGATCCACTATTGGTAATATCAAGAGAAAAATTATTAAAGTTTTCTCCGAGGATTTAAGTCAAATAAAGTGTTAGCGTATAGCAAATGACCTCAGGACTACGGAACAGTAATTAGTTTTTCAATTGGACCAATATTTGCTACGTGACAGGAGTTAGGAAAACGTTTGCTCCTTCTTGATCGTATCGTTTTTCCAAACTCCTGTCGCGTAGCAAATATTGGTCCAATTGAAAAACTAATTACTGTTCCGGACTCCTGAGGTCACTTGCTATACGCTAACACTTTATTTGACTAAAATCCTCCGAGAAAAATTTAATAATTTTTCACAAGAATTACTAACACTGGATATGTTGTAACGACCTATATTCGAGTCAAAGTGAAGCGTATACGGTAAGGGAATAGTAGACGATACAAAATTACTCACGTAGAACTGTTCCAGACGCTGCTCTGGCAGTTGGGCCCTCAGACAGAAGGAAAAAATCTACATTTTGGCACCAACTTTTTTTCAAGACTTCTGTAGGCTTGCAGCCCAAAAGTACTGGATTCATTTATATGTGCAACGATAGTGGGTGAGGCCAGCTACAACACCCCATACTCAGCTCCGTGGTACATCGAAGCTGCAGAAAAGGCGGACTCTCCGAACATTCACTATATTTCTAGTCATAACTCTAGTGGATCAACTAGCACCAAGCGGTGCGTATACTCCACCTGTAGGTCTTTTCAAGGCCGACAATCGCACAACATTACAACAATTTAAAATAATTTTTTCTTGAGTTATTGCCGAAAAACTGTTTTCGGTACCCTCTGGCATGTCTTCACTTTTGAGCGCTTTTCAAAGAAAACAATTTTTTTAAGAAGGAGTGAAAGACACGTGTTTCCTAGAATTGAAAGACGAATCCAACGAGCTATCACTCATTAAAATCGGAGTCGGCTTGTTCCCCAATCACCTGAAGTCTTGGCGATATGACTCTTAAGAGCTTGTTGAATATGATTAGCTACTCTGAAAAGTTGATGATTCGTCGAATGACCAGCTCGAAAACCGAGCAACAAAGAAAGATGTTGTTGGTTTTAATAAACAGCCGTAATCGATTCAAAATAATTTTTTCAAAGATTTTGCTGATGGAGTTTGGCAGGCTAATTGGTCTGTAGTTGCTAGCACCTGATGTCTTCTTAAGGAATGAAGACTGCTTTTGAAATTGCTAAACAGCCCAGTAATCTTCCACAGTTGGTTAGAGTATTTTTTCAACTGTGAAAGTCTGTCGTTCCACCTTTCTTTATTGAAGAATTTAAATTGAGCTTTGATCATTTTGTTCAGATGGTTAATTTTCTTGTCAATGCTGAGGACATGGTTTCGCTGCCACTGTCGATTTTCGTAATTTCTAACTGATATAACCTTTAATATCGTGTTGTCTAGAGTCGGCGAGTGGTCGACAGTCTTGTACACAGGAATGGTGAGGCTGTCAGCCTCTTAATTCTTAATCAAATCATCAAACAACGACTTGGAATTTAAGTGGTACGGATCTGTCGACCGAATCGAAAACTTGGAATAAAATCAAAGTACTTTTTACGTTTTTGTAAAAATTTATAGTGTGGGCAAAATTGAATTCGTGGGTGGGAATTCAAAAGGCGCGGGTGGGAAAATTCCACACACACGATGTTCCTCAGGTTAGTCCCTGTCAAAAAACGTCTCGCTCGCTCGTGAATATTAATAAATTTGGACTCCTGGTCATCGTTGCGGGGTCAACGTTTAAGAAATAAATGTTTTTCCTTGGCTACATGAACCGGTGTATGAACGGATTTGAAAGAAAGTTAAAGGTGTCAGTTCTTAAAACTCTATGATTCCATGCCTCTGCAGAGCTCTGTTTTCTTTAGGAACTTTGTTACAAAGGAATTTAACCATGAAACTTTAAGAATTGGTATGCAAATACCTTAAACTTTGTCTGAATCCGGAAGGTAGTCCAAAAAAACTGATGGAAGTGACTGTCTTCACCAAGTTCTAGAACGGGTTCAAGAGTAATGTGATTTAAAGAACTTACCCTTTTCTGCCTCAAAAAAACTGAATGAATAGCTTGTCATCTTTGAGTTGATGCGTTGGGAAGAAGGTGAACCTTCAGGAGTGATGGGCTTTTAAGAACTGACGACTACATACATTCAACTTTCCTCAAATCCAAGAGAGAGTCCCATAAAATTGATTAAATTGCTTGTTGTTCTTGAGTTATTCTAGATTTAGGGTGCATGTGGCAACCTAAGTCATACCATAAGCAGAGTTACAAAGAAGCATATCATCAAAGGGCTTCTTACTCCTCTTACCAAGAAAAAAATTTAGTTTGGAAACTTTAACCCCTCTAGCAGCCCGAACTACTTCTGTTGGATTTTATTTTTGAAATGGAAGATTAGAAGTGGATACCACCACCCCATCCAAGACTCTCATCCTGCTAGATACAAGTGTTGTTTTAGGTCCTTTACATAAAAGTTGCACGAGAAACAACGAAAATTGGGAGTTGAAGTCGTTGCAGTGCTACAAATCAATCTCGCTCGTGCTCACCTTTTTGTTCTCTTTTTCCTTCGATAGGCTTACCACTCATTGGCAAAATGTGTGTCGGCATTGACAATACAAGTACCAAATGAAGCGATTCCTCTGGCAGCTGAACTACTAGAAGACATTCAAAACCGTCGTAGCGATGCGCATTTAATGTTTTGCCTCTTGACCATTGGCGAAATCGGAAGACATTTGTAAGTTCGCATTGCATTTTGTGTCGCCCCACCCGATGAAACAATTTTTCGTTTTTAATTGCAGCAATTTGAATTCAATTGAAATGTTGCCCCAATGCATCATCGGATGTTTTGGTGCGTCGTCCGAAGATGTTAAGGCTGCTGCAAGTCATGCTCTTGGAGCCGTGGCCGTCGGAAATCTGAATTATTATCTCCCATTCATACTCAACGAAATCGAAGTGCAGCCGAAGCGTCAATACCTGTTGCTTCATTCATTGAAGGAATTGATCACTTCGTTAACAAACGCACCGAACGGCTTGCAACAGTTACTGCCTTCAGTGCCGTCGATTTGGACGCAGCTATTCAAACACTGCGAGTGTTCGGAGGAAGGATCTCGTAATGTTGTCGCTGAATGCTTGGGAAAATTAGTGTTGGTAAATGCAGAAGAGTTACTGCCATGCCTACAGCAAGCTCTACATAGTGAAAGTGCAATGATGCGAACGGCAGTTGTGTCTGCCATCAAATTCACAATATCCGATCAACCGCAACCAATCGATGGAATGCTACGACAATGCATCGGCCAATTTTTATTCACTCTGCAAGACCCCGAGCCGACAGTTCGACGAGTTGCGCTGGTTGCATTCAATTCAGCCGTTCATAATAAGCCGAGCTTGGTCAGAGACTTGTTGCCGGAATTGTTGCCGTGGCTGTATTCGGAAACCAAAGTTAAGGTAAGCGTAAACGTTGTGAACGCATCGTCATCTGTGCAGCAGATAGAAACGGACAGTTTTTCGTTGTGTAATTGCAGAAAGAATTGATTCGCGAGGTGGAGATGGGTCCGTTCAAGCACACCGTTGACGACGGATTGGATATAAGAAAGGCGGCATTCGAATGCATGTACACGTTGCTCGAGCAGGGACTGGAGCGTGTGGATGTGATGCAGTTTTTGGAGCATGTACAGGCCGGTCTGAAGGACCATTACGACATTAAAATGTTGACCTACTTAATGACAGCACGCTTAGCTACTTTGTGTCCGAATGCTGTTTTACAAAGTAATTTTGCGTCACTGCCCGGTATATCGGTGGGCTGTCAATGTAATGAGCGTTTTTTGATTGTTACAGGACTGGATCAGTTTGTGGAGCCATTGAAAACCACCTGTACGCTTAAAGTGAAGGCAAACTCAGTTAAACAGGAATACGAGAAACAAGACGAACTCAAGCGTTCCGCTCTGCGAGCTCTGGCTGCGCTAGCATTGATTCCGAAGGCTGGTTAGTATAACATTGATCGTAGAAGAGACTTGGGCGAATTGTCACTCAATCCCCGTTTCTGTTTAGATAAAAATCAACAGTTGGCTGAATTTTTGAAATTCATCAAAGAATCGGCCGATTTGCTCGCAATTTTCCATTCAGTGCAGAAAGATTCGACAACAAATAACAATTTAGATAATTCGTCGATGGATCAAAGCTAAACGTTACGTTACGTCTTCGTTCGTTCATCATCAATAATGTCGTTAAAATTCTTCTGTTCTTCTTGCTCCCATTAATTTCTATTTAAAAATTATTGTTGTATGACAGTCTGTCACACATTCATTTACCCACTTTTATCATTTCCGACGTGGTCACACTACCAACGTCCTCATCAAGCAATTGAATTCGTAAAATGGAATCTTTTTCTGATCGATGATTTATCTCCTATTTTCATTTATAAATCGCATCGGTTGCAATGATAATAATGATACGAAAATGACGATGTTACATGATTTCTTTTTCACAAATTTACTAAACATTAAAAACAAACAAACAAATAAAGGCAAAATTTAAGAGACCCGACAGCGTTTTTTACTTCTTCCTTTGACCCAACTGTCCTGAAATTATTATCATAGTCATCTGTCATCCAAAAATTTAGGAACCAGCCTAGGAATACCTCACTCATGTCAAAAATAACCCAAATCCATCAAAAAGAACCGATGGAAGTTAGGAAGTGCCAGAGGAATCATCTGTCATCCTAAAATTTAGGAACCAACCTTGGAAGACCTCACTCATGTCGAAGATAACCCAAATCTATCAAAAAACCCGATGGAACTTAGGAAGTGTCAGAGGAATCATCTGTCATCCCAAAATTTAGGAACCAACCTTGAAACACTTCACTCATGTCGAAAATAACCCAAATCCATCAAAAGAACCGATGGAAGTTAGGAAGTGCCAGAGGAATCATGTGTCATCCCAAAATTTAGGAACCAGCCTTGGAATACCTCACTCATGTCAAAAATAACCCAAATCCATCAAAAATCCCGATGGAACTTAGGAAGTGTCAGAGGAATCATCTGTCATCCCAAAATTTAGGAACCAACCTTGAAACACTTCACTCATGTCGAAAATAACCCAAATCCATCAAAAGAACCGATGGAAGTTAGGAAGTGCCAGAGGAATCATGTGTCATCCCAAAATTTAGGAACCAGCCTAGGAATACCTCACTCTTGTCGAAAATAACACAAATCCATCAAAAAAATCCGATGGAAGTTAGGAAGTGCCAGAAGAATCATCTGTCATCCCAAAATTTAGGAACCAGCCTAGGAATACCTCACTCTTGTCGAAAATAACCCAAATCCATCAAAAAACCCGATGGAAGTTATGAAGTGCCAGAGGAATCATCTGTCATCCCAAAATTTAGGAACCAGCCTTGAAACACTTCATTCATGTCGAAAATAACCCAAATCCATAAAAAAACCGATGGAACTTAGGTAGTACCATAGGAATCATCTGTTATCCAAAAATTTAGGAACCAACCTTGGAATCTCACTTGGAACCTCACTTATATCGAAAATAACCCAAATCCATCAAAAAACCCGATGGAACTTAGGAACTGTCAGAGGAATCATCTGTCATCCCAAAATTTAAGAACCAACCTTGGAACACCTCACTTATATCGAAAACCGTCATAGCCTATTTTTGGTGAAATTTAGTTAAATTTCCAAAATTGGTGGAAATCTTCTGAATTTTTACCAAAAATTTACCGATTTTTATTCTCGTTAAATTTTGGTAATTGGTGTAATTGGCCCTCTGAAAATAATCTTGTTCAAATAGAGTATTTTTATTGTTATGCTCTCAGAAATGGTTTAAGAGGCACCGTTACTCAGCTAAAATTGTAGCCTACATTTGTGTGTTTCGTATTTCATTTTTGATATCTTTTTATCAGAATCGTTTTTGAAAAATGTACGACCGCAATTCCGACCACGAATGTACCAGTGTCTCTTAACGGAGTGATTAATGAGCAGAATTTAGAAGTGATTCGGAACAAGAAACAGGATCGCCCAAAAGCCACTTACAATGGAAAAGTGACGCAAGTCCCTTTATCCTCTTACAAAAGAACTAATATTGGCGGTGGTGACACTTACAGCTTCGACACGAAAAAGGAATGCGTCACAAGTGACTGATTAAGAGGATAGTGTAAAAACTGATTCAAAAAATATGTTATTAAAACAAGTTACAATTTCATTATAAGGAACGTGTGACAGTGGCAGAACCCGGTGACACGTGTCGACTAGAATCTAAATCTCTATAAATTTGTCTTTTAAACGAACTTTCTATCTCAGAAATTATAAACTTTTATAAAAAATCCTTCTAATGAGTAATTCAAAATTTTCGCCGTAACAAAGTAACAAAATCAGAAAGTAAGAAAGAGGTTGGTAAAATTCATCTATTTCAAAACGTATGAAAATCCGTTTCTTCATACAAATTTACAACTTTAGAAATTTAATATCTCGGCCAAATCTAAACTTATTTTAACGTGTGATAGCTCATAGAACTATCGACGCCAGAAAACGAATAAAATACTTTGTCATACGGATTTTTTTCTTGGTGTGTACGGACTTGCGTCACGGCCCCACATTAACGTAGGGTCATGATATATTGTTTCATATTCACTGAATTTACTGACAAATTCTGAAATTTTCCAAAAGTTTTCGAAAAAGTTTCCCAGTATCTTCAGTAATTCCCGAATTCTGCAGACAACGTTTAAATGTTTGAAGCAAGCTCACTACGACATAGCTTGTTCGATTCGTCACGTACAGTTAGGGATAGTGAAATTTCAGCATGAATTTGCTTCAGCTGTTTTTCAACTGATCCACGCAAAAATCAAAACAGTTTTCTTGTATGTCTGGATCAATTGAAAAACAGCTGAAGCAAATTCGTGCTGAAATTTCACTGTCTCTGACTGTACCAAATATTAACCTACGCGCAGAATAGAAAAGAATAATTTTTCTTTTGTCGATTTTTCGTCAGGGAGTTGCTGGAATCGTTAATAATTTGTAATTTGTGGCTCGTCATTAACGATAAGTAGGATCCCACATTTAAAAAAAAAATGAAAATCGAACTCCCGAAGACTGTTCTGATCAGAAAATGGATAATATGAAAAAACTCGATAGTATGAACGTTTTAAGTCTGCATTTTTAAAGACGACAAGCCCAAAAGAATTTAATGCTTAACCTTCTTCTCAGGAACTTAAATTTATGGCGCGTTAACTATGAAAAGGATAATGCAGGTTTTAACGAAAAGGATAACCAGGACAACCAACATAACGCCTGCATGTATGCTACTTGTCAATTATTAACCGAAAAACATCAAACTGAAAATTATAATTGAAAAACAATAAAAAGTGTTCCGTGTTAAAGGATCGTCGTCGCATACAAAACCCTTATAAGTAGAAAAAATATGATTTCAATTACCGAGTTAACGATTTAAACGTCCAAACGGAACTATGTTCAAAAGTCGAAATGAATTAAATGTTGTGTTTTATAAGTGTACAGTCAGGTTAGAATCAGGATCAAAATCCTTTTTTCTTTCAACATTAAATTATTGATAGTTTTCGGTTCGATAAATTATTTTAAGCGGAAAATATTCTGCCGGAAACGTATTGAAAATGTGATGGTATCAGTTCCTATTTGTCGCTTAAAAATAATACCGAAAAAAGACCAGTCGGGAGTAGCAGATTTGAATAATCGAAATATTTTTTGCATCTCTTCCTTCAAGGATAAAGTAGTTTCTTTATCGAAAAAGGATAAATAACTTTTTTTTTAACGCGCCTCCTGCATGTATACCATGAAATTTTTATATTCTCGCCAAAATGTCAATTATTTATACTTCACCGTGTCCTTTTTTTTACGACTCAATTTTACAAATGAACTGAACGCAATAAAAAGTCTAGGGAAATAAAAACGAATTCAGTAAAAGCAACGGAATGATTTGATTGTGAAAATAATGTTCAAAAATCGAACGAATGTTGTTTATAAATGTACAGTAAGGTAATTCAGCATTCAATGCCGTGTGATGATAAAAATGTTTATTATACGAATTGTGATCTCTCTATAGTCAATTTATGTTCTCCTATTTTGTCGAAACGTTGTGAACGTACAACGGATTGGTGTAGTGATTTTTTGTAGACTTCCCACAAACTATAGTTCCCTTTCATTCTTCCTATTTTTATTTTCAATTTTTTTTCTCTCTAAAAAGAAGTTTTAAAAAAATCTTGTGCGTGTTCCAGGCTGCTCGAGGACTTGGATGTTTTAGAATGTGAATTTCAGGTGAGTAATAACTTTGAATTGAAATTAACCAACAATTCTATCTGAAAACTGGTCGATTACCGAATCAAAAAGCCAAACGAGAGAATGTAATGAAGAAAATCTATAAAATTCGTCAGGCGATTATTATAACAACCAATTCCAACCATCACATGATTATACCAAAATTTAAGGATATCCGAAAAACACACGATAAAAACTGTCTCAGACTCACATATATATCGTACATTCATTCATAGTACCTAGATATACGTTTGAAATAGTCCTATCTATCACATCGTTTATGTACGATAACGATGTAACATTGAACACCTTAAATATTCACGTAAAAAAATCTATTAAAAAAGTGGATCGAAATAAACATTGCGTTCTTACAGTACGATTCAAGATACCAAATTGATTTCTATTTTCGAATCTTTTTTTTTTGTTATTTCTGAAGAGACGACCTGTTAACGGAAAACCCCAGGTACATCGCGTAAGTCTTTTATTTTCGGTGAAAAATCGATATCCTTTGCTCTAACTGTAGGCGAATATTTAAGTTTTGTGTGTGAATTTTGAATATATGTATAAAATTGGGGGACTACACTATACCATGTGTAGCATACCATTCATGTCATGTGGACGAAATGATTTAGTGGGTTAATTAATATTACGAAGTGGGCAAGGTTGAAACTATTACTAAAAATAGAGACGCTAGTTATAATGATATAAAGCACTTTACATTTAACGGACACGACGAAGAGGTTAGATACTTTGAGTTGAAGGACTTCGTTGAAGGAAGAATAATTCAGTGTCTACCAATGTCCTTTCCATATATACGCAATATAGCGGATCACACATGGAGCATTGAAATAACAAAACCAATAGAAACCAATAGATCATTGTCAATGTCGTTTGAGATGTCAACTGAGCTGTCATTTTCACAAAGCTAACCATAATGTTACAAAAATTTATATGGAAGCTGTCATTGTTTGAGGTTAGCTTTGTGAAATTGACAACTCATTTGACACTATTTTGAGAGAAGAAACCGTTATTTGACACTGATCTATAGAATCCAAGAAAAATTATTTTATTTTTTCGGCTACCCGTTAGTTAGATTTGATAGGACTACAGTGAACGACATCTCAAATGTCTCACTGTCATTTTTTTCAGAGAATGTCATTGTGAATTTGCAACGACACAATAAAATTCTCAGAAAAATTTGACAGTGAGACATTTGAGATGTCGTTCACTGTATTTCTGAATAAAAACAATTTCTGGTTAAAGGATCTGACGTTGTTGTTACGACGATATTGAACCACTTATTGATCTTAGCCATTTAGGTTGAAAGGGGACCGCCGTTAGATCAGAATAGTTAATCTCAAACTAACACTTCCCTTGTGTAGGGCTCGGTTTTGGTTTGTCCGTAAGTTGACTTTTAGATTGATTCGAAACCTGAGCTTGCCTAAACCTGAATATAAGATTTCGGGTTTAACCTGAACCTGAAATGGCTTGACCCGAATCCGACTCGAACCTAAATTGTTATTTTGAATCTGATCTGAACCTGAAATGTTTCAGGACATATCAGTTCAGAAAGTTGATTAGATCAAACAATTCAGTTTCAGGTCGGGTGATCATTGAAAGTGATATTTCGAGAGTTCAATTAAGCTGTAATACAAGTGGATGTACAAGTGAACAACAGCCTTCTATATGATGAATAGGTGGCGGGACATTTCCACACCGTCAATATCGTCAGGAACGATATTATCGTTTTTTTGGACGATACTATCGTCTAAAAAACGATAATATCCTTTTTAGACGATAATATCGTCAAGAAAACGATAATATCGTCCTGAAAATATTTTAAAATTTATAATTTTAGACGATATTATCGTCCTGGATGAAATTTTTTTGGACGATAATATCGTTTTTTAGACGATAGTATCGTCTAAAAAACGATACTATCGTTTTTTGGACGATACTATCGTCTAAAAAACGATAATATCGTCCAAAAAACGATACTATCGTTTTTTAGACTATACTATCGTCTAAAAAACGATAATATCGTTCCTGACGATATTGACCGTGTAGTTATGTCGCCTCGTCGATGAATATGGCTGAAACGGTATTGAAAAGAAGTCGCGAATTTAGATGTGATTTCAACTCTGTATCGATTGAAAAGCTTCCAGGCCTCCAACGGTTTAAAAATCCTCCTATTTTATGAATTTTAGGAGGTTTTTAGGCTTAGGTTTAAGGAGATTTTTAGGAGCTTTCGTACGCTGGGAAGAATATATATTTTGACAGTCTTCTATGAGAGAGAAATTCATCGTTGCACGAATTCTGACAAGCCCTATTACTACGCTGCTCGTTTCTAGTATAAAACTCATACTTTTCCCTTTACAATTGCTATTGCTAAAAAGTCTCTATTTCTCGTAACATCCTTTGATTTCTAATGTGCAAAGTCTTGTTCGTTCCAGTATGAAACAAAATTAACCTGTCAACGGCTATTCATCTGTTATCGATAACGACGACAAAAATAATGACAAGCTCTGGTTAATATGTTCGTTCATTATAGAAAAATTCATGTTAAGAAAATTGAAGTACAAGATTTGAAATCAACAGATTAAAAATACTTTGATCGATGGAAGTAATAGACCAGATAATAATACTGGTCATATGTTTGCCATCTGTAACAGGTTAAACTCACGTTCTAGCATACTCTTAGACTAGGTATTTTGACCGATTTTACAGGATCGGAAATGGATCTATCCTAATTGTAGTCACCAAAAAGCGCTAAGTTCAATTTCGAACGTTTACCATCCACTGATTGTATTGATCTTGACTTGATCCTGATTTGTAGGAGTTTAATGAAATGTTCGAAATCTCATTTTTGGAGTTTTAGAAGATTTAAGGAGGTTTAGACGATTTTAGGAAACCTGCTCAGCTTCATTACTGTAACTCATCGTTCTCGCGAGGCGTTTGGGTTATTTTAAGTGAAAGTTTTATCGATTGCGAGAGTGAGGAGAGTCGACATTTAAATATTTTTTTTTATTTCTAGCCGAATCACAGAGGAACGTTTCTGTTGGATTATGTTTGTGAGCAGCTCGACATCAAGGACAAGGACTACTTCGGCCTGCGATATGTAGATTCTGCAAAGCAAAGGGTAACTTATTGAAGAACCATTTTTTCTGTAAGATAGTTCAGTCAATCATCTCGAATTGTCTTTCAGCACTGGTTGGATCTGGCCAAATCCATCACTAAACAAGTGAAAGGTAGAATTTCTATTGATATCAACAGCAATTCCGCGGTAAACCATTTTTTCTTAATTTTGTTTCTCTGATAACTTCCAGATGTCGACCCACTCGTCTTTTCGTTCCGCATAAAATTTTATCCAGCAGATCCATTTAGGTGAGCGATCAGCACATACCAGTTGTGTGAGATAAATTTAATGGTTGAATATTCACTGATCGAATTAGATTAACCGGAAATGCCAAATTTATGTTGTATCAACAATTAAAACGGGATTTGCGACATGGTCGATTATACTGTTCAGCCGGTGAAGCGTCCGCGTTAGGAGCGTTAGTTGTTCAAGGTATTCAAATATTCCAATGGTTGTTCCGATTGATCGTATTTTTTACTGGTCCTTTCCTATTGTTAAACGTAAATATAGAGGAGCTTGGCGACTACGATCCAGAAATCCATGTGGGCGATTATGTGGCTGCTATTAAAATTGTTCTGCGACAGACAGATAGTCTGGAACGGAAGGTAATGGAACTACACCAAAAACGGGAACCAGGCCAAGAGGTTCACATTCCTATCGATGAATTTATGTCAATTGCACGTACGCTAGAAACTTATGGCGTTGATCCGCATCCTGTTAAAGTAAGTTGTGACATGTTGAGACGTATAAGACACAATGAATGAGACGTTTTTTTTGATGACCATTTAGGATCACCGAGGCAGTCAATTATATTTGGGTATAAATCATTCTGGGATCAATACGTTTGCGGCGGGTAAAAAAGCTCAACACTTTCGATGGTCTGAAATACACAAACTCAATTACGAAGGGAAAATGTTCATAGCGCATTTATGTACGTAACGTGAGATTTTATTTTGTGTAGCATCAGCATAATTGATGCGTGGCGCTAATTGAAATTTATTTTTCGGTCGTGTGTAGCATATACGGATAAGGAAAGTCGAGAACCGGTAAGTGAATGTGAAATCTATTGGTGAAGCGTAAGATTTCGACGAATTTCTCTTGGTGAAACGTAAGATTTCGACGAATTTCTCTTTTCGCAGAAAAAACATACCGTTGGATGGAAATGTGGATCGGGCTCGGCGTGTCGGTATATTTGGAGATGTTCCATAGAGCAGATGCTTTTTTTCACGTAAGTGTCGCGTCGCCAACCGTTTTTTTTTTCTAACTTTTGTCTCCCTTCTCAAACTGTTTCCACTGGCAATGACCATTAGGGCGTATCGAATTTTGAGAATTTTAAGGGTCGCGATAGCCTGTGTGCGGAAAACGTAGATCATTGAAAACTAAGTCCAGGCATATGGTTGATGGATCCGAAGGTGCCCGGGAAGAAGTCCCCCCGGACGACTTTAACTTTCAAATGGTCATAACTCGGAAAGTTAAGAGTATTTTTGAAAACAATGTTCTAGCAGGATGTAGAGCGTTAAAAACTCTACAAAACTGCCAAAGAAACCGATGGTCCAAAAGGTGTGTCTGTCGAGGTTTTCTAACATCGAAAGTTCGACATTTTCGTTTTTGACTTTTATTTCCTGAGAGACAAATTATTAACTTTAGCTTTTGGCATGAGGTTGTAGAGGAGGTCGAGGGCGACATGTATTATCACCCGGGGAATTATCCCCCAGACTGGAATTATCACCCGGGGAATTAACGTCCAGGAATTAGCACCCAGATCATTAGGAATTATCACCCGGGGAATTAACGCCCAGATATTATCACCCAGCTATCTGAGGAGTCATGCTTAATAAGTCTAGTTAATTGTGCATCGTCTTAGAGGCATGCACAATTAGTCTAGTTAATTGTGCATCGTCATAAAGGCATGCACAATTAGTCTAGTTAATTGTGCATTGTCTTAGAAGCATGCACAATTAGGCTAGTTGATTGTGCATTGTATTAAAGGCATACACAATTAGTCTAATTAATTGTGCATCGCCTAAGAGGCATGCACAATTGGTTTAGTTAATTGTGCATCGTCTTAAAGGCATGCACAATTAGTCTAGTCAATTGTGCATCGCCTAAGAGCCATGCACATTGCACAATTAGTCTAGTTATTTGTGCATTGCCTAAGAGGCATGCACAATTAGTCTAGTTAGTTGTGCATTGTCTTAGATGCATGCACAATTAGTATAGTTAATTGTGCATCGTCTTAGATGCATGCACAAATAGTCTATTTAATTGTGCATCGTCTAAAAAGCCATGCACAATTAGTCTAGTTAATTGTGCATCGTCTTAAAGGCCCATGCCTCTAAGACGATGCACAATTAACTAGACTATTTGTGCATGGCTTTTTAGACGATACACAATTAACTAGACTAATTGCGCATGCCTCTTAGGCGATACAAAATTAACTAGACTAATTGTGCATGCCTTTAAGACGACGCACAATTAACTAGACTTATTGTGCATGTCTTTAAGACGATGCACAAATAACTAGACTAATTGTGCATGCCTTTATGACGATGCACAATTAACTAGACTATTTGTGCATGCCTTAAGGCGATGCACAATTAACTAGACTAATTGTGCATGCCTTTAAGACAATTTACAATTAACTAGACTAATTGTGCATGCATCTAAGACGATGCACAATTAACTAGACTTATTAAGCATGACCCCTCAGATAGCTGGGTGATAATGCCTGGGCGTTAATTCCCCGGGTGATAATTCCTAATGATCTGGGTGATAATTCCTGGGCGTTAATTCCCCGGGTGATAATTCCCAATTCACTGGTTAATAATTTCTAAGCTACAAACTGCTGAGAAATCATTCTCACATAGCTGGGTGTTAATGCCTGGGCGTTAATTCCCCGGATGATAATTCCTAATGATCTGGGTGATAATGCCTGGGTGTAAATTCCCCGGGTGATAATTCCTAATGATCTGGGTGATAGTTCCTGGGCGTTAATTCCCCGGGTGATAATTCCAATTTAATTTCAGTTTTTTCAGTCTGGGGGATAATTCCCCGGGTGATAATACCCGTCACCGTTGTAGAGGAGGTCGAGTACTACCAGTACACTAGGCATTGTCCCGGTCGGCGATCCATCCGAAACCACTTTTTCAACATTTTTGAATGGACTTTTTAAGTGTACCCACGTCGCCCACGAAGCCAGTGCAGACAATGTAACCGGTGTTGCTGAGTCGAGGTAACCTTGGCCAGTAAGTGCACATAATATTCCATAAAAGTAGCTGAACTCTTTTACAAAATATTTAAGAATTCGGTGTAGCACATTTTGTACTACAAAATCTGAGAAAATGAAATTTGTGAGAAAAACAACAAATAATCGTTTTAATTAGTTATTTGACCCACGAACAGTAGTAAGAAGTCGATTTCGTTGCAAATACACATTTTTCGATATTTTTACAAAAGGTTGAACTTCGTGGTATACCGTGTCAATATAATGTGCCACATCGAGATCCCAAATATTTTGTAAAAGAGTTCAGCTACTGTTATGGAATATTATGTGCACTTACTGGCCAAGGTTAACTCGACTCAGCAACACCGGTTACAGTGTCTGCACTTGCTTCGTGGGCGACGTGGGTACGCTTAAAAAGTCCATTTACAAATGTTATAAAAGTGATTTCAAGAGTATATCCGATCGGGACATGCCTAGTGTACTGGTAGTGCTCGACCTCCTCTACCACCTCATACCACAGGCTAAACAAAATCATTTGTCTCTCAGGAAATATAAGTCAAAAACGAAAATGTCGAACTTTCGATGTTAGAAAACCTCGACAGACACACCTTTTGGACCATCGATTTCTTTGGCAGTTTTGTAGAGTTTTTAACGCTCTACATCCTGCTAGAACATTGTTTTCAGAAATACTCTCAACTTTCCGAGTTATGACCATTTGAAAGTTAAAGTCGTCCGGGGGGACTTCTTCCCGGGCACCTTCGGATCCATCAACCATATGCCTGGAATTAGTTCTCAATGATCTACGTTTTCCGCACACAGGCTATCGCGGCCCTTAAAATTCTAAAAATTCGATAAGCCCTAATGACCATACATCGGGAATGACTAGAATTGGGAGAATGACCAGAAATTGTGAAATGACCATAAATGTGGAAATGACTAGACATCGGGAAATGACCAGAAATCGGGAAATGACTAGAAATTGGAGAATGACCATCATTTCCCAATGTCAATTTTGGTCATTTCACCATTTCTGGTCATTCTCTGATGTCTGATCATCCTCCCATTTTCAGTCATTTTCCCGCTTCTTTTCTCCTTTTCATTATTTCTTCCCGCTGGGCCGTCCGGATACAAAGGATACTCATTATGTGCACACGCACCTACGTTCCATTTAATTAAACGAAATCCTTTTTTGCTTCAGTTTACCGAATAGTCAGAATGCGAGTGTGATGAGTGGCGGTGGCTTCATGAGAGGCACAAAGTTCCGATATTCCGGTCGAACCGAAAGAGAAATTTTAACGGAAAGTCTGAATGCACTGAGACAGCAGCATTTACTGAATAACACTAGTCCTAGCAAGCGTAAAGCAAATAGTGTTCCAGGTAAGACGAACCTGCGAAAGAAAACCGATGCCCATTAATTGATCTGTTTTATTTTCCAGCAACACCAAGTAGTCCGCAGGGTGACCTGGCGGAAATTCGTAAGAATTTTTTTTTTATTACAAAAAGTAGAACTTCGTCTGACGAGTGCATTTTTCTCAGGTTACAGTAGCTTACCTCGATCAACTATGTCCGAGCCAATGGGATGTTCTAATCAGATAAATTCTGGATTTTTACAAGATAGCACAATACCTCTGCTGGAAACTGTTTCCGAAGAAGCGAGAAGACAAACTGGTAAATATTTTGAATCAAATTTCCCTTTACTTTCCTGCCCCCACGCGCTCATATCGTTTACTATTGTTGTAGGACTGGAAAACAACGGTCTTTCGGATTACTATTTTCGCGATTCATTCGATCACTCATCGTCAGAAAGTGGTTTTACCAGCCTTACCGATAACCGCATCGGGCATCGATTAATAAATCCTTCCCACAATCCGCCATTATCCATTACCAATCAAGCGTCGTCAAACAATTCGGCCGCCGTGATCAATCAGCAAAATGCCACAAATAATGCGAAAACGGCCAAACGATTTTCCATCTTGCATGCATTCGTTCCGTCGTTCATATTCGTTGTTATTGCATTGATAGTTTTAACCATTTTTATATTAGAATCCGAATCGGAAATGGTCTCTCCAATCAGAGATTTGCCGGAAATGAAAATTTTGAAGTATCAGTACTATCAGCCGCTTAAGGATGTATTTGCGAAATTATTCATCAATCAATAGAATGTGTGTGTGTGTGTGTGTGACATTCAATTACTAGATTTTTTACAATTTCATTTTCTACCGAAGCTTTTGAAGCAAAGGTATTGAAACTAAGTTCGCTGGTTGGATGAGCGAGAGAGACAGAGATAGATAGATAGAGAGAGCGTGATTGGGTATAAGATAAGAGTCCTTCGTTTTTAAAACGCTGGGGATGCTAGGGTCACACTGTGACCGTCACAGTCGGTTGGATTTTTTAAAAAAAATTTGACTAAAAAACTTATTCGATGGTTCCTTTGCTATTTCCATATTTGCCCATCTGTAGCCTGAACTTCAGGCCCTGAAGTTTTTGGATCATTTCTTAAAAATCATACCATTTTTTGTCACATGGTGATTTATGGAAAAAATGTCAGTCTCTCGGTTACTTAGGGTATCAGAGCATCAGTTTTCGTGTCCAACTAAAACCACTTTTCCAGCAATCTTTCCATTGTTTCTGATTGAACGACTAAGTTGAGTGAGGAATTATTCTACGACTTGAGTGATGAATCAGAGCCTTTCACGAATTTTCGTGAATCTTAAAATATGAAAAAAATCGCGAAAATTCGACAAAAATTCATGGCAATTAGCGAAAACGTTTTTACTACTACAGGGTCTGTGATGAATTGAAAGATTCTTTGATGAATGCATGTTTCTGAGCCATTCTTTGATACTAGGGCGTATCGAATTTTGAGAATTTTAAGGGCCGAGATAGCCTGTGTGCGGAAAACGTAGATCATTGAAAACAAATTCCAGGCATATGGTTGATGGATCCGAAGGTGCCCGGGAAGAAGTCCCCCCGGACGACTTTAACTTTCAAATGGTCATAACTCGGAAAGTTGAGAGTATTTCTGAAAATAATGTTCTAGCAGGATGTAGAGCGTTAAAAACTCTACAAAACTGCCAAAGAAACCGATGGTCCAAAAGGTGTGTCTGTCGAGGTTTTCTAACATCGAAAGTTCGACATTTTCGTTTTTGACTTTTATTTCCTGAGAGACAAATTATTAACTTTAGCTTTTGGCATGAGGTTGTAGAGGAGGTCGAGTACTACCAGTACACTAGGCATTGTCCCGGTCGGCGATCCATCCGAAACCACTTTTTCGACATTAATGAATGAACTTTTTAAGTGTACCCACGTCGCCCACGAAGCCAGTGCAGACACTGTAACCGGTGTTACTGAGTCGAGGTAACCTTGGCCAGTAAGTGCACATAATATTCCATAACAGTAGCTGAACTCTTTTACAAAATATTTGGGATCTCGATGTAGCACATTATATTGACACGGTATACCACGAAGTTCAACCTTTTGTAAAAATATCGAAAAATGTGTATTTGCAACGAAATCGACTTCTTACTACTGTTCGTGGGTCAAATAACTAATTAAAACGATTATTTGTTGTTTTTCTCACAAATTTCACTTTCTCAGATTTTGTAGTACAAAATGTGCTACACCGAATTCTTAAATATTTTGTAAAAGAGTTCAGCTACTGTTATGGAATATTATGTGCACTTACTGGCCAAGGTTACCTCGACTCAGCAACACCGGTTACAGTGTCTGCACTGGCTTCGTGGGCGACGTGGGTACACTTAAAAAGTTCATTCATTAATGTTGAAAAAGTGGTTTCGGATGGATCGCCGACCGGGACAATGCCTAGTGTACTGGTAGTACCCGACCTCCTCTACAACCTCATGCCAAAAGCTAAAGTTAATAATTTGTCTCTCAGGAAACAAAAGTCAAAAACCAAAACTTTCGATGTTAGAAAACCTCGACAGACACACCTTTTGGACCATCGGTTTCTTTGGCAGTTTTGTAGAGTTTTTAACGCTCATCCTGCTAGAACATTGTTTTCAAAAATACTCTCAACTTTCCGAGTTATGACCATTTGAAAGTTAAAGTCGTCCGGTGGGACTTCTTCCCGGGCACCTTCGGATCCATCAACCATATGCCTGGACTTAGTTTTCAATGATCTACGTTTTCCGCACACAGGCTATCGCGACCCTTAAAATTCTCAAAATTCGATACGCCCTATTTGATACATTCCATCGATTGTGTGAACCTATCGTGTTCTATTCGAACTTCGGACAAACAGTTCACGGTCTTCGCAAAACTAAGGATTAGTAACATCTGTGTCACTGGCGACCTCTCAAGGACCAAACTTTAGAATAGCGCATCCAAAAGGATCGGTTTCAGCCGTAGGAGAGAAATGATTCTAGGAAAAGAGTGACTAAAAAGCTACGAAAAATTGGTTCTATCCTTCAATAGTCCGAATGCTACAGCAATTGGTCAGCGTGCTTCTTGCAGACTTTTTATTAAAATATTTTTAATAATTTTTGGAAGGAAGTGATTCCCAACCACCACTGCGCAAATGTAAAAGTCCCCATTTCGCATCCAAAAAAGTTTTTTTTTTGTGCACGAATCCGATTCGGAAAAGACGATGGTCCATTGTTTTTTAAAAAAATGATTGTTTCTATTATAAAACAAGAACAACATCGAAGCGAATATTTAGGAAATAAGTTTAAATCTTAGGGCATGCCAAAGTGTGTGTTAGGTATATCTGTGAGCTTTATTTTTACAAGAAAACAAAAAAAAAGAAAAGAAAATTTTTAAATTTTAACTTTAATTCATAAAATTTCAATTAAGCAAACAAAGCAAAAGATAAGGAAAACATTTTATATATTTCAACAAAGTGAAATTTGTAATTTTATTAGCAATGTGATTGAGTAAAATCCTAAATGTAAAAAGGGCTTAAACAGAACATTGAATCTTGTAACACTTTTTAAAAAAAATGATCAATTAGAAGAGGCGCGAAAGTTAAAAAATAAAATCAACAATGAAAAACCACTGATAACTCAACTAAAAACTAAAAACAGTTAATCAAATATATTCCTATAATTCCTCCAATCATAAATAGAACGAACACACAAGCAACCAAATGAGATAAATTTGTAAGAAAAAAATCCAAAAAATTTAATTAGTTTCGAGGTAAAAATTAAAAATAGTTGTAGCCAGACTCGTCAAGGGGACCATTTTCAAAAAAAGGTCTTGGAGCCGCCAAATTTATATTAAATTAAAACGTAAAGTACATGTCAACTTTTATAACAAACAAACAAACAAAAAAAAACCAACCCAAAAATGGAAAACTTAAAAAACCTTGAAAAAATCATAAAATATTTTTGAAACTCTCGCCTGAAATTGATTTTAAATTGTAAGTTTTTGTTTCATAATTTTGTTTCTATTTTACCGAACCATAGCAATAAAATTATAGTTACATAGACAATCGATGTTCCATTCATTTATTGTGTACACCACCTGAATCTGAGACGCCAACCTTAGAAAAGAGAAGAAATATGAGGAATATTCGAGAGTAAATAACGGTGAGTATTCGTAATTTTAAGGCCTGTACACAGTTCATGCGACCGTGCAAAATACAAGAAAAATGTCTGAAAAATATGCGATAACATCGGGCAGATTTTTCAGACATTTCTCGTGAACTGTGATGAGTACAAAGTGTATGAAAGAGAACCCAAAGAGTCTATCAAAAATTGGGGAAATTTTGAATAAGATAGATCATCTTCAAGATACGGTACTTTCACACGTAACCTCACTTAAGTTTCATTAAATGTTTGGTTCATTCATTCATTTGTATGAGATCTTTTTTAACGTGGATGGCAGTTCTAATCGTGGATGGCATTTCAAACGACCTTCAAGATTATCTATTGGATTGAATTAGACAAGTAACGCCCTGTCAGCGTGAGTGATCGTACTGACAGCTGTCATATAATATATTATTTTGTATGAAATTTTTCTCCATTTTTTTACTGGAAGATGCGGGAAAAGGCAATAAAAACGCATAAGATTCTATTCAGTACAATTAGGCCGTGTGTCACCGCACATTCTTTAAAAGAATTAAAAAATTCTCAAATAAGTTGACATTTTTAGTCCGAACATTTCTGACAACAAACTTGATGTAAGCCTACACGCCAAATTTTCCAATTTTCAACAAACTAATCCTCGCCGAGTTAATACTGCAAAATACGAATACGACACACAATTTGTGACTTGGACTTTGCCAAACAAAAACAAATTGACAATACAATAGCATTTCAGTTGATCGCTAACAAAAATCGAATACACACAACATTGTCCTACAAGTTCACCACACTAATTTGAACTGAAAGCCAGACTTCCACTTCCAAGGTCTTTAGGCAATATATACCTTCCGCTTTGCGTATTTGTGGGGAGCATGCAAAAGTTCATCACAGTAGGCTATTGAACCCACTAAAATCTAATTTTAAATCGCTAGAATAATTCCATAAATCTAAATGTGATACTAAGAAACCACGTGTTTCAATAAGTCCTGGGAGCGATCCTGAAGACATGGACCTAATCTTTTTGGGCTGAACGGCGTACTTTCGTTCACTTTTCCAAGCCCTCTCAAGAAATATCACTAAATAACTAAAGAAATCCAACATTACATCTACATTACACATTACATTACGCATTGCACATTACATTGTAATGTAATGTAATGTAGCGTTACAAACTGCATCTTTGATTTCTGAAGCCAATCGGCGAGATAAAATTTTTTGGTTTGCGAACCTTTAAAGTACTCACAAAAGTTCACCAAAGTGCGCTGCTGAACCCAGAAAAAGTTAAGCCCGACTGTCTAGATTCGCTCCCTGAACCTTGCAATATTACGTAATATTGCAAGGTTCAGTGAGCGAATCTAGCTACTAATACCCAACTTTTTAGACCCGTACGAAGTACTGGGGTCTTATAGGTTTACGCATACGTTTGTAACACGTCGAATTGGACTCCCTGAGTAAGGGAAAACCTATTGTGGTTGTCTAGAGATGCCAAATCCGCGAAAAAAAAAATGTCCGTCTGTCTGTCCGTCTGTCTGTCTGCACGATAACTTGAGTAAAACGCATCCGATTTTGAAAATTCTTTTTTTTCCCGTTTGGTAATGTCAAAAGACAGGCTAAGCTAAGTTCAAAGATGAGTGATTTTGGATCGACCCCTCCCGAGCTGTGGCCCAATAAGTGCTTTACGGTTTTTCGAAGATATCTCCGGACATTCAAACGTTGCACTTGTGACTACGTCAAATAAAAGGTACAATACCGATCGACAAAAAAAAAGTTTATGGAAATCGGATGACCGACTCGTGAGTTAGACCCCTTGGTGTGGAACAGGCACAGGGCGGCAAGCAGTTTTTGCTTGTAGGTCGGCCACATTTGAACATATTTCGTCTGTTTTAGCTTTATTAGATAGGTATTGACCGTACCAATCAGGGAAAATTTTTTTTATGAAATTATGTTCTCCGAAGCGTGAGCTAGGTCTCTTGGAGTGAGCTCTTATCTGGCTACTCGGAAGTACAGTGAACGTGGTGTATTTTGACAATATCTCGAGTAAATTTTGACCGAATTTCATGATTTTTTTTTGTTTGAAAGGTATTAACGAATGTAAAGCGTCGGTACTATTTCCGGTCTCCTAACAAAATGGCTGCCGGCGGCCATATTGGATTTTATTAAAAGTGATATATCTTGGGAAAAATGGTACTTAGAGTGTTTCTGTTAACATGGAAATAATTTGTTATGTGTGTGGGGTGTTTCAGGCATTCCATATATGGACATCTATATATATATCTATATTCACCTATATTGAGCTATATACAGGCATATAGAGCTATATAATAGCATATATTCCTCTGTGAAATGTTTATTTATAGTGAAATATAGGTAAATAAAGCGGTATATAGCTGTTTAAATAGGAATTTATGAAATTTGTCTTCGTACGGGGCTGTCTATATAGCCTCCGGCAATTTATTTGTATATGATAACAAGGATAATGTAAGTGATTTTAAAGGCTTTTGACACGAATAGGTGTTTCGTACGGGTCGGCGTTAGCTATGTTTATTTATAAATTATTAATATTATACTAATTTTATCATTATTTAACAGATTAAAAAGTTATAAATATAATTTTTATAAAAAGTAAAAATATAATAAATAATTATTATTTATATTAATAAATTATTACATTATTATTAATAATAGCTATTTCTAAACCTATATTTAAAATAAATTATTATAATTTATTACAAATATTTTTAAAAGCTTATCCCTTTAAAAATTCAAATTTAAACTAAAATAAAATAATTAATTATTTTATTTAATAATAAATTTATAAATTAAATTTATTTCTTAAAAAAACTAGATATGTTTAAGAACGAATAACATTTCATTTCTATAATTTTATATATAATATTTTTAATACAATAAGATAAGTAAATTTATAGATTTCTTAAATTCGAGAAATATAATTATTTTAAAATACTTTATTAAATAAACCCTGATACACAAGGTACAATAAAATAAATTTTCTTATTAATTAAAATTTTTTCAATTATTTCAATAATCTATTACTATACAAATTTATATAATTTTATAATATTTTTTTTATATACAATACTAAAAAAAATTAAATTTAAATTATTTTTATTAAATTAATTTAAAAATAAAAATTAAATAATTATTCATAATAATTTGATTCAATTTAATTTGGATTGCACAAATTTTAATTCAATGTAAATGAAACCTTTATTTTATAAAATTTAAATTGAATCTAAAGACACTTTCCAGTAACTTTACTATGTTACGACTTATCTTACCTATTAATAAGAGCGACGGGCGATATGTGCATATTTTAAAACTAAATTCAATATAACTTTCTAAAAAAAAAATTACTATCAAATCCGCCTTCAATTTTATATTTAAATAAAACATTCATTATAAATAAATTTATTGTAATTCATTTTTTCTTAATTATAAACTGCACCTTGATCTGACATAATTTTTAATTAAAATTTTAGAATATTTAAACTCTTTTAAGATATTCTTATGACGACGATATACAAATTTTAATAAATTAAGTAAGATTTAATGTGTACTATCAATTATAAAACAAATTCCTCTGAATAGAATAAAATACCGCCAAATTTATTAATTTTTAAGAATATAACTAATACTAATTTAATTTTTATTTATTAAGCTTTAAATAATAGGGTATCTACAGTGAACGACATCTCAAATGTCTCACTGTCATTTTTTTTCAGAGAATGTCATTGTGAATTTGTAATGACACAATAAAATTCTCAGAAAAATTTGACAGTGAGACATTTGAGATGTCGTTCACTGTAATCCTAGTTTATAATTAAAGTTTATTGGCTTATAATATAATTAATTTATAAATTATTATAAATTAAAAATTTAACTTAATTAAATTATAAAATATTATAATAATTAAAACTATAACCAAAATTTATAAAATTTATTTATATTAATTGTATAACCGCAGATGCTGGCACAATTTTAACTAATATTAATTAAATTACTAATTCAAAATTTCTTTTAAAATTATTAAAACTAATTACTAATTTATAAATAATATTTTAAATTTAAATTAATTAATACAAAAAATTTTATGTAAAATAATTTAAAAATAAATTATTTAAGCTAAAATAAAACTTTAATTAAAATATAATTTTTATTTAAAATTTAAATTTTTAATTATAAATAAAAATATTAATTTAAAAATTTATTTCAATATTTAAATTTAAAATTTAATATATATAATTTTAACTATTAATTATTTTATTTTAAATAAATAATTTTTTAAAAATATAAAATATATTAGTTAACTTTTGTTTATTATTTAAATTATTTAATATTTTTGTTATTCCCTTGACTGAAAGTCAGGGTCTTACACCAGAAAATACCGAAATATGTGGGTAACAAAAAGGTTCACTGTGATTGAAAATGAATGAAATGGTATGAAAACGTTAAATGTGGGTAACAAAAAATCGTTGAGGGCACGATAACTTGAGTAATTTTTACCCAATTTGAATGAATCTTTTTTTTAAATATGAGGAAGTAAAATACCGAGGCTAAGTTCGAAGATGGGCTATGTGGGACGAAGGATCTGGAAGCTATCCCAGAAAAGCAGGATTTTACTCTGTTGATTATAGCCTCAATCGAAAAAGATTACTTTGATGAAATTTGATTTTGTTGCGTAGAGTGTGTAAATCGTATAAGTATGTTTTCGATAATGTGCATGAAACAAGTAAAAAGAAAAATTTCGTCAGTACATGCCCAGCCTCTAACCGGTAAACATCTCTTGTTAGTGAACTGCTAATAAATCTGATAGTTGACTAACAACTTGATAGTTGACTATCAAATTTGATAGTTGACTATCAAATTTGATAGTTGACTAACAACTTGATAGTTGACTAACAACTTGATAGTTGACTGACAACTTGATAGTTGACTAACAACTCGATAGTTGACTAACAACTTGATAGTTGACTAACAACTTGATAGTTGACTAACAACTTGATAGTTGACTATCAAATTTGATAGTTGACTAACAAATTTAATGCGTCTACTATACCAAAGAAAGATGGTTTTTACTCAATGTCTTACGGCAGAAAAATGCCTGCTATCAAATGTAAGCATCATTCTTTGTAGGCAATATAAGATAAGTCATTCTCAACTAATTTCTGAATATTTTTTTTAAATTCATTATTCCAACAATCATAGAAAATATTTTACAACTCCCATACGAGTGTGAAGTTATCACGAGTCGTGATAATTTTATGGGACATTATATTCGACCGATAGAAAAATTCAATTTTACCGATAAAAAGTAATAAAATACCGATAGAAATGTGGTACATGTCGCTGGCACCTCTTCAGTAAATCAGTAAAAAAAGGCTTTCCTTCACACTTTGTCGATTTTGAAAATATAAAGCAAAGGCGGAATTCATCCTTCTACGAAATGTAATGCAAAGGCGTTCTGTTCGTTCCAAGGGAATTCATCCTTCTACAAAATGTAATAGAAGGCGTTTTGTTCTTTCCTAGGGAATTCATCCTTCTACGAAATGTAACTTAGAGACGTTTCGTCAATTCTTCACTTTTGTCGCTTTCTGAATCGACGAAAAAAATCGACAAAAGTGAAGAAACGTCAAAAAAAAATTAATTTAATTTATCGGTCGTTTATTACCATCCAAATTTTATTCACGATTGAAGGTTTTGTAAATTTAGTAAGTACCGGGGACTTCCTTTTTTGTACAAAACTTTATTTTTTACCAAAGTGAAAGAGTCCTCTCATCGTTCCACATTCGTAAAACTTCGCATCTACTCTGATTAAATTTGATAAAATGGCAATCAAACAGAATAATAGATAGCTCATACGAGTGGGAAGTTTGCGGCCAGAGCGGCGCGAGGGCCGTAATTCACACGAGTCTCATTTTTTTACGATTTGTGGTTGATTGAAAATCTTGCTGCAAATTTATAAGAAAAATGAGAACTCAAAGATCATTCGGTCTTACGTTCGAAGGTTTATTTGAAGAACTTTTTCTGTCAAATTTTGTTGTCATGTATAGAGTAATCGATATATTAAATGTAGGCATTTGTATCAGTGATGCTTCGGAAGTTCAACAATGAAATTGATCAAAAATATATTGAAAAAATTGTCAGTCAAGGGACCTGGCCCGCCCAAAAGGTGGGACCTAGTTTTATATTAACATTTTTATAAAATAATAGTAATTTTTTAAAGCTAGCTTTTAATGTTAAAAATTAATTTTAAATGTTTATCTTATTTTATATTAATGTTTTCATAAAATAATAATGACTTATTTAACTATATTTTGATATTTTAATTATTACACAGATAATTTTAAACCATTTTGCAACATACCATTTAACGAAATGACTAACGAACGACGCAGTTCAGTATTGTTATAAAAGAAAATTGAAATTGAGAAGGAGATGGTATTCAGATAACTCAGTTTCATAAAGACCGCCATGTTTTTGAATGTCTACAACACTTTTGTCATTGACTGAAATTTGACAGCAGATGTGTGTCGACATCTGCTGTCAAATTTCAGTCAATGACATTTCGCCATTCAATAATTAGTTTTTCAGAAAAAAAATGAAAGAGCAAAATAAATATGAACGTCGTCGCGTAGTGGAATAAAAAACATCAGTCAAATATTATATATTTAGTTAATGGTTACAAATTGTGTATTTAAATCGTTAGAAAATTATTGAATTGTTTCGATTCGTTAGTTATTTTTTCGCAATTGATTGTGATAGAAAATCATTGAAAAATTGTTTATAAATGTGTGCTTGAGATTGAGAAGCTATTAATTACAACACTGTTACAGTAAATTTGCAAGGAATTCGACTTTACATCAACAAAGTATGGAACAGGAAAATCGTTTGGCGATTTTTTTTACCGTAATATTTTGAATTTTCATTTCTTCTCGGTTGTTCACCTTTTATTCGGAAACCCTTTAGTGTTATGTGACCTGTTTTGTCGAAAAAAAAAACGGTAGCGTACAACCCTAAACTATAATCGATTTGCCAATTTATTTTTCCTTTTAAAGTTATATGAAACTATTTGTCCGTGAAGTCATGAACTATCTCTACGGTTCTTTATTAAAGTGTTGTGTGTTGTTGATAATCATTAATTGAGTCATTTTATTAAATAAAAGAGCAACACCGTTCCGATTATTTGTTATGAGTCGACCAAAACATTTCAGAATTTAATTTTATTGTTTGTTATCTTTGCTTGAAATTATCCAAAGACAATTATTACCGCACGTATAAACAGTATCATTTAATCAGGGGTATGAGGGTGAAATTCGTTGATCACAATGACTTTCTCAATTTCTTTTTTTTTTAAATGATGAAATTTCCTTCATTACAGTGAACGACATCTCAAATGTCTCACTGTCATTTTTTTCAGAGAATGTCATTGTGAATTTGCAATGACACAATAAAATTCTCAGAAAAATTTGACAGTGAGACATTTGAGATGTCGTTCACTGTAATTTTGGTATAAATTAACCAATTTTTAGCTATTATAACAACATTCGAATCAATCACCCGCACAAACATGATAACAATTCGATAAGTTGATGGCTTGTCTGCTATGTAAAATTATTATGAAACAAAGTTCACATTTTGCAATAAATTCGAACATAGACTGACTCTACGTTCATTGCTCATGTGCTGTGGTGACTTACTATGATGGTAAAACGTTTAAGGCCAATTGCAAGAGATTCTTTTCGCGAACATCTCTCTGCAACTGTTTTCAGTTCTTTGTTTTTACATAGACTGATTTGCACTGAGTTGAAGATTCTTTAAAAAATTATGGTTTATTGAAATGTGCATAATGAGCGATCACTGAAGTGTTTTTAGCCCCGTACGAAGTACAAAGGGGCTTATAGGATTACGATGCCGTGTGTAATTGATGGAATTCGAAGCAGACGGTAAGGGCAAAGTGTTTGCCTATGTTCATAGATGACGAATCCGCAATAAAAATTTGGACCGTCTGTCCGTCTGTCGTCTGTCCGTCACGTCGATATCTTGAGTAAATCAAATCCGATTTCAAAATTTTTTTTTCCCTGAAAGATAGTCAAAATAGTGAGGCTAAGTTCGAGGATGGGCATATTCGGGTCGGCCCTTCGTGAGTTAGGGCCACCTAAGTGATTTAAGGTCTTTTGGTGATATTTATGGCAAAATAAACGATGGAAATGTAAATGACCCGGCAAATGATAGGTATTGTCAATACCAATCCAGGAAAAAAAAATTTTTTAAAATCGGGTGAGTGGACCGTGAGTTAGGGCCTTAGAAGTGAAAAGCTACTAGGGCCCTATGTGTATTTTACATAGAACTCGAGTAAATTTCATCCGTTTTTCGTAATTTTTGTTTCATTTGGGAGGTAATCAAAGGCCGAATAGAATGTAGTTGAAAAAAAATTTAAATTTGGGTCCTTGGCCTAAGGCCGCTACTAGGGCCCTATGTGTATTTTACATACAACTCGAGTAAATTTCATCCGTTTTTCGTAATTTTTGTTTCATTTGAAAGATAATCGAACACCGAATAGAATGTTGTTGAAAAAAAAATTAAATTTGGGTCCTTGGACTAAGGCCGTTACTAGGGCCCTATGTGTATTTTACATATAACTCGAGCAAATTTCATCCGTTTTTCGTAATTTTTGTTTCATTTGGAAGGTAATCAAAGGCCGAATAGAATGTTTTTGAAAAAAATTAAATTTGGGTCCTCGGACTAAGGCCGCTACTAGGGCTCTATGCGTATTTTACTTACAACTCGAGTAAATTTAATCCGTTTTTCGTAATTTTTGTTTCATTTGAAAGATAATCGAACACCGAATAGAATGTTGTTGAAAAAAAAAATTAAATTTGGGTCCTTGGACTAAGGCCGCTACTAGGGCCCTATGTGTATTTTACATATAACTCGAGCAAATTTCATCCGTTTTTCGTAATTTTTGTTTCATTTGAAAGGAACGTCGTACGGGGCTTCGTAATTGCGCTATGCGCAATTTGTAAGATGTACATATTACATAATAATTTTACTTTAACTACATTAACCGGCGCAATAGGTTTACGGTCAAAGTAGGGTGACAGACGCAATAGGGTCACGTACGCAATAGATATACGGGTTTGTACGGGGCTCAGTCGCAGCAAACGCTCCGACTGTTCTGATGGCTCGTTTTCTGTTCAAGTTTCGTAACAATTTGAATTCCTTTCTCATCCTCAAAACCAATTTTATTTCCTAGTCAGTCTTATGCTTAGATTGTTCTAAATTCCATCCCCAATTCATTTTCAAACACAGTCGTGCCAGAGTTTTTGTTTCCAGTTGTAGAAGGATGTATGCATATGCACCCACGCAGAAACGTTAAGTAACTTAATTTACTATTACTTAACAAAGCATCCGATGCATGAGAAGCGGCAGCACACAAAACTATGTATTTGCCAAAAATAAAACACAAAATTGTTCCTATTATGTCATCGTGTTCCCAAATATGTTAAAACCAAATTGTCTGATTCAACGAAAATAGTTTTCGCTACGCGTAATCGTAGTCCGTCTCTGAAGAAAGTGAAACATCAAGTGCACAGGGCTGCCACTCCTCCTAAAACTCCTTAAAAACCTAAAATTTCATAATTCTCCTAAATCCTCCTAAAATCTCCTAAAACTCCTAAAATGGAGCTAAAGACCTACAAAATATTTTTTTTCTTTTAAAATAAGTTTAACAACTACCTGGTACATACCTACACAACTCATAAAATTTTTACCTGCGGCGCAAATATTTTAGATTAAATGTTATTTCGCAATTTCTATTCGACAAAGTGACATTGAACGTTA
The DNA here is from genome assembly GCF_014529535.1 of Bradysia coprophila. Lineage (NCBI taxonomy): Eukaryota > Metazoa > Arthropoda > Insecta > Diptera > Sciaridae > Bradysia > Bradysia coprophila. The sequence goes on from NW_023503376.1 coordinate 3,478,281, forward strand.
ATCTGTAATAACGGAGATACAACTCTCTTATTTGCTTTGATTCGGTCAAGGACCACTTTTCTACCAAAGTATATAAACACTGAAGGTAACGCAAAACCGCAAGAACACACGGATCCATCGTTTCGGGTGAATATAGCTTTTATAATGTTGGACACAAGTCAAATTCACTTAGTTAGGTTGCGACACATGCCAAAACTCAATACTTAACAACGCAGATCCAACAACATTATCACGCCAAACGTCACGGATGCAACATAACAAATGTTATAGTCACCCGAAACTTTAGATCCGTATTTCTTGCTATTCCCTGAGGATTTGCGTTACCTTCAGTATGTATATGTACCTCGTTTTCTACCACTCTTCTTTTTGCTTTCCTAATTTTTGACAATGTACAAACGAAGTCCAAATGAGGCATCTTCGATCATTTATTCGATTGATAAAATATCGATTATTTTTGGTTATCGATATTTTAGAAAAAGTTATATTAATCGAATGTTTTCTTCTTCTTCTTCTTCTTTTTCAGCCTGTTTCTATCCACTGCTGGATCTAGGCCTCTCCAACTTCTTTCCATTTCGTACGATCCATTGTTATTTGCTGCCAGCTTGTACCCGCAATGTTCTTAATACCGTTTGTCCATCTCTCTGGTGGTCTACCTATAGCTCGTCTTTTACATGGTCGCCAGTTCATGATCTTTTTGGTCCAACGTTCGTCTGTCCTTCTTGCAATATGTCCCGCCCAGCTCCATTTCAGAGATGCTATTCTTTCCATGACATCAACGACCCTGGTTTGTTGTCGAATCCATTGATTCGTCATTCTGTCTCTGAGTGTTATTCCATTCCATTCCATGGCTCTTTGCTTCACTCTCAATTTATCTTCGGATGCTTTCGTTAAAATTAACGTTTCCGCTCCATAAGTGAGCACTGGAAGGACACAAGTGTCGAAAACTTTACGTTTCAGACTATTATTCATTTTGCTTCTGAAAATTAGTCTGAGTTTTCCGAACGCTGCCCATGCAAGACCAATCCTACGTCTTATTTCTGCAGTTTGGTTGTCCAGACCTAACTTCAGTTTATGTCCTAGATATACATAGCTGTCGACTCGTTCAATGACAGTGTCACCAATTTTGATTTCTCTATCGTCCCCGATGTTGGTCATGACTTTTGTTTTCGATAAGTTCATCTTGAGGCCAACTTTGCTTGCCTCTTCACTTAACTGTTGTAGCATAAGCTGAGCCTGACCTAGATTCGCTGCTATCGGTACAATGTCATCAGCGAAGCGGAGATTGCTCAGGTACTCTCCATTTATCTTTATTCCCATTTTACTCCAGTCGAACTTCCTAAAAATACTCTGCAGAATCGCCGTGAATAATTTCGGTGAAATGGTGTCACACTGCCTTACACCTCGGCCAATTCTGAATTTCTCCGTGCTCTTATGAAGTTTTATACATGAAGTAGCATTTTTGTACACATATCGAATTGTGTTGAGTCTACTCTACGCTCGTCTAATCGAATGTTTTATCGCTATTTAATTATCAAATATTGATATTATTTATCAGTTATCGACAAAACATTCGATTGACATTTTATCGATATTTTTAGAATTTATCGATCGATGATATTTTATGGCGAACATGCAAAAATTACCTAAAGTTATTGGTTGGAGAATCTTTCAGAATTTTGGGGTATCTTTGGGACGTAAAGTTAAGGGAAAAAGATAAATCTTAACGGTATATAGAATTTCTTCAATACGCGACGAAAACCTTAAATATTAAGAAACTTTTTGCAAAAAAACTACACCCTGGGTACGGTACAACCACTAAAATCAACTTTCCAAATTTTTATTTTGACGAGTGGGTACGTTATGGCCCGACCCGAAGGGGAGGGCTGTATTACCACTCGTCAAAATAAAAATTTGGAACCTCGTACGTACACTGTACACTGTAAATGCGAAAAATGTACTCAAAAAATTGCATTTACCGACCAGAAGCACGTAAAATATTTTAAATTCATGTCAAAACTACTTGTGGAGATACCCTCTAGTGGGTGGCGGGACATTTCGACACCGTCAATATCGTCAGGAACGATATTATCGTTTTTTTGGACGATACTATCATCTAAAAAACGATACTATCGTCTAAAAAACGATATTATCGTTTTTTAGACGATACTATCGTCCAAAAAAACGATATTATCGTCCAAAAAATTTTCATCCAGGACGATAATATCGTCTAAATTGGAAAATTCTAAAATATTGTCTGGACGATAGTATCGTTTTCTGGACGATATTATCGTTCAGAAAACGATACTATCGTTTTCTGGACGATATTACCGTTCTAGAAAATCTAATGGATATTTTCGTTTTCTGTACGATAATATCGTCCAAAACGATAATATCGTCCTGGGCGATATTATCGTTTTCTTAAATGATAATATCGTCCAGCACGATACTATCGTTTAAAAAAACGATAATATCGCCCAGGACGATATTATCGTTTAGTTTTGGGTGGTAATATTGTCCAGGACTTAATTTTACTCAGAGGTGCAGCAAGAACCGAATTCTCTTCCAAAATATCAAAAAACAATTGTCAGAGGAAATCACCTACACATCAGTGTTTAAAAAAGGCGTTTAGTTCGTCCCTAAATAATTCATCTTTTTACGAAATGAATACCAACTTTGATTGTACATAAAAAGCGTTTTAACACGCCGAGCGATCCGGCCCATTGCCCCGGAGCGAAGCGGAGGGCCGCAATGCGAGCCGGGCGCCGGAACGGTGTCGGAACTTAGGAGTTAATTTTTTTTTCTCGCATCGTCTCATAACTAGTCTGTGTAATTTTTCTATATAAAATTTAAATTTACGGAACCAAATGAACCAATTTTTAATATATTTGCCGTCTATAAAAAGGTGTTTATCTACAAGATTTTGTGTTTCGTCTTCAACAACCATCCAGAACGATAATATCGCCCAGGACGATATTATCGTCTAGAATTTTTATTTTAAATAAATTAAAAACGATATTATCGTCCCAAAAATTATCGACCAGGACGATAATATCGTCCAAAATAACGATAAATTTGTTCAGAAAAAGAAAATAACGATAATATCGTCCAGCGGATATTTTCATCCAGGACGATATTATCGTCAAGAAAACGATAATATCGTCCTGAAAATATTTTAAAATTTATAATTTTAGACGATATTATCGTCCTGGATGAAATTTTTTTAGACGATATTATCGTTTTTTAGACGATAGTATCGTCTAAAAAACGATACTATCGTTTTTTGGACGATACTATCGTCTAAAAAACGATACTATCGTCCAAAAAACGATACTATCGTTTTTTAGACGATACTATCGTCTAAAAAACGATAATATCGTTCCTGACGATATTGACCGTGTAGTTATGTCGCCTCACCCCTCTAGTGATTTCATGCTCATGACCTTTCAAAAAAACGTTGTTTAGCCGCACCGTGAAGTTGTTTGCGGTTTTTATCTAAAATTTACATATTTTGTTTAACAAATGAATTCGTAGATTACCAGAAAAGTTGAGAAAATAAAAATCTAGTTCTTCTGTTATTAAACAGAATATGTGGATTGCATAAAAAGCCCCAAGCAAGTCATTTTATAATTTCCTTTTCGATAAAATAGAAATAAAACTTCTCCTTTTCGAGAAAAAAAGTCCACAAGAAGAATTAGCTTAGGTTACAAATTGCCTAATATGTGGGAACTCTTTAATATATCTTAATTTTTGATTAAAAAGCTCCTAAAATTCCTCCTTAAATTAAGCTGAAACCCTCCTAAATTCCTAAATTAGGAGGTATTTTAAACCGTGGCAGACCTGAGTGCATGTTCCTTTTTTTATTCGTTAATTCCAATACTTGATGAAAATGCAAATTAGGCATCGATTTCATATTCGCGTTTGAGTAAATTGAATAAAGCAAATGCACCACAAAGGGTTGATTCGTTTACGTTTCCGATGTTTACATCTAATCGGAACGCTAGTCGCGATAGTCTTTTTTGTTTAGATTTTATTCTCTTATCAACAGACATTTGCAGGAAGAGTGATTCAGTCTGAAAAATTTTCAACATTCTAACAGAAGTATATGGTTTCTGCATCTAGCTATATCACACAATATACGTTTCCAATTCTTGGTAAATTCTAACTTAGATTTCTTCCATTTTTAGCAAAAAATGGACAACATCCCAAATGTTAACTCAAAGAAAAACTTTGATACGGAGCCAAGTCCTCGATTTCAGTTGGTGGGGAATTTCTTACCAGAAATTATAAAACAAGAATTTCCACCTAAGCCTCCACTCAAATTTGTCGATGGTAGTGTTGGTAAGACAGGTAAATTTTGGGTTTACTTACTGTGTGTCATAGCAATTGTTCCTGTTACAGTTCAGAATCATGTATGTGTCTCAACGAAAGGGACAGGACGCATATTTCTTCCTGTCACTTTGATAAATAGACTGTCCATCGACGAGAATGTAGATGAATATGAAATAATTGCCGCACCTGGCATTCCACGAAACCGATACGAACCAAACGCTACATTAAATGCACATACTAGGACTGAAATGAGCGAGATAAGTGAGGGATATTTTCGTTGGTACCACCGATATTTAGCGGAAGCTATGAAGCCAATTGATGATTATATTCCGGAGAAGTAAGTGAAATTTTACGATTTTTTTCCGAAAATTTCATACTTTCCGAGGGTGAAACAACACGAGCGAATGGTGGGACAGGGTTTGGGAGAATTATGAGCGAATAATGGGCGAATAGTCGAATGGTGGGACAAGATTTCCCATGGTTGTTTCCCCCCTCGATAATTTCACATTTTTCTATATACTAACAACAATCCGTTTGTTTGCAGTTGTAAATTGTTCTCGACAAACATTACGTTTATCCTAACTCCAACTTGGAATCATATATACAATCTCACCAAACTGGAAATAGAAGCCGATGTAATCCTACGTCAAACGGATATAGCACAAACCAATGCAGATGTCGGTGCGTTATCAACTGAAAATCAATGAAAGTCTAGAACAGGTATGGTCGATCGGCGAATTCGTCTTAAACTCACTCACATTTTATGTCAAAATAATATGAAAATGAGTGCGTTTAAGTACGAAAATTAAATAGGCTACTTCGCGAGGGAATAAACGCACTCACTTGCTGTGGGGATAAACAAAAAACATAACCGCACATACCGAATTTTCCGAACAATAATGTTTTGTTTTTACGATATTATGTGCAGGAAATTCATTAGAAATGTAAATAAATAGTGAAAATTATGAAATATTGTAAAAATAAGTCGTGTCGTCATTTCTTTAGTTATTTAGTGATATTTCTTGAGAGGGCTTGGAAAAGTGAACGAAAGTACGCCGTTCAGCCCAAAAAGATTAGGTCCATGTCTTCAGGATCGCTCCCAGGACTTATTGAAACACGTGGTTTCTTAGTATCACATTTAGATTTATGGAATTATTCTTGCGATTTAAAATTAGATTTTAGTGGGTTCAATAGCCTACTGTGATGAACTTTTGCATGCTCCCCACAAATGCGCAAAGCGGAAGGTATATATTGCCTAAAGACCTTGGAAGTGGAAGTCTGGCTTTCAGTTCAAATTAGTGTGGTGAACTTGTAGGACAATGTTGTGTGTATTCGATTTTTGTTAGCGATCAACTGAAATGCTATTATATTGTCAATTTGTTTTTGTTTGGCAAAGTCCAAGTCACAAATTGTGTGTCGTATTCGTATTTTGCAGTATTAACTCGGCGATGATTAGTTTGTTGAAAATTGGAAAATTTGGCGTGTAGGCTTACATCAAGTTTGTTGTCAGAAATGTTCGGACTAAAAATGTCAACTTATTTGAGAATTTTTTAATTCTTTTAAAGAATGTGCGGTGACACACGGCCTAATTGTACTGAATAGAATCTTATGCGTTCTTATTGCCTTTTCCCGCATCTTCCAGTGTCAAAATTTGTTATATACACTGTCCAGCTTCAGTACTATATTTAGAGTACCACTCATGCTTGAATGTTGTTGCACTGTCATGTGATTTCACAATAATCGAATTGTGATGGTGAAGTGAGAGGGTTTTTAAAAGTCTCTCAATAAACTTTCATCCGTTACCGTTATCGATAGCTGCCACGAAAAATAAGCGTTTAGCCCTACCTGAGTGATGAGGTCTTATATCTAGGTAAAATGTATTTCAACACCAATGAAGTAAGAGATTTTCTATTGTGACAATACTTAAGTCAGCAGAAATTAGAAGTGACAGACTTGATGTTGATATACGATGGTAAATTGAAAAGCTTCCGACTTATGACGGAACGAATAAACAAAAGTTCTAAAAATGAGCTTTACAAACTAAGTAGTTTCTAAGTTACAGCTTTTAAAGCAGCAAGTGTCAGTGCGGTAGTTTCTTTTATGTTATCGACGCTTCTCTCAAATAGACTATGCCAATCATCTTTAACCAATGATGCCATTTTAAAGGTCATCAATAGTGGTGACTTTATCACTATTTTATTTCACCGGAATCATGCACACATTCAAATAAAAGCATTTCCACCAAAAAAATCATTTTTTTAAATTAACGGACAAAAAAAATTCAGTTTTGTGGTGTCACTTACGACTATCTTCACAACAGACATGTCAAGAATTTTGTTTACCTGAATGGCTACATATTTTTGTATGTTTTCTTCATATTTTACCGACTGAATTAGCACGAAACGTATTGCAGGGAATTTCTAGGCACATAAAATTAAGGAATTGAACACCGAATGGCACAATCAACACCAAATTACTTTTAAAAATGGGATTTTCACAACACCCACAATGTTTGACCAAATTAATTTGTCCTTAAAATTATTTCGGAGAATTTGTCCTAAATTCTGTTTAAGACACTACCATGGGCACACTCATTTCTGTGCGAAATTTAAACTGAATCACTTTATTTTACGCGAAATACTACAAATTTTCCAAGGCTGTATACTTTGGGGAGGTCACGCAGATACAGATACGCGGGTTACACACCACAGTTGATGATAAAATGGCCGATTTCATACAAAAATTCACCTACTCTGATGATTCTCGTCGTCTTGATGATGTGGTGAATATTTTTACATGTAAAATCATCAGAAGTGGTGTGTTCCCGCGTATCTAATAAAATGGCGGTCTGCGTGACCTCCCCCAAAGTATACAGCCTTGCAAATTTTCGACACAAACTTGTTTGAGATTTAAAATTTACTGTCCCGATTTGACATTTCATCAAAACAAAGTTCAGTGAATCAGTCAAAACTGGATGAACTGAGTGAACAATACTAAAAAATAGTAAAAAAAAATATTTTGGCGTAGTCTATTGTTTAGCCTTATGCACACGACTATGACCAAAAGAACGATATCACTTAAATGTCAATTTTTGTAATACACACTCTTAAAATCGATTTTTAACCGTGAAGCCATGATGGCACATTTTTGGCCGAATTGAGAAAAATGTAGATCTCGGTCAACGCACTTCAAGCAAAAGTGCTATTAATGACAGCTACCAAATAGAGTACTATTTTGTATGAAATTGTCTCGGTTAAAAATCAATTTTAAGAATACGTACACCAAAAACTGACATTTAAGTGGAAAGGTTCTTTGAGCAAATCCATAAGCTTCATAGTATTACAAAGTTAGGAGAACCAAAATCCGGAATTACAAAATTCATACAAAAAAATCTCTGAGCATCAAAGCCTCAAAATAAATCTGGAAATTGTTAAATTTTAGATAAATCAGGTCAGATTTCAAGTATTCCTGAAAAAATCCCAGATATACCTGTCTTGATTTATCTGAGCTGACCTAGGCCTGACCGGTTACGATCCTTAGCAAAATAGCTTTCCTGACTCCCGTTGCTTTCAAAACTTCTAACTAAGAAACTCATTAGTCGAAAAGCTCATTTTTAGAACTCAAGCTATTAATGACGACACTTAATTACGCCAAACTTTGACCAGATTAACTCACCCTCGTAAGTAACAGTGCAGTGCTTTCATTTCGAGGTCAACATGACTAAAGGGCGTCCTATCATTTTTTTAGCGATTATATCTTAAGAACCATTGGTCGGATTTCGCTAAACTTTTTTTTCCTGAAAGCTGTCGACAAAAGCTGTGAGAGTTTAATCCATGTGTGCTGTCAAATCTACAAATGGTTCCAAAGACATGATAGTTTAAAAAAATGGTAGGACGCCCTTTAGTCATATTGCCCTCGATTTGTGTAAGGTCAGTAGTTTTTGTAATACAAAAACCAAATATTTTATGCGGAAAGTTACCGAAATTCAAATAGAATTCAAAATTAGGCTCAGACCAAACGATTTTTGCCTGAACATTTTCAATTAGCTTAAATTCTCCGGTGTCCGCAATTTAATTGATTGTACTTTATTGATGTGTCACACACAGTTACACCAAGTCGATTAAATGTTAGCCAGCCAGCGACATTTAATAATTTTGATTTAAAAATAATTGAGTTGTAGGTGATTGAAGACGACGCGTGTGTGTACTGTTAACCGAGTGAATGGTTTTTCAAATTGTCATTGCTTGTCATTGGAACCACACATCCGATCGATATGAAATCGTTGAAAGTAATTCTTTTATTGGCGATCATGCAGGTCACGGTTGAATTTAGTTTGGTGAGATTTATAATTGAACAAATATTTGAAACAAAAGAAATTCAACGAAAAACGTACTGGCTGTTAGCGTCCGAAGTACTTCAAGGTAGAACGTGCTGGCTCGTGTAAAGCACAAAAGAACCACCGTGGAAAATTGGAGCGATTCGATTTAGAGCAACCAACGAAATATGAATTTCATCTGGATGCAGACCTACGAATACTGGCGGTAATTCCAACCGAATAATTAAAATCAATTTTTAAGCTTTATGTTGACATTTTCCCGTAAAGGATGTAACCAATCCTATTCAGTTCCATATCAAATATTCCAAATGTACGCTGGAAAATGAAGGAAATAATTGCGATGATCACGAAACTGCAAAATTTGATAACATCTGCGATGTGCTAGCTGATAGAAATGCCCCATGGTCGGAATTACTTAAACTAATTAAACCCAGACTGATGTGTCCTATCAGAAAGGTTCTTCTAAGTCGCTACGTCGCTACATTTTTAAACTTTACAATTAAATGCTTCCAGGGTCTTTATACGATACGCAATGGATCACTTGACCTATCAATGTTTTCCCGGCTACCAATCGATGGTACTAATTAAACAAGAGTTGAAAGTGCATGTCGTTAGTTCCTCAGCTCTAGTACAGGGAGGAACTGACGATATGCACTGGAATAAATTCTAATCGTTTGGTATTCAAAGGTTACAGGTACGTGACCACACTATCGCTTTACGAAACTCCCAAAGGTGATTCACATCATCTGCAATTAGCCTGCTTGGATTCGGATGTCATAGTAACTGTTCAATACACTTCTGGACGATCTAGACACAAAGGGTGATGTTATCTACGATTTCAAAGCTCAAATGAGTGTAGCCAACGCACTTCGAACATGAGCGGTACTATAAGTAGGGTACTGAAACTGTGAAACTGTCATCAGTGTGAAACACTGTTAAAAGCAATTTCATACAAAATAGTACTCTATTTGGCTATAATCACTTTTGCTTGAAGTGCGTTGGTGTCACGTACGTCAGGATTCTTACATTAATTTCGAATTGATTGGCAAATAAACTGGTTGTGGAGAGTGTGTATTGTTGATTTCGATCTTTGAGTCATATTTTTAAGAATTTGAACTAATTAAATTGGTCAGCGTCTTTCACATCAATAGCAGCAAGACGAGATTACACACACGGAATTTTGAAAACCGACACATTTTCTGCTTCTGTGTTTCACTTAAGTTTTTGATTTCTCCATATGAAACTACGTGCAAAATTTAAACACAAACAAGGCATCAGAACAGTCGGAGCGTTTGCTGCGACTTAGCCCCGTACGACCCGTAATCCTATTTCGTCCGTAACCATAATACGTCCGTAGCCGTAATACGCCCGGAACCCTAATACGTCTACAACCCTCTAATGCGTCTGTTACCAAAATGCAAGTCAAGTTCGACATGGTCAAATTTACTGAAACTGTTCATTTTTAAAATTGCGCATAGCGCAATTACGAAAGCCCGTACGAAGTACCTTTCAAATAAAACCAACAATTTACGACATTATTTTAGAAACCCAAAATTTTTTGCCAACCTTCCATTGGGTATTCAATTACCTCTCAAATGAAACAAAAACTAGCAAAATCGGATGAGATTTACTCGATTTATGTGTAAAAAAAACACTTAGGGCCGAGTAGCGGCCTTAGTCCAAGGGCCCAAATTTGAAACTTTTTTTGCCATCATTCTATTCGGCATTCAATTATCTCTCAAATGAAACAAAAACTAGCAAAATCGGATGAGATTTACTCGATTTATGTGCAAAAAACACTTAGGGCCGAGTAGCGGCCTTAGTCGAAGGGCCCAAATTTGAAACTTTTTTCGCCAAGTTATTTTCGGTATTCAATTACCTTCCATAAAAAACTAAATCTAGCAAAATCGGATGAGATTTACTCGATCTATGTGCAAAAAACACTTAGGGCCGAGTAGCGGCCTTAGTCGAAGGGCCCAAATTTGAAACTTTTTTCGCCAAGTTATTTTCGGTATTCAATTACCTTCCATAAAAAACTAAATCTAGCAAAATCGGATGAGATTTACTCGATTTATGTGCAAAAAAACACTTAGGGCCGAGTAGCGGCCTTAGTCCAAGGGCCCAAATTTAAAACTTTTTTGCCACCATTCTATTCGGCATTCAATTATCTCTCAAATGAAACAAAAACTAGCAAAATCGGATGAGATTTACTCGATTTATGTGCAAAAAACACTTAGGGCCGAGTACCGACCTTTGAGCCCTCCCAACAAGCCAACGTTGCATCTTACCCAAAAACAATGTTCAGCAACTTTGTTCTACTCGTCAATACCTTTCATTTGAGATATCACAAGCAGCTATTGCGTGCGTATATCGGTAGATATCGTCGAAAGACTGAAAAACACCTATAGGGCCCTAGCTCTGAAAGGGCCGACCCTACCATGCCCATTTTCGAACTTGATCTTACTTTTGTCGATACCAATCGGGGAAAAAAAGAATTTTGAAAAAAGGTTGTGATTTACTCAAGCTAGAGGGGTCACAGACGGACGGACGGACGGACGGATGGACGGATGGACGGACGGACGGACGGACATTTTTTTTATTGCGGATTCGTAGTCTATGAACATAACCAAATGCTTTGCCCTTACTGTCTGCTTCCAATTCGACGTGTTACAAACGGCATATTAATCTTATAAGCCCCCAGTACTTCGTACGGGGCTAAAAACAGTAAACCACAAAACAGGAAATGTGTCGGCTTTCAATATTCCATGCGTGTAGATTGTAATCGACAATATTGCTAAAATACGGTGTATTGTCATAGCACTGCTAAGTGTAGTGCTATATGACATTTTGAGTTCCCTCTGATGTCAATGCTCTTAACATTTTACATTTGCTTTTCAAAGACACGTTTCTTTCGTCCAAGTCCGATGTTCAATCACCTGAACTCCCAGCAAAATGGACACACGATCTTAAGGAGAGTCCATCAACCAGAATACCCGAGCATAGCACTGTTCCCAGCATTAGCACTCATATGTCAGACGTTTAAAAAACTTCAAATTTTCATACACGTATACGACACTTGCATGTTTGTGTGTTTGAACTCACATTAAGAAAGTATAAGTCTTGTTTTAATGAAAGAATAGTGAAGCCTATTCTGCTTCCAAGTATTTTCTATGTTAATGCTGTAGCGGCTATAGATAAGTGCAGAAGCATCCCGCGCTACTATGGAATAGGAATAGGTAAGGCTTAAGCCAAGAGTGATTACGTAAAATATGTGGTCCCAACATGTAATAAGAAATGTTTGGTAGTATGTGTTCGCCATCTTAATTAAGGGAGTAAATCAAAAGCGTCAACGCATACATGTATTGATATAAAATTATACGAAATATGTATCTTATACAAACTAATGTTGGGGCCACATTTCGTCGTGCAAATTTCCTCTCTAGGTATAATTACTCTAAGGTTTTCTCTCTAAAGTGTAAAGACAATAGAAAATAGGCGTGGTTCAGCTACACGGAGACAAAATATGAGTGAAATCGAAGCGAATTAAAACGAACTCATTAGATTTTGGATATTATTGTTGCTAATGTAGTCACGAGGGGTAACCGACTCGGGAAATTGACTACACACCCTCAAAGGAATTGCCGGAGTATCCGGTAAATAATTGGAATTGATGGAATTGGCAGGAATTGATCGGAATTGATAGGAATTGACTGGAAATATGTGGAATTGTAAAAAATTGAAAGTAAATGAGAGTAAATGCTGATAAGTGTGATTATCGGAAAGAAGGACCAGCGAATGCAAAACCACATTATTTCCTTTTTGTTTTAATTTTAAAAGCTCCCGCACAATAAATAACAGTGTACAGTGTTGATCAGTTCCATTTTAGAACAGGTCCAACGTCCTTTTATGCACTTTTATGCACAAAATATGCACACTGAAGGATTCTTCTTCAGAGGATTCTTGTGAGTCAGATACGGAAGAGTTTGAGCCGCAACAAACAAGTGAATATTCGTCGGGGGAATGTTAGGCTGGGGCATTGCCGATGCGAAATGCTCCAGTTTCAAACCAAATTTACAAAAAAAATGCATCACCGACAATATCATCTATTCCATCAACTTTTCAAAAGCCTAAAATCTTACGATGTCGATCACTTGAGCGAAACAAAAAATTGAGTGCTTTGGCTTTTGCTGACGTGTGCTGAACAAATCCATTTCCTGTCGAGGTACGAACAACGTTTTGTGCATCGGACAACTAAAATAGACAAAACACATCAATTTACTTGAAAACATACACACTTCACATTCACCATATTAATCAATCGTATAGTCTAGTCATGGAAAAATTCATGTAATTTCTTTCCCGCACCATAAATCGTGAAGAATAGTATTTTTCGTACCAAGACAGGAAATGACGATTTTTTCAGCACCAGTCCTAAGTTTTCCTTACGAGCGAAGCGATAATAGTTATTTATCTACCAAGGTAGGTATGAAGGTATTTTTTCGCACTAGATGTCGATTGTCGATCCGAGGCGAAGCCGAGGTCGACAAGACGTCGTGTGCGAAAAAATACCGGCATACCTACCGTGGTAGATACAACGTTTTTCGCAATTTCGAGCCATAATCACCTTTCCAATGCAAAATATTACCAAAATTTCTACCAAACATTCACATGCAAACATGAATTCATTTGAACGATCAAGCAACCTGTTCTATATACACATTGCAATGTGATGTATAGAGACGCGCTAAATAAAATCAAGTAGTCAATGATTAGTATGTACGCTTCAACAATACGTTCTGTATAATTGTGTGACTCTGTAGCCGAATGGCTATGGTCGTTGCTTGGTGTTTGGAAGAATTTTGGTGTTGGATGTTCAAATCCTGGTTTGTGCAAAGCAGGGCCTATTATTTGGGAATTAATTCCCAAAATTCCCAAAATTCCCAAATATTCCCAAATATTCCCAAATATTCCCAAATATTCACAAATATTCCCAAATATTCACAAATATTCCCAAATATTCACAAAAATTTAAGACCAGGTAGACGTAGACTTAAATAAAATTTGAACGATTCAGTCGATATCATGCTTATAAAATTTGTGATACATAATAAAGTGTTTTAAGCCAGCGGCGTTGGAGGTACCCCAAAAAATGTATGTGTTACGGCACAGCCCTGCTACTAGCATGAACTGAACACTGAATTGACAAGTGTCAAATTTGGAGGCTTTAGTGATACGAGCTACCGCTTAGGATGATGTTTTAACTCATACAACAAAAACAAGTCATCTATCTGTATAACAGAAACGCAGTGCCTACTGTGATTTCATCAGCCTCATCGTTTGGGAATCAATATTGTTAATATTTGTGAATATTTGGGGATATTTGTGAATATTGGTGAATTTTGGGAATATTTGGGAATATTTGTGAATATTTGGGAATATTTGGGAATATTTGTGAATATTTGGGAATATTTGGGAATATTTGTGAATTTTGGGAATATTTGGGAAGTAGACGAGGTGTAAAAGTTTTAACGATAGAAAATACCTGTTGTAATGCCACTGGTTTATTTCTAAGTCATTTGTGAACATCGAAAATAAACTTCTGATGGATGAGATTAAATGTCAATGGTATTTAAACACGATTTATAAAGCTTTTTTGATAACAATACAAAATAGAAACCAAACATTTTAGGATAATATATTCAAAAGGAGTAATTATTTGGGAATTAATTCCCAAATATTCACAAATATTCCCAAATATTCCCAAAATTCACAAATATTCCCAAAATTCCCAAATATTCCCAAATATTCCCAAATACTCCCAAATATTCCCCTAATATTCTCAAATATTCCCAAATATTCCCAAAATCGATTCCCAAATAATAGGCCCTGGTGCAAAGTTTTTATTTATAAAATTTAGTCTTTCTTAAAGGTACTGAGCTATGTAGCGTGCGAAAAAAATGTGAAAAAGCCCAAGTGCGAAAAAATAATCAAAAACGCACTGTGAAATAAATCCCAACAAAAATCTCTTCGAGAAAAGTGTGACGCAGTCTTTGAAATACAATTTCTAAAATGAATGATATCGCTAGAGTTGACGCTTTCAGCTTCGTTACGCAAAAAATTAAATTTTTCACCCAATTAGTTCAAACAAGTTGGCTTAGGTTTTCTCATCATCTGCCAAATAATTTTTACAAAAAAAAAATTAGACTAGAAACTACCAAAATTTTACCAAAAAAATCTGCGTCGCATGTGGCAGATAAATTTTCTTGCTGGTCTGTTCCTGAACATCTGCCACTTTGCGACGCAGATTTTTTTGGTAAAATTTTGGTTGTTTCCAGTCAAATTTTTTTTGGTAAAAATTATTTTGCAGATGATGAGAAAACCTAAGCCAGCTTGTTTGAACTAATTGGGTGTAAAATTTAATTTTTGCGTAACGAAGCTGAAAGCGTCAACTCTAGCGATATCATTCATTTTAGAAATTGTATTTCAAAGACTGCGTCACACTTTTCTCGAAGAGAGTTTTGTTGGGATATCAGTCGTTTTAGAAGTGTAGTGTAACAGTTTACAGTTTTAATTCAAAAATTTTACGAAAATCGAAAATTTGACAAAATTCGAAAATTTGACGAAATTTGAAAATTTGACGAAATTCGAAAATTTGAGGAAATTTTATGAAATTCGAAAATTTGACGAAATTTTACGAAATTCGAAAATTTGACGAAATTTTACGAAATTCGAAAATTTGACGAAATTTTACGAAATTCGAAAATTAGACAAAATTCGAAAATTTGACGAATTTCGAAAATTGACTAAATTCAAAAATTTGACGAAATTCGAAAATTTTACGAAATTCGAAAATTTGACGAAATTCGAAAATTTGACGAAATTTGAAAATTTGACGAAATTTGAAAATTTGACGAAATTCGAAAATTTGACGAAATTTGAAGATTTGATGAAATTCGAAAATTTGACGAAATTTGACAAAATTCGAAAATTTGACGAAATTCGAAAATTTGACGAAATTTGAAGATTTGATGAAATTCGAAAATTTGACGAAATTTGAAAATTCGAAAATTTGACGAAATTTGACGAAATTTGACGAAATTCAAAAATTTGACGAAATTTGAAAATTTGACGAAATTTGAAAATTTGACGAAATTTGAAGATTTGATGAAATTTGAAGATTTGATGAAATTCGAAAATTTGACGAAATTTGACAAAATTCGAAAATTTGACGAAATTTGAAAATTTGACAAAATTCGAAAATTTGACAAAATTTGACGAAATTTGACGAAATTCGAAAATTTGACGAAATTCCAAAATCTGACGAAATTCAGAAAATTTGACGAAAATCGAAAATTTGACGAAAGTAATTCTCTATCTGCCACCATTCAAGAAATATCTCCACAACCCCAATTGACCCACCCATTTCCAACTTTCGACATTTTTCACATATGCCCCTCTGTTCTACTCGTAAAACTCTGAGACTTTGCCGAAGAAAGTAACTCTCTATCTGTCACCATTCAAGAAATACCTCTAAAAACATAATTGACCCACCCATTTCCAACTTTCGACATTTTTCACATATGCCCCTCTGTTCTACTCGTAAAACTCTGAGACTTTGCCTCTCTATCTCTCATAATCGCAAAAATATTAGTCCTTTCATCCTACGCTCGAGTAGCTCAAAATTTGGTCACTCTAATCACTCTAGCTCAAACGAATCTGCCCCGATTTTTTTAATTATTTTTTTGTTCGAATCGTGTTACGAATACCTTTCATTTGATGGGTCGCACGCCTCTGTAGGTATCAATACAGCTAAGCTACAGCCGAAAACGCGTTCCCGACCCTCGAAAACCACACTCAGAAACCACTTCGAGGCCAATAAAACAAAATTCTGGTTTTTCCTGGGGTAATGGCGTATCACATTTGCATTTTTATGCCCACCCTGAGGTTCCTGCAAAATTTCATGGAGATTGGCTGACTAGTTTCCGAGATCGACCGTCGATAGATAGACAGATAGATAGATAGACAGATAGATAGAAACATACAGAGTAAGTTGAAAGATTTTGATTGTTTGGAAAACGTTAATTTGGTGCATTTTCTATCAAAATGACCAACTTCAAAACGATGTATCTCCGGCAATTTTAAAGTTACATAGTCGAGTGATAGCTCGTTTTGCTCGTATTTGAAGCGCGAATAAGATAGAATAGGATTTGTGGTGATACAGGCCAAAGGAAAGAAACTTAAATTCTCGCCTATATATAGTTGCCGCGTCTCAAAAAATTTCTTCGTTCTTTTTTTGGAAGTTAGACTGCGTCAAGTCCTCCGCTATCGCTCCGGACATGATACCTTCAAAACGACAGTAAATGGATGCATGGAAAGGTGATGATTATGGACCGGAATTGCGAAAATACTATTTATCTAAACTAAACAATGATGTGCGTTGTGAAATCATTTTAAACAAAACTGCAGTCAATTGGACGGTTTAATCTAAATTAAAATTGAAAAATCTCTTCTAAAAGTATGAGTAAAAATTAAAGATTCTAAGATTTTAACTAAAGATTCTACGTTGTAGGACAACATAGTTGTTCCACATTTTATCTTGATATAGTCTGACGATTCTTTTTCTAAAATGCTTAAGGGCTTAACTTTGTCTTTAAATTTATATCTATTTGAAAATATCGAGCAATTCAAAGCGAAAAAAAAGACTGCTCGCATACGGCGCAGTCAGTAAAAAAACGATCTTTTCAATCAACAAATATTACAATAAATAAAAATCATCCGCTCTATTACTTCCTAAAGTTCCAAGAATACATGCGCATTGCCTCTTTGTATAGCAATTATTTCGAAAATTCGTGGAATTGAAAGAAATGGTTGGAATTATAGGAATTGAAGGGCGAATCCGGCAAGTAGTGGTGTTAATCCGTTAATTAAAGAAATAAAAGGAATTAAGAGCAATTAAAAGGAATTGACAGGAAGTACCTTTAGAAATTGAAAGGGTATTGAAAGGAAATTGAAAGTGAATTGAAAGGGAATTGAAAGGGAATTGAAAGAAATTGAAAGGAATTGAACGGAATTGAACGGAATTGAACGGAATTGAAAGAAATTGAAAGGAAATAGAGTGAATCCGGCAATTAGACGAGTTGGTCCGGTAATTGAGGTAATTTAACGGAATTGAAAGGAATTAGAAATTGATTTGCCACCACTTTGGCCAGTCGGTTACCCCTCGTGTAGTCAGAATAAAAAATTTACTATCTACTACGTTATGCCTGGGTGGTCGAATGTCTTGTTGAACATCATTTTGTTTACGTTCGAAGTAGGAGAAACAGTCACAAGGAAATTGTGTCACATGTCTACAGGCGGGGCCAAGAACAAAATGCTCAGTAAATCAGCAAATAGGGTGTCCCCTCATGATTGTGAGGATATAGTCGGTAAACCCTCACGTTTCATGGATGTCAAGCATCAGTGTATTAAACTCAATATATATTTCTCCTGCTATTTTTCCATAAGACGTTTTATAGATAGAAGCGGCTGCATCGACGTCGACAAAATATTGAGTTTTAGAACCGTCAACAGACACCCTACGAAGTTTTGTTCATTTTACGACTAACAATTGTCGTCATCACAAAATTTAAATTGGTTAATGGTCTGGTCTGGTTAACGGTTTGGTTCTGCAGTATCCATACAGTCAGAGGTAGTGCAATTTCAGCATGAATTAGTTTCAGCTGATCCACAAATACAATCAAAACTGTTTATACGGTTGAAGTTGCTATACACACGCGCGTGGTAGTGGTAAAACCGTCTAAGTACGTATGAAAAGTTTTGATTGTTTGTGTGGATCTGCTGAAAAACAGCTGAAGCAGAATCATGCTGAAAGTTCACTGCCTTCAACTGTACCTCAATCCAGAATCAGAATAATACGAAGGAACCATTGAATTATTAATTGTAATCAACAAAGCTCTGCTCTAGCTTTCCGGCCAGAACGGATGTTAGAAAAAAGAAGATTGGCATCGACTTAAATTCAAGAAAAAACATTTTTATTTAATTAATTTAACGTTAAAGAACATAGTCCGCACACACGAAAAAAAAGCTTCAATTAATTTCCTTTGACAGTGACTTCCGCAATACTGGAATTTTCGACGAAGAATTGTTCATTTTGTTCGCATTGTGATTGGCTGTTGCATCTTTGAAAATAGTCCGAGCCAACATGGGTTTATTGTGCATGAAGCGCTTATCGTTCCGACTATCGTAACTTTGTGTATTCACCAAGCAGCTGAGCGGCGTGCGAACTTTTTCAACTTTTTCTGCATTGCCCAACTTAACGTTTGGTGTCATGGGTTGCTCTTGATTCTCGTCCATGTAAATCATATTCTTAACAGTTCCAGTAATTGTGGTCGCAGTTTCTTCTTCCAAGGGTTTCTTCGATACTTCTTCAGCTTTGGGTGAGTTTTCATTTTGCTGAAAGTCGGTCAACAAAACATTTAGCATTAACGGTGTCCGTTCAATGTCGATAGACGGTGATCGTGGATCGATCTGCGAAACTGCAAATTTGCCATCTTCCGGCACTGGTGTGAAAAAGGTTTCTTGTTGCATTTCCTTGACCGGCGTTTGCGCGATTGACTCACTCAATGATAAGCCGGCGAGCGAAAAATCGTCAGATACAATCGAATCGTTGAAGGCAATCGGTGTACGATTGTGTGCTGGAGATCGAGGATCCATTGAGTCCAATGTGTACCCCAGGTCACGGAGTAGTTTTGTTTTCAATTTGGTTGGTGTTACCACAGTCGTTGTTGAAATGGCTTCGTCGGTAGTTAGATTTTGTGCTCGAATCACTGGCTTCGCTGCTTTGAGTTGTAGGTCATTGATTGGCGTCCGGAATGGATTAGGCGAACGGGGGTCGAGAAATTTCGTCGGTGACGATTCATCAACGAGCATAGTTGATGTTTCTGCTTCGCCATCATTTTTGTCTTTGATTGGAGAAACTTTAGAAAAAATGGCTCCCATCGTGAACAGATTCTTTGGTCTGAAATGAAGAAAAGAATTCGGATAAGAAAATGAAGTGAAATTTGTCCTGGCAGTCGATGACAACTACAGGTAATAATTACACGCTAAAAGTGCGAAGGAATTTGTAAAACATTCGACTAACTTCAGAGGGTACCAGCTCCAATTTTCTACAATTTTAGAAGAAATTTCTGAAAATTTGAGGAATGGGCCTGGAATGACACAGCCAGATGCTCTATGAGAGCCACAAAAAATATGCTTAGTTCGATATGTAGTTCATTGGAGCTTCAAAGTGAGTTCCCTTAAACCGATTCCATAACAACCATCATCATCGGCACTTGCTGCATTGAACAACTCTCAGTGCCCGACTGGAAAACAAAACATTCGCCTCGTAATTTCGATCAGCAGAACCGATGCAACCACAAAATATTATTTCATTTCCGTGAAGGCTCTCCCTCCACTGGAGGATATGATTCATTCGGACGTGCGGTTGTGGTACGGTTGGCATGTAGCTCATGAATTTATTTCACATTTTAAGAATTTTTCTTGAACGATCTTCTGTGTCAAATGCATTAATGCAAGGTCGAATGCGCGTCTGGTTGTGCCGCATTTATCATTTTTTTTTATAGAAATGTAAACTGATGTCAACGGAAACCACAATTACCGCGAAATTTTTTATTCAATTCATTTTCCAAACAGAACGAGCGAAATGTAAAACTGTTCAACTCTGAAGTGTCTCTGAATTTGGCCTTTTAAAATTAACGGCTTCACAGAGATGTCAATAAACGACAAGAAATAATCGCGGAAAACTGACTCGATCGATAAATTAGCTCTATCGACGAATGCAAAGAGTAATTTGTATCAACTAGAGCGTCGCTACAACAATCATAAAAGATTCATCGATTCTTTAGAAGTTTTTTTTTTGCCAATAAACATTCCAACGCAAAATGTATAATTTCAATTTCCCATCAAAAATGAATTAAGAGTTCAATCGAGTGAAATCAAATGGAAAACTTACATGCAAAATTTCACAAAATAATTAGTTCAATCACTGACGATATTCACTACACTAAATCATACAAACAAATGAAAAATGTACAAAAAAAACTAATCGCTCAACTTTCGTCTTTTTAACCCGCAACTGCCATTTTGAAAATATTATTTTTCGGTTGGGACGATTTCGAACTGAAATAATTTTTTCGGGCTAAAACGGCTAAAAATATGTAAAACAGGGTGACCACATTGTTTCCATTAAAATGAACAGCTATATAATAGGACGTGTTAGGGCTGAGGACTTAAACCACTCTGACATTTAAGTCGACAGACGATATTCTTGAAATACTTTTGAATTTGCACAATTTTCGTAGGTCGACAAATATTTATTTCAAGTTTCGGACATAGATCTAACGGTTGGTTTCGAAATAAGGTAAATTCACGTTGCTCAGATAATAAAACCAGCAATTTGTACAATTCGATCATTAAATTTATTCAGGTCGGCTCTGTTACGTAAAATCAAGATCCGATTCATCGTTACGCTTGTATGTACAGGAGGCGTAAATATTTAGAGTAAGAAAAATTTTCATGAATTTTCGGGGTGTCGCTATTCTAACCTCAAATTTGGTTCATTTAGATTCGAATCTATCAGTCATTCAGAATACGTGTCCCAACGACATCGATATAAGTTGGACGTATCACATTAGAGTAAGGAAAAATGTAGTTTACCGCTGGAAGAGTTATTTAGAAAAAAATTGTTTGTTTTTGAAGGAATCTCGTCCGAAACGTTTTACACACACATCCGCTCGGAAGTTAATTAGAAGTCCGGTTGAGGATTAAATGTAAGAAACGAATGTCAATTAGAATCGAGAAAATTTACTAAATTTTTTGTATTTAATTTAGGAAATTTGAAGCTTATCAATTCCGTTTTGAATAAATCAACAAAAACTCAAATCTCGGATTTTTGCTATCGAAACATTACAACTCCTCTGCCTGGGCTGTTGCAGTCGGAACATCGGTTAAGAATTATTACTCAAGTTATCGTCATAACAAAAAAAAGTGGTGACAGACAATTACGTTTTTGATAACATTTCATACAATATCGGCACAACACATTAAATTATCATAAATTATCACAATATCAATTATCAACGGTGTATTATCACGTATTATCAATTATCAACAGAGTAAAATCCTGTTTTTCTGGAATAATTTCGAGAACCTTATCCCTAGATGGCCCATCTTCGAACTTCGAATCCCATTCCTCTACGATAAAAAAACGAAGTGACTATTGGCACTTGGGTGCGAATAGTGTATAATAAGACTATTGGCACTTGGGTGAAGGCTATTAACATAAAATGTTGTTTATGTTTGTTATTGTTTAAATGACAGTTAATGACATAATCAGAAGTTCGTCTTTATGAAGCGTAGGAACGCCTAAATAATTAACAATTTCTAAAATTGAGAGGCATTTTATGAAATTTGTCAACTGAAATCGAATCTTCAGTAAGTTAAGAAGCGCCATGTAACAACACCAAACTGTTTTCTGTATTCCATATGCCTTCAATTTTCAAAAAAAACATTGAAACTGTCGCCTGGCGTTCTTATATTTTCCGTCTAGAGGTGTTCTGCTGTAGCCTAATAAAATTTATCCTGTTACGATTAAGAACGTCTGGGTATTGGTTCGACCCTAGTGAATTTATCCTTTTACGAATAAGAACGTATGGGTGTTCGTTCGACCCTAGGGAAATTATTCTTTTACGAATAAGAACGAAGAATTTAGTAACAAAATAGTCTATACGAAGGCTGCTGGCACTGGAGTGGAATTAGTTTATACGAATGCTATTGGAAGATGATTTGTGTAATTCATGTCGAAATAAGATTTTGCGCGGCGTAAGTTGACGAAAATATAATACGACGCCTGAAGTTCATAAACAATTGAAACATAAGAGTATTAATGTGATGCTCGTTCAGAAACTCTTCGTTAAGTTTTACTGGTGAGGATTTTGACACTTCTTTCATATAAAATATGACAAAATCTTCACTTTGGGTAACGAATTTTTTGTTTCCTGAACGAGTTCCTAGATTATCAGCAATACATGTGTCTATGGGAGAAACCCAATTTGGTTGTGTCCCTACAGTGCTGGCAACTTATCATTTTTTGACGCAGCTGTGGTATTTCGTCAAGGTCTAATATTGAAGAAAAAAAATTCCTGAAAATATGGCAAATGACAAAAATTCTCTAAGCTGGCTCCACTTTGCAATTATTGAATATTCGAACATAAATTATTTTTAACCTTCGTCTACAGACGACGTTGATTGTTTTTTCATTGTAAAAACGATTTTTGGTAAACGACCTGGGATACAATTACACGATACCCATATTTCAGGGAATTATATCGAGACCCACTTGTATTTATACCCACACCACTGCTCACTCACCAACACCCAAACCGCAACTTAAACAAATTCTTTATTTAAAATTTGAAAGCGAGTTATGTTGTCTTCTCTGTGGATGACGATTGAAGTTTTCAACGACCTTACAACAGCCTTATAACAGCCTTTAGCTAAACCGATCTACTAACGTGTCTCTAGTTTCATCAAGGTTCTGAAAGAACAGGTTAAGACACCTCACCGCAGACACATTGATCACGAACTCGGTGACATTACTATTTCTCTGTGGCGTCGTCTGCGTTTATGAAAATTTATATGACGACTTCAACCTAACAAAAATAAAAAAAAATTTAAATTATTTTTTCTTCAAGTTGAATTTTCACTCAATTTAAAAGGAGCTTTTAACAAAGCTGGTATCACCCGTCTTAGTGGGTGTCTTAACCTGTTCTTTAGGAACCTTAAGTTTCATAGCTGAAATGTCCCGTTGAATTGATTGAAATTTCCGTTCGAATCATTTGATTTAAAACATAGCGCCCAGTCTGGTAACCCTACCTGTGGGCTATGCGGGCTATACTCATCAAATCACGCATTTCAACACTGAAATGTCAAATACCATGCCTTTGGACTGTTGCCAACATAAAAAAACTAAATCCAATTCACATTTTACTCTTTTTACTGCTCAAATTAATCTTGAAACGTATGGACTTCACCTCACATTGGGCATTTTGAATGCATATAACTTAAGAAAAATCGATTTAATAATAATGGAGATAAGAGTTCCATTATTTAAGTTATTTGCCTATTCTGTGGTTGATGTGGTGGACGAATTTGAAGAGGTAAATGGCCATAAAATGCTATTTTATCTTGTGATGGCTTGGTCATTTTCATGGGAAGCCATTTTTGTTTTGAAGTTTTGTCACCAATACCATCGCATTTTCGTTATGCTTGTCCCCATTATTGGCGACTCTTTTGTTATTGGTGGCGGCAACGTTTTAAATAAATTTTTTTTTCTTGCAATTTCAATCTTAAGCTCATTGTGAGTTGGACGGAATGATTGTGACATGACACGTAAAGTCATGCAATTCTGCGATGACATTTCACGTCTAGTGAAATGACTTTATTTACTTGGAAAATGTGTCGTGAAATTAACTTTCGTTTTTTCAATTATTGCAGAAATATGAGCGAGCATACCAGAGCTTTCAACAAACAACAGCTGGATTATCGGATAAAGAGTTACATGATCGCCTGTCGGGCCTTGTCAGTACCGAGAAGCAACATGAAGACATTTCCATCGCTTTAAGCTATCAAATTCTTACCGATCCGTCGCTAGCACCAAAATCGTATCGCGACTTGACATTGCTCACAAGAGATGGACTGAAATTCATCTCCGGCAGCTGGACGTTTATGGTAGCCGAAAAGTATCACAAGTTAACGGACATCGCTCGACGGCAGTTGTTGTGGCTGTTGCGGGAGCTCGTTAAAAATCAGGTTACACATGTGGAGAGTTTGCTGTGGAACATTTTGCGGCAAGCTAGTGGGGGCGACGTTTCGCAAAAGAATTTGGCTCTGATTGAAGGTGTACTGGATATTCTAATCGAACATCGGTTGTGGCTGGAGAAGCAACCTCCGTTGTTACGAGCGGTTGTTTACACGTACGTGCGATTGCTTGAAGATCATCGAAGTCCGGTGCTGACCGCTCTGCGGAACAAAGAAGTAAAATTCATCATTTCGTTGATCCGGGAGAATTTCAATCATGTGATGCCGTTGGGAAGAGACTTTGTCAGGTACGTCGGACGAATAACGTTCAGCCAGTGTTCCAAATATTCAATTACGGCATTCGATTTTAGGCTTCTTCAAAACGTGGCCATGATTCCGGAGTTCGAACAACTGTGGAACGACATTCTAACAAATCCATCGTCGCTGTTGAGCTCATTCACCGGTGTATGGGAATTGTTACAAATACGAACCAGTCGACGATACTTGCAATGTCGACTGACACCGGACGTGGAACGGAAATTGCATTTTTTCGCCACGAATGTGAGATTCGGTGCGCACAAACGGTATCAAGACTGGTTCCAAGACAAATACTTCACGACACCGGAATCTCATAGCCTTCGGTCGGACTCGATCCGTTTCATCATAAATGCCATTCATCCGACCAACGATATGCTGTCGTCGGACCTGATTCCACGTTGGGCAATCATTGGATGGCTGATCACGTCGTGCACCAATCCGACAGCTCTGGCCAATGCCAAGTTGGCGCTCTTTTACGATTGGCTGTTTTTCGATCCAAAGAAGGACAACATCATGAATATCGAACCGGGAATACTGGTTATGTTCCATTCCATTCGTAATCATCCGCTGGTCAGCAGTACGCTGCTCGATTTCCTGTGCCGCATTATGAAGAATTTCTTTCCCCAATACGAGAGCAAGATCCGGAAGGGCGTTTACAATTCGTTGCGGAAGATTTTGGAGAAACAGGTGAGAATCACAACGAAAATGGGAATTTTCATCGAATTGCCAACGTTCCACCCGTTTCCGTTCACAGGTCATTCAGAATCTGGCGCCACTATTCGATTCGCCAAAATTGGACCGCGAATTGCGGACGATGATACGGGAAAACTTTCAAGAATTTTGTAGCATATCCAATCCGTCGGACGCACATAATCAGCAACCAAACATCACAAATCCATACCACAGCCTAGACGATAATCGATTCATTTCGCAACGCATTTCTGCTGACAATGACTGTCGTGCAGACAATGTGAATGAAGTCAGTGACACCGATAATGAGGCGAAATTCAGTGACGATGACGATGAACGTGAAAATTGTATTAAAAATGACGAAACGGATGACGATGACGACCTACCACTGTCGAAAGTAAGTTGACATTTTGCTGCCATTTTTGTTGTAATTTAAGAACCGATTAGTATCGGTTTTCGGGATCTGTTTCGAAACGGCAGAGGGAAAGCCATGTTCATCTTTTCAAGTATTTATAGCTTCCGTTCCACGCTAACTGCCTGTCTGATAAAGCAGGTTCCACCTCAGATACTTCTGAGAGTTGAACCAGATGACTTAGTTCCTCTGACGAGTGCTTCAGATAGCAATCGTAAATAATGTCTGTCACCGCCTTTTGGAGCAACGAGTGCACGTTCAGCTATTTTCAAAAGAATTTTTTTTCTCGATAAATCGAAAAATTGCAGACCTACGCTCGAAGATGACTCGGGTCGGTTTCTAAGTTAGGATCGGGTTGTAGTGTTTGCTTCGGTTGTATGGACTCAGTCCTGTAGATAAGTTTTATGTCGAGCAATTGCTTGTCGTAATTTTAGACCAACAAAAATCTCTTCGAGAAAAGTGTGACGCAGTCTTTGAAGTACAATTTCTAAAATGAATGATATCGCTAGAGTTGACGCTTTCAGCTTCGTTACGCAAAAATTAAATTTTACACCCAATTTTAGTTCAAACCAGCTGGCTTAGTTTTTCTCATCATCTGCCAAATAATTTTTACCAAAAAAAATTTGGCTGTAAACAGCCAAAATTTTACCAAAAAAATCTGCGTCGCAAAGTGGCAAATGTTCAGGAACAGACCGGCAAGAAAGTTTATCTGCCACATGCGACGCAGATTTTTTTGGTAAAATTTTGGTTGTTTCCAGTCAAATTTTTTTTTGTAAAAATTATTTGGCAGATAATGAGAAAACCTAAGCCAGCTTGTTTGAACTAATTGGGTGTAAAATTTAATTTTTGCGTAACGAAGCTGAAAGCGTCAACTCTAGCGATATCATTCATTTTAGAAATTGTATTTCAAAGACTGCGTCACACTTTTCTCGAAGAGATTTTTGTTGGGATATCAGTCGTTTTAGAAGTTTAGTCAACACTGCTTTTTATAACAGTTTACAGTTTTAATTCAAAAATTTTACGAAAATCGAAAATTTGACGAAATTCGAAAATTTGACGAAGTTCGAAAATTTGACGAAATTTGACAAAATTCGAAAATTTGACGAAAATCGAAAATTTGGCGAAATTCGAAAATTTGACGAAGTTCGAAAATTTGACGAAATTTGACAAAATTCGAAAATTTGACGAAAATCGAAAATCTGACGAAATTCGAAAATTTGACGAAATTTGACAAAATTCGAAAATTTGACGAAAATCGAAAATCTGACGAAATTCGAAAATTTAACGAAATTTGACGAAATTCGAAAATTTGACGAAAATCGAAAATTTGACGAAAATCGAAAATTTGAAGAAAATCGAAAATTTGACGAAATTCCAAAATCTGACGAAATTCCAAAATCTGACGAAATTCAGAAAATTTGACGAAAATCGAAAATTTGACGAAAGTAATTCTCTATCTGCCACCATTCAACAAATATCTCCAAAACCCCAATTGACCCACCCATTTCCAACTTTCGACATTTTTCACATATGCCCCTCTGTTCTACTCGTAAAACTCTGAGACTTTGCCGAAGAAAGTAACTCTCTATCTCTCATAACCCAAAAAAATATTAGTCCTTTCATCCTACGCTCGAGTAGCTCAAAATTTGGTCACTCTAATCACTCTAGCTCAAACGAATCTGCCCCGATTTTTTTAATTATTTTTTTGTTCGAATCGTGTTACGAATACCTTTCATTTGATGGGTCGCACGCCTCTGTAGGTATCAATACAGCTAAGCTACAGCCGAAAACGCGTTCCCGACCCTCGAAAACCACACTCAGAAACCACTTCGAGGCCAATAAAACAAAATTCATGTTTTTCCTGGGGTAGTGGCGTATCACATTTTCATTTTTATGTCCACCCTGAGGTTCCTGCAAAATTTCATGAAGATTGGCTGACTAGTTTCCGAGATCGACCGTCGATAGATAGATAGATAGATAGACAGATAGATAGAAACATACAGAGTAAGTTGAAAGATTTTGATTGTTTGGAAAACGTTAATTTGGTGCATTTTCTATCAAAATGACCAACTTCAAAACGATGTATCTCCGGCAATTTTAAAGTTACATAGTCGAGTGATAGCTCGTTTTGCTCGTATTTGAAGCGCGAATAAGATAGAATAGGATTTGTGGTGATACAGGCCAAAGGAAAGAAACTTAAATTCTCGCCTATATATAGTTGCCGCGTCTCAAAAAATTTTCTTCGTTCTTTTTTTGGAAGTTAGACTGCGTCAAGTCCTCCGCTATCGCTTCGGACATGATTGCCGCGTCTCAAAAAAATTTCTTCGTTCTTTTTTTGGAAGTTAGACTGCGTCAAGTCCTCCGCTATCGCTCCGGACATGATGTTTTTGATGACGACCAACGGATTTTCCTTCTCTACTTTCAGGTCCGATTAAAAGAGAAACCAATGCCGGACAAAGTTGATCTGCCAAATTCCATAAGTAGTTCGTTCGACAAATTCATCACAGCCAAAACCAGCAGCACATTGGACTCGTTTTTAAACGATTTACGAACGTGTTCGTCATTGGACAGTGAACAGGAGACTTATGTTGTCGAAAACATACAAATTGTGCTAAAATCATCACTTCCATCGGCCAGTATTTTTCCGGAATCGAAAAACGATAAAAACGACGAGAAACTCCTGAACGCTAGCATCAGTTATCCGTTGTTTAGCTTATTTAAGTTGATGTACCAATACGAGGAAAAGTTGAAAAAATGTGTGCAAAGTGTGCTGAAGCAAGTGTTTGCCAAATCGAACGGTGTTGGTTACATGTTGCTGTATTTTCTGAAAGTGCACACCAAACTATTGGCGCGGAAAAATTCCAATGCAAATGTGTCGTTTAAATCGAATTTGTATAAAATACTGTGCGACTATTTGGAAAAGAAACTGGATGCGTGTCTGGCCAGTGATCTGGCACTGTTGGAAAGTGAAAGTCCGCACATATTTCTGTGGATCTTGCCGGACATTTATCGCGAATTTAAAACAATTGTAGTCAATAACAGTGATGTGTTACGAACACTCGTCGGTAGTGTCGATGCAAAGGGATTGAAAGATTTAATTTACAGTGTGACACAGGGCAAATTGACTTTGTTCAAGAACGAGGGCTTGTTGGAGTGTGTCCGGGAAAGTCTCAATTATGAAACATTTGAACAATATTGCTTGTGGCAACTGATTCAAGCTCACGATGTACCTTTCAAATACTTGCAGGTGAGTTTATGAAGTTACTTCGACGGAAGGGATGGGTGGAGAGCAATAGAATTTCCATCGAATTAATTCGTGCGATTCAGTTGGAAGCTGACTTGCCGCCCACTTTAAGTGGGTTGCCTTTCTACAGTGTAGAATCTACATTCTATATCGACAGGGCCGGACTGGTTTGAAGAAGCCACTCGGGAGTTGTATGTAGAAAATTTGTTAAAAAGAAGCCCATCGGGCATCGCCCTAATTCCCAGAGCTCAGTTTGGGACTGCATGTCGATCAGTGACCTTTTTCTCTGACGCAAAGTTCAATTTACAATTTTGCCGGTACCGGTAATTATCACTGACTTTTGATCGTCAATTTGAAATAATTGCATTGAATCACTGCAGCCGGCCTTCAGCATGAGATGATGCTTAACCTTATATGTTTTGACTCTTAACTTCTGGTTACATGACCAGCTGTTTATGTCTCTCACTCTCTCGCTCTCTCTCCTCTCTCTCTTGCTCTCTCTCCTCTCGCTCTCTCTCCTCTCTCTCGCTCTCTCTCCTCTCTTTCGCTCTCTCTCGCTCTCTCTCCTCTCTTTCGCTCTCTCTCCTCTCTCTCGCTCTCTCCTCTCTCTCGCTCTATCTCCTCTCTCTCGCTCTATCTCCTCTCTCTCGCTCTATCTCCTCTCTCTCGCTCTCTCTCCTCTTTCTCGCTCTCTCTCCTCTCTCTCGCTCTCTCTCCTCTCTCTCGCTCTCTCTCCTCTCTCTCGCTCTCTCTCCTCTCTCTCGCTCTCTCTCTCCTCTCTCTCGCTCTCTCTCTCTCCTCTCTCTCTCTCCTCTCTCTTTCCTCTCTCTCGCTCTCTATCTAGCTCTCGCTCTCTCTCTCTCGCTCTCTCTCTCTCGCTCTCTCTCTCTCGCTCTCTCTCTCTCTCTCTCTCTCTCTCTCTATCAAACTTAGTGAAAAGGGTGTAAGAAGAGCAACACTACCTGGCACTGCATTTAGGTTCGTATAATTGCAATTTATTGCTGCAAACCATCCGTTCCGCACATTGAAAATGGGACCCGCCAATTACTTAAACCAAAAATTCTCAAAAAGTAACTACCCTCCTCATAGCCCAAGGATCTGCTTATAAGCACTATCTCCAACTTCTTTAGTAGATTGAATTGTTGTACAAAGTTCGGCCAATTACCGTCAAGTGTACCGTGCTAAGCCGTAAACTAGGTTCAACGTTTGAAGGTGTCTCACTGGCTTAGAGTTCTGTGACACTGCAATGGTCGCTTTTAGAAAGCAGAGCGATAAAACGCATTCTCAATGAAAATGCTCATAGAATGACCACTTTTCTAATGGTTTCAATTGTTTATTTGTTCTCGGACTGGAGATCATTTAAAGCTTAATGCCATGCCGGCTTTGAATGTACTTCTCCTTTAAGATGAACTACTCAACCTTATTTTTTGTGTAGACCTTCTGCAGCCATTGAAGCATCTACACACAATACTTACAACGCTCTCTGAACACTAAAGACCTTCAAAATATTGAGAAAATTTACTGTGCTTGCGGAACTTATATATTTTATCGAAGCACCTCCGTCCACTGCCTTCACTGCATGAAGGTTTTATCGATTATGATACCGAGAGATGAAAACTCTTGTGTAGCCAGTTCCATTCAATATCCTTGGTACAGGCTGGACTAGAGCCTTGTTTGAAAGAGAAAGCGTCAGTTTCAAAGTTTCCTCTTCTAATTTTGCAGGAACTTTTACCAGATTTAGAATCATCCAGTCACCATGAAGCTTTAACAACTATGCTGTTGATGTTGAAAAATGAAGAACCAACAACAGAATTAATAAGACTTTTACTCAGTAGAGAAACTAAATCCAGAGGAGATCAATTTGTAACGTCTTCTCTGAGGTAAATATTTCGCACGACCATTGCGTGCATCAGAATTCTAAATCTAACTCGCATCACAGGTACTGGTGCCAACATTTCGAAGAAAATTTATCAGAAATAATTGCCAATTTGCTGACATCGAAGTATCCGAATAGTTCGCCGAACAAAAGGAAACGACCGCCCAAAAGTAATTCCGTACAAAGTAGTTCACCCACATCGGACCAGGTAAAATGCGTCGATTGGCATACGAAAGCTAGGTTTAACGATATTTCTTCTATTCACAGCTTCTGAGTCATCTAGAACATTTTCGACGAAGCTGTCGCCATGGAAACGGTACCGGAACAGGTCTTTATGTTCAGGATGCAATGCAAAGAGCTTTACAGCAATCATTCTCTCATAGCAGTGATAGTACTAAGGTTTGTAAAGAAGATTATTTTTATATCGGATATTACGGACACATCAATGATTTGCCAATAAATCCTCATCATTAATGCAGCCACCTCCTCTCTCGGTCTAATTCTAAATTTCTATTGTACAATACACAGAAACAATACAGTGATTTGTTTGCCCTGGCTGCTGAAGATGATACAAGCGGAGTTGGAAGACGTGGTGCAAGTGGTCGGGGTCGGAAGCCGCCAGCTAGCAAAAAAGATTTTAACAGTTCGAATAGTAATAATAAGAAAAATAGCGAGCCAATTAACAATTATTCTAGTGATGAGGAATCCAGCGAGGTAAGTACTATGCGGTTGTGTATTCAATTAATTGTGGAACTAAATATTTGGATGGGAGGGGAGTTGAAATGCATTCCGAATGGAGATTTTAAAGATTATTTTGACCTAACGCTCGCATTTTCGGCCATCGAATTGTTGCGACAAGTTTAATATTCCACCTACCGTAGACTTTCCATCATGTAAAACGAGAGGCGGACCAACAAATTAGCTTGGAAAACTTCGCGATCCAACCGACGCTGTATATTTCAGCAATAATTAAAAACAGCTGCTCCAAGTTGTCAACTGGTTGCTGGGCTTGATTGACATTTGATTCGGCTAATGTCAGTACTAGGGCGTATCGAATTTTTAGAATTTTAAGGGCCGCGATAGCCTGTGTGCGGAAAACGTAGATCATTGAAAACTAATTCCAGGCATATGGTTGATGGATCCGAAGGTGCCCGGGAAGAAGTCCCCCCAGACGACTTTAACTTTCAAATGGTCATAACTCGGAAAGTTGAGAGTATTTCTGAAAACAATGTTCTAGCAGGATGTAGAGCGTTAAAAACTCTACAAAACTGCCAAAGAAACCGATGGTCCAAAAGGTGTGTCTGTCGAGGTTTTCTAACATCGAAAGTTCGACATTTTCGTTTTTGACTTTTATTTCCTGAGAGACAAATTATTAAGTTTAGCTTTTGGCATGAGGTTGTAGAGGAGGTCGAGTACTACCAGTACACTAGGCATTGTCCCGGTCGGCGATCCATCCGAAACCACTTTTTCAACATTAATGAATGAACTTTTTAAGTGTACCCACGTCGCCCACGAAGCCAGTGCAGACACTGTAACCGGTGTTGCCGAGTCGAGGTAACCTTGGCCAGTAAGTGCACATAATATTCCATAACAGTAGCTGAACTGTTTTACTAAATATTTGGGATCTCGATGTAGCACATTATATTGACACGGTATACCACGAAGTTCAACCTTTTGTAAAATATCGAAAAATGTGTATTTGCAACGAAATCGACTTCTTACTACTGTTCGTGGGTCAAATAACTAATGAAAACGATTATTTGTTGTTTTTCTCACAAATTTCACATTCTCAGATTTTGTAGTACAAAATGTGCTACACCGAATTCTTAAATATTTTGTAAAAGAGTTCAGCTACAGTGTCTGCACTGGCTTCGTGGGCGACGTGGGTACACTTAAAAAGTCCATTCAAAAATGTTGAAAAAGTGGTTCGGATGGATCGCCGACCGGGACAATGCCTAGTGTACTGGTAGTACTCGACCTCCTCTACAACCTCATGCCAAAAGCTAAAGTTAATAATTTGTCTCTCAGGAAATAAAAGTCAAAAACGAAAATGTCGAAGTTTCGATGTTAGAAAACCTCGACAGACACACCTTTTGGACCATCGGTTTCTTTGGCAGTTTTGTAGAGTTTTTAACGCTCTACATCCTGATAGAACATTGTTTTCAGAAATACTCTCAACTTTCCGAGTTATGACCATTTGAAAGTTAAAGTCGTCCGGGGGGACTTCTTCCCGGGCACCTTCGGATCCATCAACCATATGCCTGGACTTAGTTTTCAATGACCTACGTTTTCCGCACACAGGGTATCGCGACCCTTAAAATTCTCAAAATTCGATACGCCCTAGTCAGTACATTTACCTTGGATCACAACCATTTGACTTCCGTTGAGCATTTACCGTTAATGGCTTCAGCTAAGTGCGAATTCGCAGGATCGTCTAGTCGTCTAGTCGTTCATTTGTTCACCTTACGCTTCCTACTTACCTTGTCAGCATATCGCTGATTGAGACCAGACTGGTTGCACCTAACAGTCGATCCGGGAATTTTTGAAGCAACAGTCAAAAATTTTTTGCCTGTCTCTGGTCGAGCGTTAGAAAAATTAATTTTGAATGAGAAAAGTGAAGATGTTTTGCGTGCGCACTCCTATTTCAAGTGAAATTTTCATGAATGGTATCAAACCGAGTGACGATCACTTGACCCCATACCGACACATTCATTCTCTCTCAACTAAGACACACATCCTTCGAGATTGTCTTTTCGTGTTTCATCGTGAACTCCATGTTGAATTTATACAGCAAGCTCATGTAGTAGTGAGCACTGTTGGATATCGTGCTGAAGTCCTTGTACCAATGACTTCCTAAAACTAAAGTCTCCAATCCAGCAATTTGTGCTGATCGCGTCACGATTAATATTTTTAGGTCTTTTGTGTAGACATTGTAGAGTGGGCGCCACTAGTTTTCGGACATATGCCAGTAGTTGGAGACTTATTGTTCATTGATTGATGAAAACATTTTTATGAAATATGAAACAACAACATAGGTGTATGACTACTAGTGGTACATGTTCGGTAGGGCGTATCGAATTTTGCAAATTTTAAGGACCGCGATAGCCTGTGTGCGGAAAATGTAGATCATCGAAAACTGTGTCCGGGCATGTGGTTGATGAATCCGATGGAGCCATGGAAGAAGTCCTCCCGGGCGGCTTTAAGTTTCCGATGGTCATAATTCGGAAAGTTGAGAGTATTTTTTAAACAATGTTCTAGCGGGATGTAGAGCTTTGAAAACTCTACAAATCTACCGAAGAAACCGATGGTCCAAAAGGTGCCATTGCCAAAATTGATTAACATCGAAAATGTGACCTTTTGGTTTTTGACTTATATTTCCTGAGAGACAAATGATTTTTTTTAGCCTGTGGTATGAGGTGGTAGAGGAGGTCGAGCACTTCCAGTACACTAGGCATGTCCCGATCGGATATACCCTTGAAATCACTTTTATAACATTTGTGAATGGAATTTTTAAGAGGGGCCACGTCGCCCACGAAGCAAGTGCAGACACTGCAACCGGTGCTGTTGAGTCGAGGACACTTTGGCCAGTAAGTATGCATAATACTCCACGACAGTAGCTGAACTTTTTCACAAAATATCTCTGATTTCGATGTGGCACACTTTGTACTACAAAATCTGAATAAATTGAATTTCTGAGAAAAACGAGAAATAATCGATTTAATTAGTTATTTCACCCACGAATAGTAGTAAGAAGTCGATTTCGTTGCAAATCCACAGATTATACATATTTTTCGATATATTTACGAAAAATTGAAGTTCGTAGTATAGTTTTTCAATTCATGTGCCACATCGAAATAACAAATATTTTGTGAAAGAGTTCAGCTACTGTCATGGAATATTATGCATACTTACTGGCCAAGGTGTCCTCGACTCACCAGTACCGGTTGCAGTGTCTGCACTTGCTTCGTGGGCGACGTGGCCACTCTTAAAAATCCCATTTACAAATGTTATAAAAGTGATTTCAAGAGTATATCCGATCGGGACATGCCTAGTGTACTGGTAGTGCTCGACCTCCTCTACCACCTCATACCACAGGCTAAACAAAATCATTTGTCTCTCAGGAAATATAAGTCAAAAACCAAAAGGTCACATTTTCGATGTTAGGCAATCTTGGCAGTGACACCTTTTGGACCATCGGTTTCTTCGGTAGTTTTGTAGAGTTTTCAAAGCTCTACATTCCGCTAGAAAATTGTTTTCAAAAATACTCTCAACTTTCCGAATTATGACATTCGGAAACTTAAAGTCGCCCGGGGGGACTTCTTCCATGGCTCCATTGGATCCATCAACCACATGCCCGGACACAGTTTTCGATGATATACGTTTTCCGCACACAGGCTATCGCGGTCCTTAAAATTTGCAAAATTCGATACGCCCTAATGTTCGGATGGCGCCCAGTCTACCCTAGGTAGACTTGTAAACAGTGAACTAATATTTCCATTTTTTCATTACAGGATTGGACTAAACCGACTCCGAAACGTCGAAAAAAGGCATTAAGTGACTCAGACTGACAACTACAAATTGAAAATAACGAGTGGGCGTGTGTTTACGTAAACTGTTGATATCTAAGTGAAATTTCGGTTTCGTTAAAACAATTTTTTTTTTAAATTTGATCAAGGAAAAGCACGAGGAAAATATTATTTAAGAGTGACAGATTTAACATTATTGTACTAAGAAAGGGAAGAAAAAACAATTTATTCTTTGGTGAGTCACCAACCATTTTTTGTGTGTTATAAATAATAAAATATCAGAGGAAAGTTATTCCAATTTCGCAAACACTTTACACGACCACAACTCCGAGCGAGTGTACGATATTGGCACCACATGGTGTCATCATAACTCCCGGAGTGTATAACAGTAGTGAGACATTAGTGTCAACATTTTTATTGGCGCAATTGAGACGCGTTGTTGCGTTTCATTGCAAATCGTTTTTCCTTTAATCTTTGCACAAATTTACAATTGCAGAGAAAACAATTGACTGGACGGGAGTATTAAGTTTTCCAATGAACTTTTATTTCATTAAAAAAAGGGAAGTTTTCATTTCAAATTTCGTGCTCATCCATTGGTCCTATCATTTTTCTTTACTAAGTTATTTCGTCGCATAATTACCCTCCTCTAGTGAAGCCCAAGGATCGGCTTATACGCACTTTCCCTAACTTCTTTAGCGGACTGAATTTTTGTACAAAATTCGGCCAATTGTCGTCTGCCTGGGTCAAGTGTACCATGCTAAGTTGTAAACGAAAATACGTTCAACGTTTGGTCGCTTTCAGAAAGCAGAGCGATAAAATGCATTCTCAATGAAAATGGGCACTCTTCCAATGGTTTCCATTGTTTCTTTGTTCTCGGAATGTACGACCAATAGGAAGGTTTATAAATGTTTGGTTTTCTTATTTACCGCGGTTTTTGATGTCCTTTGTGCTTAAATCTTTAAAAATAAAAACAAAAATCTGTTTTCACGATACAAACATCCGTTCATAGTAACCCAAATTAAATCAATCGCGACATGACTGAAACGATGAGTCTCTGTTCAGGAATCGGTCCAAGCTTTCGCGATAAGCCCAAATGCGTCCTTTTCATGTTTCAAGCACTACTTCCGATGCCCTAAGCATGCAAAATCCATTATGAAACTCAGGATAAGAATGAAGTCTCGGCTTCGCCTCGGACCAACAAAGTTCACACGAAAACTTGATTTTTCACCTTTTTATGTTACATTACTATACCAGAGCAGTAGTTTGATATTTCGTATCCAGATGAGTAAAAGTGTCCGAGGGATTCAGCCCCAAGATACGTTTACTCATCGTGATACGAAATATTAAATTACTTCCCCGGTTTTAATAACGTTTTACTGTACGAGCGATGTTAAGACGTTTCCCCAAGGAGCGAAAAGCCACGTCCTCGGATAGTTTTACTCCTCTGGATTCAAGATATCTCATTACCTCCCTGATATAACATGTATTTTAATTTACAAGGGTGGTAAAGACATTTACCTCCCTTGTAAAGTAATTTATCATTACTCACACCATCCTCCGAAAATGATTCATTACCTGATGATGTTTGCGGTAATTTTCAGTTTCACTAGACTATGCCATTGTGCGGACAATTTCATGTGTAAGACGAAAGCTCTTGTTTTCGAGGTGAGCCCAAAAAACGCGTACGGTTCGTGCTGTTACACGTGAGCGGTTCGAAAGTGTTTCACCCCATCAATTTGATGATGATGAACTACCATAGCGTGTAAAGTACGATGTCAAATTAGCCAAATTAGCCGTCGAATTTTCGTATCATATTGAACCAGGCATGAGCGCCGACGGAGAAACCTCGGCGGCGGCTAGCCGAAAAAAATTTCTCGGCGGCGGCGAAAAAGGCGGCTTGAGCCCGGCTTAAAACGGCTCGGCTGGAGGTTCCTTTTAACTTTTTTTTTAAATAAAAACGTTTAGATAAATTCATGGAAAACGAACTAGTAAGCATGAAAATGAAATTGTACGGAAAGCGAAAATGTAGGTAGATTAGGTTGTTCAAAGTACAAGTGGAACTGGTCTTGTTACAAGCAAGTCTCTAAGTCTAAGGTTCACTAACACGTCAAGTTTTATTGCCTCAAAACTTGAACTAAATGGAAAATCATGCTCCGGTACACTCATTTAACTCATTAAGAAAATGGTTTTCGAGAAGAAATCGAAAGCTCACGAAAATCAAGTAAAAATTGAAAAGAAAAAAAAATCGAGAAAAATCGCAAAGATCGATAAAGTTTTCTCAAATTTGTGAATTAACTGATTGTGCGCCTTCGGCTCGTTCCGCAAAGGTCACACTTGCCAAAACAACAAACTTAGAAGCGAGGACGTAATATACCATTCTGGAAAATTCATGCAAATTCAAGAAAATTTTCAAAATTTTCTTAATTTTGTAAAAAAAATTCAAAAAGTACTTGAGCTGCTTAGGAACAACAGGAATCTCGGTTTTTTAAAATTATTTCACCCATTCACCTTTCGAAATCTTTATTTCATTTTCCAGCCGTTTCAAGCCGGCTTGAGCCGTGTTTTTGGCACCGGTGCGGCTGCGGTGCGGCTTGCTCAAAAATGGCCGGCGGCGGCTTAATCGGCGGCTTATTTTCGGCGGCGCTCATGCCTGTATTGAACTGATTTTGGTTCACGCGAAAACTTGACTTTCCAATTCAGTCATAAAAATGAACAGTGCCTCCTCGTCGGCTCGTCACAACACTTTGAACGGAAATTTATTCTTCGGTTCCGCTTTAAAAACTGTTTTTGAAAAATCTCAAAATCGACCATGGTAACGATGAAGTTTAGAATGCCTCGCTTGGTCAGGCCTCATTTTTTAGTTCTAGTGTCATATCAGCTTACTTCTTTCCAGTGCCGCTTTTAGCTTTTGGGCGCCATCGGGCAATTGGAAAAATAGGCGCCAATTTAGTAAAGATACATTTTTTTTAAGGACCTTGGGCGCCATTTTCTTCTGCTCCACTTCGGGCGCCACGGGCTTTTGTCCATTTAGCCCATATGGAAAAGGCGGCACTGCTTCTTTCGATGTTTCCCGACCTTATTTGTACTTTACATCCATAGAATTATGACTTAGAGCACTTTCAGAACCAATTCATTCCACATGTAATGTGAACGTTACAATAGACATTAGTGTAGTAATATTGATTCTCATGTGGAATGAATAGACAAATGAATTGGATTGACATTTTGTCTAATGCTGGAAGTTGTAATTCTTTCACTGAATCTTCTTACTGACTGCATGTCCTTAACGCACCACCAAACAAGTATAACGATGTTGATATAATAGACAAACAAGACAAAATTGTTTTTTTTTTATTATTTTATTTAATTATTTAATTAAAACAAAAGGAAAATAATTGAGTGACGATTTATGAATGTGAAATTATATTGAAAAAAATAGAAGAAAAATTTGTAGAGATGGGTGAAAAAACAACTAATTTCGTGTACATATAACATGTACAAGTGATTCCTAAGTGTAACAGCCCAGATTTTTGTATTTTAAAAATTGATAAAAGTGTACATAACAGACAAAAAAACACAAAAAAAATATCTGAAAAGAAAATCGAACACAAAACAGAATATCTTTAAAATTATTGCATGGTTGAATGCCGCATTTAAAGTTAAAAGTGAAAATAGGAAGAAGAAAAAGTGGAAAATTTTCAAATCGATTGAGAAAATGAAAAAAAAATGCAATAAATGTGATATTTACAAATATTATATTTGATATAGTGTGTAAACAAAAAAAAAAGAATAAAAAAAAGAGAGAAACCAAAACCAAATCAATAGAGATCGGAGTATCAAAATCTTAAAATTAATTACAAAAACAAAGACAACTTAAAAACAAACAAAAAAAACAATTAATTGAACTTTGTTTCGAAACATTCATTAGTGGACCGACGAGGCACACGCTTCTCCATATACCTCATCGCTCCACGGACCGATGCTTGCATTGTTATTGTTGCATTTTGCGAAGGGAAAATCGTTTCTTCAACAACATTTGTTTTTAACTCATATGAGGGACATACTGTAGGTAAGACTAGTGTCTATCGCACTCGTTTGACATTATAGTTACACAATTGGTGTCAAAATGAAGATGTGCTAACGAAGGCTATTTATACAGTTGGAATAGCGCATCAGCATTTGCACTACACTTGACAATGACATGAAAAGTGTTTCAGTTGTCTGAACTTGTTTTTATAAGTGTAAATCGAATGTGGTATCTGAAATCCATATACGGAAATGCTGGTGCGTTGGTTGGATGCGTGTAACGTTCCAAAGTTAATAAACATTTTATTAGATGCGCGGTGACAAAATGATTCATGTCCTCCGGGGAGATACATTTTCTGAAGGAAAGTGACGTGTCACCCGGGCACCAATGTTGACGATACTTCCTCAACAGTCTTGGGTGCAACCCTATGATGAAAAAAAATCGTTGGAAAGACTTACTGGCTTAAGTAGTTAAAAATTGAAAGCTTCAACTTGTCAGGCGCAAGACACTTTTGAATAAATTTCCAATTTTAAATTGGACAGTGATATGTTCAATTTTGTTACCACTTCTCCTACGATGTAAGACAGCTAAGATTTGTCTGTATCAGAGCCTATTTTTGGAAATTTTTGCCAAAAAATTTCCAAAAAATGCGAACGTTCA
Organism: Bradysia coprophila; assembly: GCF_014529535.1. Taxonomy (NCBI): domain Eukaryota; kingdom Metazoa; phylum Arthropoda; class Insecta; order Diptera; family Sciaridae; genus Bradysia; species Bradysia coprophila. The sequence continues at coordinate 3,518,557 of NW_023503376.1, forward strand.
AAAACCAAATTTTTCCACCATTTCGAACGGTTTTGGCAACTGCTGAATCAGCCTTGCGTTTTAACTGACTCTCGATTTTTTCTTGACACTATCAGGTTTCAATGAAGACGAGTAAGATTAATTTGAAAGATGAGAGCGTCAATAATCAAACATAAATCATTGAGAGCCGGCTAAAACATAAGGCTGAGCTCCGGAGTTGCCAAAACAGTTCGAAATTATGGAAAAATTCGGTTTTTGGACGTTCACAGTTTTTGGCAATTTTTGGCAATTTTTTTGGAAATTTTCGAAAAAATTTCCAAAAATAGGCCAATAACAAATTCAGTGTGGACCACTTCCACTAGCTTAACGTGGCTTCCGAACCACGCCTCGAAGTATGCAAATAACATCTGATAAAAGTCAGGTGATTAATTGGTATCATCTCCCCTAAATGTAGTCTAAATAGCAGCACACAAATTCATCGGATTTGGGTTAAGATCATACTTATTCCGAGGGGTCACTGACTTCAAAATAATCCCGCAAGAAAAATTCCATGTGAAATTGTCTGACACGGGAATCGAACCCGAATAATATTGGTTTTTCCAACTTGCAACAACAGTAGTACGAGTCTCAAACCGTGCAGCTATGAAGGTCGGAAATGTACGTGAGCCGTGAGCGCTTTCGGTCTGTAAATTAAACTTAAAGAAATTTGTTGAATTTTTAGCGGCCAGTTTCAACGAAATGTAATTGAGAAGAGGTATAACAAAAAAACAAAAAACAAAAAAAAAACACGGAATTAGGCAAATGTATTTCTTTATAATGTACGTTAAACTGGGAACAAACAGAAATATTTTTTTTTTGATTTTTCTTTAGTTTAATTTTCTTCTTCTTCATTTTTAATTCTCTGTACAGAAAAGTGTTTTTAGAATCTTTGAAAAATCCTTCGACAAATTAATTTGTACACAAAATGTTTATAGAGCAATTATTAAAAGTACATTTTACTGATTATTATATATTGTTATTAAGTTAATTTAATTATTGTATAGCGCTACGTAAGATTTCATTTAGAAAAACGTTGCTTTGACATAAAAAGTAAATAAAAATTAGGATTATTAATTTCTGTATAAAACGGCGACTTTTATTTACACGTTTTTCATTCAGAGCGATCCCTTAACCCGAAAAACTGTTCAAAAAATAATTTTTGTCTAGTGCGGTTTGATTAACCTTAATTTCTTGACTCAAAATGCCGCGAGAAAATCATGTTTTGTTGACGCTTTGTCTGATGACAGTTCGGGGAAGAAAATAGACATTTTCTCCACCGAACTGTCACCTTCGTTTAAGATCTACAGAAAGTGACTTCACCAGAGTCGGTCGTATTTTATTTGTCCGCTGTGTAGAAACTCATATTCTAACACTAGCAATTTGCAGTTTTTGTTTCGTGTAGAAAACCGATTAATCACACCTCGCACGTTTAAAAAACGTTGTGTGTGAAGAAAATAGAAAATTCTCACTCGAGCGATTCGCGGTCTCCCTTCATTTTGGCCACCTCTTGTTAAAATTTGCTATTTTCTCGCCTCGGTGAAAAAATAACTATTTCTCTCAATGCGAAACTGCATCGGAAAACTAATTGAAAATTTGGATTTGAAAATTCTAGCAAGACTTCATCAGTACTGCCGTCAATAAAGTGACAGAAAATTTTAATAAATTTACGTCCGCCATTTACGTAACAAGGACAAAGGCCGATAGTCACTTACGTAACAAGGACAAAGACCTGAGTACTTATTGCGATACGGCAGAAATATTTGGATGACCTTGGACATATATTTGCCACACATACCGATGGAATCGTTATCTATTAGTTCCTTTCTGTCTATGTTCTACTAATAGATCTGACAATTCATGCCGTAAGTGTGCCTAAAATTTGAATTTTAAGTGAACGATTCGATGAAAAAGTGAACCGAAAAATACATTTCCACGCTTCATTGTATGAAAATGACGCTACGTTAGAAAGACCTCCGCACTTTCCATTTCGAATTTCGACCGCACTTACGGCGTGAACATTGTTAGTTGAACATTATAATCAGGAAAATTATTAGCCTTCACTTTCTAATGTTTAAGTATTTGCATGCCAAAAAAGGACATATTGTCGTGATATAAAAGCTCGTCGTCTATGTTATGTCTGAAGCATCTTGCTGAGTTTAGCTTTCTGAATTTTGATTTATTTGCTGTAAATTCCTCACTCACACTGATTTGTAAATAAGTGAACCATCTTTGAGAGATCAAATTCATTTCGATTTGAATTAATGCTGGAGACGGTACGTATACACGGAAATAGACAGCGTTACAGGTCAATGTTTGTTAGGGCGTATCGAATTTTTAGAATTTTAAGGGCCGCGATAGCCTGTGTGCGGAAAACGTAGATCATTGAAAACTAATTCCAGGCATATGGTTGATGAATCCGAAGGTGCCCGGGAAGAAGTCCCCCCGGACGACTTTAACTTTCAAATGGTCATAACTCGGAAAGTTGAGAGTATTTCTGAAAACAATGTTCTAGCAGGATGCAGAGCGTTAAAAACTCTACAAAACTGCCAAAGAAACCGATGGTCCAAAAGGTGTGGCTGTCGAGGTTTTCTAACATCGAAAGTTCGACATTTTCGTTTTTGACTTTTATTTCCTGAGAGACAAATTATTAAGTTTAGCTTTTGGCATGAGGTTGTAGAGGAGGTCGAGTACTACCAGTACACTAGGCATTGTCCCGGTCGGCGATCCATCCGAAACCACTTTTTCAACATTAATGAATGAACCTTTTAAGTGTACCCACGTCGCCCACGAAGCCAGTGCAGACACTGTAACCGGTGTTGCTGAGTCGAGGTAACCTTGGCCAGTAAGTGCACATAATATTCCATAACAGTAGCTGAACTCTTTTACAAAATATTTGGGATCTCGATGTAGCACATTATATTGACACGGTATACCACGAAGTTCAACCTTTTGTAAAAATATCGAAAAATGTGTATTTGCAACGAAATCGACTTCTTACTACTGTTCGTGGGTCAAATAACTAATTAAAACGATTATTTGTTGTTTTTCTCACAAATTTCACTTTCTCAGATTTTGTAGTACAAAATGTGCTACACCGAATTCTTAAATATTTTGTAAAAGAGTTCAGCTACTGTTATGGAATATTATGTGCACTTACTGGCCAAGGTTACCTCGACTCAGCAACACCGGTTACATTGTCTGCAATGGCTTCGTGGGCGACGTGGGTACACTTAAAAAGTTCATTCATTAATGTTGAAAAAGTGGTTTCGGATGGATCGCCGACCGGGACAATGCCTAGTGTACTGGTAGTACTCGACCTCCTCTACAACCTCATGCCAAAAGCTAAAGTTAATAATTTGTCTCTCAGGAAATAAAAGTCAAAAACCAAAATGTCGAACTTTCGATGTTAGAAAACCTCGACAGACACACCTTTTGGACCATCGGTTTCTTTGGCAGTTTTGTAGAGTTTTTAACGCTCTACATCCTGCTAGAACATTGTTTTCAAAAATACTCTTAACTTTCCGAGTTATGACCAGTTGAAAGTTAAAGTCGTCCGGGGGGACTTCTTCCCGGGCACCTTCGGATCCATCAACCATATGCCTGGACTTAGTTTTCAATGATCTACGTTTTCCGCACACAGGCTATCGCGACCCTTAAAATTCTCAAAATTCGATACGCCCTAATGTTTGTGTGTGAGAAGAAGCTCGACAAGTGATCGGCTTCGCAAAGAGAATGTACACGGTAGCTCAATGGTGGTGAGTTGAGTCAGTGCTTTCAAGAAATGCTTTCAAAAAGCTTTACCTACACTCTACAGTCCTTAAATTATTTTCTTATGTATAACCAGCAACATCTGGTCTCTGTTGAATTGTTAGTACAATCTACATTTATCGGTTGGAACTCGTCTGACACTCGCGCGAAGAGACCAGCTCGATAAATGCAAACTAAACAAACGTTTTACAATGTTCGTCAGTTGAACTAAACCAGCTGTTGTTAGTAATGCACTACAAAATAATTTAGGGACTGTGACCTGGCAAACAAAAATCAATCGTCCCATAAATGTCTCGACTCCATCGTCAAAGTGATTCAGTTACAGAGCAAAAATCTTATCATCTCATTCAAGTCATCTTTTTTTGAAAGTCGTCCTTATGTTAGCACTGCCTTCTTTTAATTGTGTCATTTGCTTGATAGGCTAAAATTCTGCTCCGAACAAGACTTTGGCCATCCAATCTTCCTCTTCATCTCACCATTCCAATTTCTTTTGTATTTCTTTGAAGCTGCGGCCCATTGTCTCCGGCATGGCGTAAATGACGAAAAATGTACCCATAAACGAACTCAATGCGAAAAACAATATGCAACTATGCATACCAATTACAGCACTTATCGTTGCAAAATATTTCAAAATAACGAAGTCGATTACCCAAGACATCGCAAGCGAGATGCCAATACCAATACTGCGAATCTGAAATCAATTTCAATTAAACAATTTCATCATTCGTCGAACTCGAAAACACGAGGAGACTGCATTTTGAGGAAATTGTATCCCTAAATCTCAATAAAGCCAGAACGACGTTCTTACCTTTTCTGGCATTACTTCAGTGACATAAACAAACGAGATCGGCATCAGTCCTATTGAAGCCAGCAGTACAATCATTGAAAAGCTAACAATTGGTATCCAAGCCATGGACGTTAAGTCACATTCCCACACGCTGTTTAAGTACATGTAAGCACCTGAAATATGCGAAATTGGAGGGATTGCATAACATTCCAGTTTTAAAGAGAGAGAGAGAGAGATCTGTACCTAGAAGTAAATTACCAATTCCCGTACCGACAGATGATACAATGAGCAAGAACTAAAAGAAATTTGAAATGTAGCAACATCAGCGCCCTAACAAAAAAATTACCTTGCGCCCTGTCTTTTCGATGTAAATCGTGGAGATGTATGTACCAGCCAACTGAATCACTCCAACAATAATTGCTGATAAATTTGGCGATAGAACGGAACCAGAATTTGCAAATATCGTTGCGGTGTAACTCAACAGTATAAACGCGCCACTGCATTCGTTTATCACGATTATCATAATTGCTACGAACAGAGCTCTCTGCGATGCTCTAGGTGCTGTGGGTGCATTGGGTTAGCTAATAGATTTGGTTAGCTTTTTTATGCCTCTCGTTAAAAATATTCACCGAAATCTCTCCATGCAAGCGATGATGCTGCGACACTCTTCTCGTTCTTCTCGGAAAACTTCTGTTTCAATTCATTGAATTCATTGCGGAACGTGTCGGTTATCTGTGATTTTCTTTTTATATTTCGATAAAATTTGAAAGCTTTCTCTGCATCCTACAACAACGAAATGAATTGACTTAAATTCGGATTTGGATTTCTATTCAATTACCTCGGTTCTATCTATGCTCATTAAATACGATGGTGTTTCTGGGAACGGTGCCACCAGAAGTACATAGACGATTGGAAGGATAAGTAGAATTTGTGCAACAATTGTGTAATCGAAAAAATGTCCAACAACGAATGCTAATAGTATGCCAGCATTGCATGCCAGCGATAGTATTGATGTTAACATTCCCCTTACTCTTTGAACGGTTTGTTTGAATAGTCAGCAATGCTTCACGCAACACTAAATATTGTATTTTTACCTATCCTCCGTTACCTCTGCTATAATAACTGGTACAATCACATAGATCCCACCGCCCACTATTCCGACCTGATGAGATTCAAATTAAATTTTGGTCCGATTTGTGGCCATTACATACCCACCAACAGACGTGATGCATACAGAAAGGTGGCGTTTTGGGCAAGTATAATCAGGATCCAGCTTAACTGAATTCGATGGAATTAAATGTTTGACATAAAGTTAGGAGGGTTACAAAGCCAAAACAAGAAGAGATCGTCGATTTAAGCGAGTGAACCGTTTCTGAAGCTACTTGGGCAACTTCTTCAATTTTCTTAAGTTTCGTCAAAGATTTGGTCAAGACAGCTGTACAAAACGTATTGCAGAGTTAAAAGACTGAAGGTTCCTGGACAAACTTGAGAACGTTTTTTTGCAAACGAAAAAAAAAGTTTTGTGATTCCATTTGAATCTGCTACTTCTTTTGTTTAAATTCTCAGACCGAAACAGTGGCAGAAACCGATTTGCTATCTCGTTCGTTTTACTATATATTTTGCCATATCATTGAACGCTAGCCAGATTACTGTTACGCCAGCACATGAGAGAAACCAGCACATGAAAAGTGAACGCATCCTAAGCTCTCTCTTGAGAGAGAGTTTAATTTCTGAAATAAAAAACCGCACATCTCTGGGATCGAACACGGGCCCTCTCACACATCAGCTCATGACAATTCATGTGAGCTAAATCGTTCTTACATGAAGTACGGCAATTGTCGAATGGTATTTATCTGGGCTCATTGATTGTACCAATTACTTTTATTGGTTTTGGATGAGAAGGAAGTCTCGGATCGACGTCTTCTTATAATATTTCGAAAGCTTGTAAATTAAGACTTCAAAATCCAAAATACCTCATGGGTCCAAGACTACTGGCCCGAGATATAGCTTCTAGAATTTTTTATTCCATACAAAGGACTTTGTTCCAGAGCTACCAGAAGTCAGCCTTCGACCCATGTCTCACTATGCTCAATCGATAGCTACTAGTACTAGGTAAATACTGACAAAAAATTGTATGAGTCCAAGACTCCTGGCCAGAGATAAAGCTTCTAGAATGTTAATCGATTGAGTATAGTGAGACATGAGTCCAAGGCTGACTTCTGGTGGCTCTGGAACAAAGTCCTTTGTATGGGATGAAAAATTCTAGGCTTGGACTCATACAATTTATTGTCTGTATTTGCCTAGCACTAGTAGCTATCGATTGAGTATAGTGAGACATGAGTCCAAGGCTGACTTCTGGTGGCTCGGGAACAAAATCCTTTGTATGGGATGAAAAATTCTAGGCTTGGACTCATACAATTTTTTGTCAGTATTTACCTAGTACTAGTAGCTATCGATTGATTGTAGTGAGACATAAGTCCAAAGCTGACATCTGGTAGCTCTGGAACAAAGTCCTTTGTATGGGATGAAAAATTCTAGAAGCTATATCTCGGGCCAGGAGTCTTGGACTCATATAATTTTTTGTCAGCATTTACCTAGTACTAGTAGCTATCGATTGAGCATAGTGAGACATGGGTCCAAGGCTGACTTCTGGTAGCTCTGGAACAAAGTCCTTTGTATGGAATAAAAAATTCTAGAAGCTATATCTCGGGCCAGTAGTCTTGGACCCATGAGGTATTTTGGATTTTGAAGTCTTAATTTACAAGCTTTCAAAATATTATAAGAAGACGTCGATCCGAGACTTCCTTCTCATCCAAAACCAATAAAAGTAATTGGTACAATCAATGAGCCCAGATAAATACTATTCGACAATTGCCGTACTTCATGTAAGAACGATTTAGCTCACATGAATTGTCATGAACTGATGTGTGAGAGGGCCCGTGTTCGATCCCAGAGATGTGCGGTTTTTTATTTCAGAAATTAAACTCTCTCTCAAGAGAGAGCTTAGGATGCGTTCACTTTTCATGTGCTGGTTTCTCTCATGTGCTGGCGTACCAGTAATCTAGCCAGAGCTCATCTCTTATTTTTGCCGTTGTTGTCTGACCAGACATTCCGGAAAGCTTTTTGGTATTTAATATTTCAAATAAACTTGAATCGAAATCACATCAATCGACGAACTCTTAAGATCATTTCACGTATTCGCAAACATCATTCTTCAGTTCAACATGGAAAACTTACTATTTGCGGTATCGACAGAATATACAAAATCTGTTTCCGTCCCAATTTACCGACAAGCCAACCGAACGAAAAATTCCCGGCCACCCCACCGAAACAAAATATCGATACAATCCAGGATAATTCTTCCGTCGTTAATGGTCCGCTTTTCAGCGGCGTATCCTCCGATTCCAAAACGAGAAAACTGAACGACGGCCAACCGCATGATGTTCCAAATGACGCGATGAGTAAGCTCGCTTCGAAACAATATTTAAATTGAAATCACGTTTCGTTTTCCGTTAGAGTGAAATTTTATGATTCTCGTGGGAACATTTTCTTCGATATTTACCGGATAGGACCAGCAAAAACTGATTCGTCGCACTACTGTTCAAATACATAATCTTTCACTACTCAGAGCGTTTGTGCGAATGTAATATCTCCTCACGGCTAATGCATCAAACAATAACTGAAAATTTTCCGCAAGTTGTCTTGTATAGTTGTACGGTTGCAATTTATAATCAAGACACTACTCTTCATAGACGTCTCAAAGATGACACAATCTTGAAAGGTATATAGCCGAAAATTTATAACCGGTGTATACAATAAATTGTTATGCTTTTCACCTTATCAACTATATGTAAATGTTTGCATTGAATTGTGATATAATTCTGAATTCTCCATGGATAATGCGTAAATATTCTGTTTTTCTGCAAGATCCGGTTGTCTCAGGCATTGGAAATTTCATTGACCTTACATGCCTATGAGCCAGAAGAGCTTTTTAGGTCTTTTTTCTTCTAGAAAAAATACCCTATTATGGCCGGTTTGTCTGTCTGTCTGTCTGTTCGTCTGTCTGTTCCACAAATTTGGTAGTTTTGGTAGCTCTCAGTCGGTAGTTGGTATTTTTGGTGGTTGGTAGTTTCGAGCTGGATTAACATTCAAAATTGCAAAGCCACCATGAGCATATCGACACCAGGCAAATAATAATTATTTGTTATCTGATCACCGATAGCTCACAGTTAACATTGCAATTCGAAAATTTGGTAGTTGGTAGTTGGACTACCAAGGCTATAATTGACTACCAAACGTAATTTTTGGGGAAGAGATGTTTACTATTCGAAAACTACGCACCGACTGACGAAATTATTCTACATGCTCGGCTATTTATAAATCGGAAATTTGGTAGTCTGTAGCTTTGGTAGTTGGTAGTTGCGAGATGGATTGACATTCAAAATTGCAAAGCCACCATGAGCATATCAACACCAGGCAAATAATAATTATCTGTTATCTGATAACCGATAGTTTACAGTTAACATTGCAATTCGAAAATGTGGTAGTTTTGGTAGGTCAAATAGTTGGTAGTTCCAAACAGAAATTAGAAAAAAGACCTCACCAGGCTTTAGCCGGTCTATTCTTGTTTATTTTATGTCCGGCCCTGATCTCTGAAGTCAAAGTTAAAAATATTGGCAATGACCACTGAGAACTGATTGTGTCAGAGAGAAAGAGAGAGAGAGAGAGAGAAGAGAGAGTTGATTCGTATGGCTTGGCAAGCACTGCCTTCTAACTAAGAAGTAGAAACATATATATTCGTCATCAATGTTTTTACGAAAATTGGGGTTTAAGCTTTCACAATTAGGTACCAATTTCGGCCACTTTTTATCGATGCTTTATCAGTTGATAAAAAGATGTTTAAATGATGTTTGCATTGTTCAGTAATTAAAATTCATTGTAACGTCAATTGGTAAAACATTGATAACGTGAGCGTGTGAGAGGATTCCTGACAGAGCCGAAGGCGACGCGCTAAAAAAGACTTTTAGTCCGTGGTACGAATAATATTTTTCATATCCGACGGGTCCTAGGTATGATAAACGCTTATTTTAGCTCGTTGGTATAAAGACTCGAAAAATACGTTTATTTTAGCTCGTTTCTATAAAGAGTTGGAAAAAAACGGTTATTTTAGCTCGTTTGTATACTTACAGTTCTAAGACAACAATTGTGATCTTATACTATAATGAATTCGTTGTACTTAGTCACGACTACACTGGTGAGGTCAACATAGGTAGGGAACTGTGCGACAACAATTTTAAAAAATTGATTCGTATTTGAGAAAAAAAATAAAAAGTCTGAATTTTGAAGTTAGAAAAAGAAAATCTATTTCCAATTTCATCAAAATCGACGATCCAATGAAGCGTTGCTTCATGTTGTTTTGTAAATTACAAAGATAACTTTTTGAAGACTATCATATTCCTGCCGGAACAGTTCCAAATTTGAACAATCTTTTTCTTCCAACGCTTTCGCCACACGATCGCGAAGCGATAAAAATTGCCAGTGGTTGCCGATAGGGTCATTCATTTTCTCTAAGTTATACTTGGTCCATCTTGCCACTTGGTAGACATAATTCAACCATTCTGATTTATTTGGGAAAGCTCGGCGTTTGACATTTTCGAACGAAGAGAACAGCTGCAAAAAAACGTAATAATTCCAGTGTAAGACGTCATAAATAAAAGACAACTTGACCGAATGCTTTTCGCAATTAAATGTTTTTGAAAGGTACAAACGCATCGCTTACCAGTTTCACTTTGTTCTCCAATACGTCTTTAGGTTCGTTTCGTGGCGATTTTTTAGTCTCGAGTTGAATCATCATCTTCAGTTCGTTGTGTTGTTCGTATACGGAACACTGACTAGTGGATTTGTGCATATGTTTTCTATAAAATCGGATTTCTTCGACTGTGCGACCGTCTTCGCTTTCTTTTTGCATAGTTTTTCGAGTAACAATAGTAGTTCTGGTATCTTCCATTTTTCTAAATAATTGTGAAGATCCACCAATGATATCGGTGCCTAAATTGAATAAGAAAAACTGGTATAAAACGAGCCATCAGAACAGTCGGAGCGTTTGCTGCGACTGAGCCCCGTACAAACCCGTATATCTATTGCGTACGTGACCCTAGTGCGTCTGTCACCGTACTTTGACTGTAAGCCTATGCGCCGGTTAAAGTAGTTAAAGTAAAATTATTATGTACGTACATCTTAGAAATTGCGCATAGCGGAATTACGAAGCCCCGTACGACGTTCCTTTCAAATAAAACAAAAATTTCAAATAGCCCTAAAATTTTAATTTATTGAGTATAAATACACATAGGGCCTAGTATCGGCCTCAGTCCGAGGATCCAAATTTAATTTTTTTTTTCAACAACATTCTATTCGGTGTTCGATTATCTTTCAAATGAAACAAAAATTACGAAAAACGGATGAAATTTACTCGAGTTGTATGTAAAATACGCATAGGGCCCTAGTAGCGGCCTTAGTCCGAGGACCCAAATTTAATTTTTTTTCAACTACATTCTATTCGGCCTTTGATTACCTTCCAAATGACACAAAAATTACGAAAAACGGATGAAATTTACTCGAGTTGTATGTAGAATACGCATAGGGCCCTAGTAGCGCCCTTAGTCCGAGGACCCAAATTTAATTTTTTTTTCAACAACATTCTATTCGGCCTTTGATTACCTTCCAAATGACACAAAAATTACGAAAAACGAATGAAATTTACTCGAGTTCAATGTAAAATACACATAGGGCTAGGACCCTAGTAGTGGCCTTAGTCCAAGGACCCAAATTTAATTTTTTTTGAACAACATTCTATTCGGCCTTTGATTACCTTCCAAATGAAACAAAAATTACGAAAAACGGATGAAATTTGCTCGAGTTATATGTAAAATACACATAGGGCCCTAGTAGCGGCCTTAGTCCAAGGACCCAAATTTAATTTTTTTTCAACAACATTCTATTCGGCCTTTGATTGCCTTCCAAATGACACAAAAATTACGAAAAACGAATGAAATTTACTTGAGTTCTATGTAAAATACACATAGGGCCCTAGTAGCTTTTTTGAATAGATCTTACAAAAATATAAACAAAAATTACCGCTTTTGCAACGGTGATTGGCCAGGCGGTGTCGATTTTGTTGATTGCGAAGTCAATTGAGTCCAATGTGGACAATGAAAACACTCCCGTCCAAGTATGCCTCAAGTCAAACATTTAATTCTCAATTCAGGCTCTAATGTCGTGACGAATGTTTCTTTGAACAATGCGACGATTCGATTTTCAATGAATTTTAGGTACGGGTCGCCAATATTTTTTGATATGGAGTCTAGGACGTACAAAAAAAAATAGTCCCCGCACCTTACTAAACATTGTGACGATTTTTTGTGGTTCTTTTTTGGCTGTATCGTTATTCGCAATTTCGGTTAATCGATTGATGTCGGCTTTGTTATTGGTCTTCAGTTGCGCCAGCAACTTTTTAAATTCTTCAAAACAAGACATTACAAACGTACAACAATAATTCGTGCTATTTTATTTATTACACTTTCGTTCACACTTTTCAACAATAGTGACAAAAAATACGGATATTACGAATGTCATCGAAATAAAAACTGAAAGGACGTCTGAATGCCCAACAAAGTCCTAGTAGAAACGGAATATTTTTCAATGTTTCGGACTCAGTAAAATGTGTTAGTTGAATCAATGAAAATGTTTTATGTCAATCAGAGTTGCGGGAAAACAAAAATGTGCCGTGATTTGGTTTTGAATTAGTTCAAAAATAAAGTCAATTCAAGTTTTCTGACTTGTTATTCAATAGCATTCTGCAAGAAGAAAGTTTACTTTTTGTGGCAAGGCTTTCCGTGATAGGAAGATCTATGATTTTTGGGATGGCTTTTAGGAAACATTCTAGATCGACCCTAGCCATCTCCAATTTATGATCTCTTAGAAAACACTCAACATCGAGTTCGTACCCTTTTTCCAAAATTATTAAAATTTCAAAGAAATTCATGGCCGCGAAATTCCTACCCTAGGTACAAATCAGCATGTCAGCCTGGATGCGGAAACGGTTCGAGATCAAATTGAGTTGACACGTACGGGATCACGTACCCAAACTCCCATAGACGATCTGCGAGCTCCCAAAGACATTTTAATGAAAACATTGCCCGGTCAAATTTTTGTAACATTTACTCGTCATCATCGGACATATCTTCATCAGCATCTCCTTTTTCCTGCTCCATATCATCTTCATCATTGCCACTGTCTGAGGCCGTTTCGACTCAAAACCACCGTCTTTTGTCCAGCAACATTTTATCTCCAAATTGAATGTGGCCATTGGCTTAGCGATTAATTTTAAAACTCTGAAAAAACGAAACATTCGATTATGTCGAAGCAACATTGGATCATTGGAACAAGTCAAGTTAAAAATATTGGCAATGACCACTGAGAACTGCATGTGTCAGAGAGAAAGAGAGAGAGAGAAGAGAGAGTTGATTCGTATGGCTTGGCAAGCACTGCCTTCTAACTAAGAAGTAGAAACATAATATTCGTCATCAATGTTTTTACGAAAATTGGGGTTTAAGCTTTCACAATTCTGAAACTAAGCAAAAAATCAGTTTTTCCCGTCCTAGCATTGTAATACAATAGAAGATCGAGCTTTCTTAAATAAATACAATTTGTGTACATTTTTCACCTTCGGCACAAAATCTGGTGTCAAAAATCTATTACTTTTTACCTGCCCAGTATTTAGTTTCCTTCACCTTCATTCATTTACACTAACACACAAACTGCCGCTGATGGATGTATCCGCTAGTGGAGGATTTACAGTGGACGACTTTCAATTTTGTGCACTTTTTCGATTTAGCTGTTTGACCAGCTGGTCCATTTGACTCAAATTAAAACCGATTTCTCTGTGGATTCCTGTACCCAGTCCACATCATCATCATCATCAGACAGCAATTGTCTTTCCGGTGCTGAAAAGCATCACATTTCATGAAAAACTATCAGCAAAGGAAGACGACTAATATTGTCAAGCTTGTATGCCACTAATATCTCTACAGGCATATCAGCCACCCAATTATATATTTCTCCAATATCTCTCCTTGTGTGATTGTCCTTTACCACTTACCTACCGGTTGGCCTAGCGTAATCTATATCTAGGATGCATAGTGATTGAAATACATGAAATACATCGCTCGCTGGGTAATAGTGAAGTCGGAGTCGGAGTGGGACTCTGTTAACAATACATGGTTAGCTCTTGATGGTCAAGTTTTCGTCAAAAACATTTTGATAGCATTTGTTTAATAGCTTCACAGCTTTAGCCTGACACGTAATTATTATGTCATTCCAAAATACGGAGTTTGTTTTACTAACAAATCAACGGATAAGCAAAAAATGCAAGTGTGGTTTATCGAAAAATACAATTAAACGAATGCCAGATGAGTATACGGAAAATTTTAAGTGAGCTTGTAGCCAGAGTACACATTTGTGTACACAGATGTTACACACGAACCAAACGAATTAATTCATTTCAGAGTTTGTTTTCCACTAAAATTATCGAAACAAGAAAAAAAATTTATTGTCTCCCATGCCGAAATTATCAAGGTTGAGCATTTTTTTTCTTTTTGTTTCAATGTATGTACAGTTGTTGCAATGCGCAAGCATTAACAAAGAAGCCAAATTGTCTTGATAAGTTTGGAGAATTTCTATTCGAAAATTTAAAACTGAAAACAGGTGAAACCGTAGATTCGTGGACCGTATAAGTAGTACATAATATGATCACGACAGAGTAAAGTTAACCAGGCAGGAGCGCTTGTTTGACTAGGGACCTGAAAAATCTAGTAGCCCTTGATATTTTGCGAATAAAATTTTTAGCCCCGTACGAAGTACGAAGGGGCTTATAGGATTACGATGCCGTGTGTAATTGATGGAATTCGAAGCAGACGGTAAGGGCAAAGTGTTTGCCTATGTTCATAGATAACGAATCCGCAATAAAAATTTGGGCCGTCTGTCCGTCTGTCCGTCACGTCGATATCTTGAGTAAATCAAATCCGATTTCAAAAATTTTTTTTTTCCTGGAAGATAGTCAAAATAGTTAGGCTAAGTTCGAAGATGGGCATATTCGGGTCGGCCCTTCGTGAGTTAGGGCCACCTAAGTGATTTAAGGTCTTTTGGTGATATTTATGGCAAAATAAACGAAGGAAATGTAAATGACACGGCAAATGATAGGTATTGTCAATACCAATCCAGGAAAAAAAAGTTTTTTTAAATCGGGTGAGTGGACCGTGAGTTAGGGCCTTAGAAGTCAAAAGCTACTAGGGCCCTATGTGTATTTTACGTAGAACTCAAGTAAATTTCATTCGTTTTTCGTAATTTTTGTGTCATTTGGAAGGTAATCAAAAGCCGAATAGAATGTTTTTGAAAAAAAAATTAAATTTGGGTCCTCGGACTAAGGCCGCTACTAGGGCCCTATGTGTATTTTACATTGAACTCGAGTAAATTTCATTCGTTTTTCGTAATTTTTGTTTCATTTGGAAGGTAATCAAAGGCCGAATAGAATGTTGTTGAAAAAAAAAAAAATTTGGGTCCTTGGACTAAGGCCACTACTAGGGCCCTATGTGTATTTTACACTGAACTCGAGTAAATTTCATTCGTTTTTCGTAATTTTTGTGTCATTTGGAAGGTAATCAAAGGCCGAATAGAATGTTGTTGAAAAAAAAAAATTGGGTCCTTGGACTAAGGCCACTACTAGGGCCCTATGTGTATTTTACATATAACTCGAACAAATTTCATCCGTTTTTCGTAATTTTCGTTTCATTTGGAAGGTAATCAAAGGCCAAATAGAATGTTGTTGAAAAAAAAAAAAAATTTGGGTCCTCGGACTAAGGCCGCTACTAGGGCCCTATGCGTATTTTACATACAACTCGAGTAAATTTCATCCGTTTTTCGTAATTTTTGTTTCATTTGAAAGATAATCGAACACCGAATAGAATGTTGTTGAAAAAAAAAAATAAGTTTAGGTCCTTGGACTAAGGTCGCTACTGGGGCCCTATGTGTATTTTACATATAACTCGAGCAAATTTCATCCGTTTTTCGTATTTTTTGTTTCATTTGGAAGGTAATCGAACACCGAATAGAATGTAGTTGAAAAAAAAATTAAATTTGGATCCTCGGACTGAGGCCGATACTAGGCCCTATGGCCCTATGTGTATTTATACTCAATAAATTAAAATTTTAGGTCAATTCGAAATTTGTGTTACATTTAAAAGGAACGTCGTACGGGGCTTCGTAATTGCGCTATGCGCAATTTTTAAGACGTACACATTTCATAAGAATTTTACTTTACCGACGTTTACGGGCGCAGTAGGTTTACGGTAAGAGTAGGGCGACGGACGAACTAGGATCACGTACGCAATAGATGTACGGGTCTGTACGGGGCTCAGTCGCAGCAAACGCTCCGACTGTTCTGACGGCTCGTTCAATTTATGTCAGTGTTCATTTGAGTTCATTTTCATCCCATGTATTAGGTCCCTTATTTGACGTTTCGAAAATGAACCTCTCCTGCCTGGTTTATTTTACTCTGCCGTGATAGGATGCGTTTGTATAAACAAAATATAAACAAAATATAAATTCAGCTATAAATGACCACACTTTCTAATCTAAAGATTCCCGTTTCCATTCCATGATAGACGCCTTTAGCACCAACTTTAATTTTGCTGTATTTTAAGAGATAAAGTTAAGCACCTATGATTTCTCTGCGTATTTCACTTTTTTAGGTCATATAACAAACAACTTTTATTCGAAGGGTAAGGTGGCGCATTTTTGGCCGAATGGAGAAAAATGTAGATATGGTTGTGTTCTACATTTTTTCTTCATTTGACCAAAAATGAGCCATCATGGCTTCTTGGTAAAAAATCAATTTGAAGAATGTCTTGGCCAGAAATATGTCACCAAGTGTTATGATTCTTTGTATTTTTCGCGTGACGTCGATATTGCTTTAAAAAAGAGCTCGGCACTCTGTTACAAAAAAAAGTCAGTGTCACATTTGTCAAAATAATAAGGTGGTATTTTGACTGCGTCAAAACGAAATTTGGTTGCTAGAGAGAGTATTGCCGAGTTTATAAATGAGTATATCGAGTATATCGCATTAGTCTTTACATCGGAGCAACTGCAGAGTGCTAAGACTGAAAACACGAGGTGATCGACCAATACTCTCTCTAGCAACGTAAAACTACATTTATTAAGGTGGTAAAAATGCAACGAAACCTTTGCATTTTACACGCAAAATTAGAAATAAGTCAACAGTGTTAGAGGCATACAAACAAAGCAATAAGATGGTATTTTGACAGCGTCAAAAGAAAATCTGTTTGCTAAAGAGGGTATTGGATCCAAGGTTATGAAAGACATGTTTTGTTAAACTCACTCAATTTAGATTGTATAATTTTGTTTTCAATTCACGCCATTTCTTTTCATGGAAGAAACTCTAGACGTGGAAATGACATTCCAGCATTTTGAAGGCCCTTACCGATTATACGCTTTGGGTGAGGAATTACTAATTAGTAAGTAATGAAGGACTGCGATAAGTTCGTAGGTATCTCTATTTTCTACTTCTTGATTGATGCTTTCGAGTTTCTCTTTAGACCCGAATTGGACTCCCTGAGTAAGGGGAAACCTATTGTGGTTGTGTAGAGATGCAAAATCAGTGAAAAAAAAATGTCCGTCTGTCCGTCTGCACGATAACTTGAGTAAAATGCATCCGATTTTGAAAATTCTTTTTTTTCCCGTTTGGTAATGTCAAAAGACAGGCTAAGTTCGAAGATGAGTGATTTTGGATCGACCCCTCCCGAGCTGTGGCCCAATAAGTGCTTTACGGTTTTTCGAAGATATCTCCGGACATTTAAACGTTAAACTTGTAAGTGATACGTCAAATAAAAGGTATTTACAATACCGATCGACAAAAAAAAAGTTTATGGAAATCGGATGACCGACTCGTGAGTTAGACCCCTTGGTGTGGAACAGGCACAGGGCGGCAAGCAGTTTTTGCTTGTAGGTCGGCCACATTTCAACATATTTCGTTTATTTCGTTTAGGTATTGACCGTACCAATCAGGGAAAAAAAAGTTTTTGAAATTATGTTCTCCGGAGCGTGAGCTAGGTCTCTTGGAGTGAGCTCTGATCCGGCTACTCGGCCGTACAGTGAACGTGGAGTATTTTGTCAATATCTCGAGTAAATTTTGACCGAATTTCATGAATTTTTTTTTGTTTGAAAGGTATTAACGAATGTAAAGCGTCGGTACTATTTCCGGTCTCCTAACAAAATGGCTGCCGGTGGCCATATTGGATTTTAATAAAAGTGATATATGTTGGGAAAAATGGTACTTAGAGTGTTACTGTTAACATGGAAATAATTTGTTATGTGTGTGGGGTGTTTCAGGCATTCCATATATGGACATCTATATATACCCATATACAGCTATATTGAGCTATATAATAGCATATTCATCTGTGAAATGTTTATTTACAGTGAAATATAGGTAAATATAGCGGTATATAGCTGTTTAAATAGGAATTTATGAAAGTTGACTTCGTACGGGGCTGTCTATATTGCCTCCGGCAATTATTTTGTATATGCTAACAAGGCAAAGAAAGATAATGTAAGTGATTTTAAAGGGCGAATAGCTTTTCAGTAGAGAATGAAGTAAAGAAGTAAAAGAAATGAAGAGTTTCACAGTAAAGGCTTTTGATACGAATAGGTGTTTCGTACGGGTCGGCGTTAGCTATGTTTTCTAGATTTGTTTGAAAAACAGCTGGAACAAACTCATGCTGCCCTTAACTGTACATGATTTTGGTTGTAATTTTTATTGGCAGACTGTTTTTTTACAGTCCTCTTTGCGACAGAATTAACAAAATCAACACACAAGAAACCTATTCCTATCTCTGAATATAGGAAAAACTCTCATAGGTCACCTAGCTACAATTCGAAGTGTTCCGACTTAAGAAAGTCACCGCCTATCATAGACCTTATTTTTTACTAGATATATTCTATTTAAGACGAAGAATATTAATCAGTAAATTGTGAAAGCAAACATTGTGATTCTTCGACCGACTTCGACACGTAACATACAAAAGGTTTGTTTCAAGGCCATTTGAATTGTCAAATTTCATCCACAGAACCATAACCTCAATAACATTTCTGTGTAAATCACGTAGGCGACGTTGCTCGATTTGTATGAAATATCACGTAAGCGACGTTGCTGTGGATGAAATTGTCGTTGTTCGGGTTGTCAAAGTTCGTGTTTGTTGCCCGTTCTACGTCGTACGATGTTAGGAATTTGGCCCGCTGTGAATTTTCTGCGTAGCGTTAAAATTGGGAGACCTGTTTACTCTAGTTGAGTCCGATGACAGCTTTGTCATGGCGCAAAATAAAGACCGAACGCCCACCTTTTGTGACCGGCCCGTTTGAAATGCCATCCACGTTAAAAAAAATCTCATAAAAATTAATGAATGAACGACACATTTAACAAAACAAAAGTGAGGTTACGTCTAAAAGTACCGTATCTTGAAGATGATCTATGACACCAACCATCCCTTCTCAACCAAAATTTCCACTTTGAATCAAAGTCGTCGTCGTAGATTCAAATATATCTGAAAACATTAAATCTTCAAATTTAAAGCTGTAAAAACTGAAGTCTGCCTGGGAACACACTAAAACGAAAGAATGTTAGATGCGTGAGTCACACCTAGTTCAGATGACGCAAATGAAATTCTATTAAAATTTGTTTGATCTACAATGTACATACAATACAGCTGCTAGCATTGCACTATAAAAGGAACCTGGATTGACTTTGGAAATTCAGACGATTAGTTACCGTTGCCGTAAAGGGTGAGCTTATTTTTGTAAATTGACTAAGCGCTAAAACTGTAAGAAAATTGCTAGTACGTCCGTGGACCGTTTTCAATCGTTCTTTTTTACGCTTCGTTGAATATCAACAAGCGTAGAAGTTGTACGATATGAAAAGACTTAATTTCGAGACTTTTCGTTCGTGCTGTGTCATTATAACAACGGGAAACTTCTGTTAGGGACTGTAGATCACATCGTTCTGTGTTAGTGTTGAATTTTCATTGGTTGAAACGAGGTCACCAATTGCTTGACGGATCGTTTCATTCTTTTAAATGGAATTTTCCTTTCGTCGTAAAGTGTGCGACGGTGGCGGGACATTTCCACACCGTCAATATCGTCAGGAACGATATTATCGTTTTTTTGGACGATACTATCGTCTAAAAAACGATAATATCGTTTTTAGACGATAGTATCGTCCAAAAAAACGATAATATCGTTTTTTGGACGATAGTATCGTCTCAAAAACGATATTATCGTTTTTTAGACGATACTATCGTCCAAAAAACGATATTATCGCCCAAAAAATTTTCATCCAGGACGATAATATCGTCTAAATTGAAAAATTCTAAAATATTGTCTGGACGATAGTATCGTTTTCTTGTCGATATTATCGTTCAAAAAACGATATTATCGCTTTCTGGACGATATTACCGTTCTAGAAAATCTAATGGATATTTTCGTTTTCTGTACGATAATATCGTCCAAAACGATAACATCGTCCTGGGCGATATTATCGTTTTCTTAAACGATAATATCGTCCAGGACGATACTATCGTTTAAAAAAACGATAATATCGCCCAGGACGATATTATCGTTTAGTTTTGGGTGGTAATATTGTCCAGGACTCAATTTTACTCAGAGCAAGAACCGAATTCTCTTGCAAAATATCGAAAAACAATTGTCAGAGGAAATCACCTACACATCAGTGTTTAAAAAAGGCGTTTAGTTCGTCCCTAAATAATTCATCTTTTTACGAAATGAATACATAAAAAGCGTTTTAACACGCCGAGCGATCCGGCCCATTGCCCCGGAGCGAAGCGGAGGGCCGCAATGCGAGCCGGGCGCCGGAACGGTGTCGGAACTTAGGAGTTAATTTTTTTTTCTCGCATCGTCTCATAATTAGTCTGTGTAATTTTTCTATATAAAATTTAAATTTACGGAACCAAATGAACCAATTTTTAATATATATTTGCCGTCTATAAAAAGGTGTTTATCTACAAGATTTTGTGTTTCGTCTTCAACAACCATCCAGAACGATATTATCGCCCAGGACGATATTATCGTCTAGAATTTTTATTTTAAATAAATTAAAAACGATATTATCGTCCTGGACGATATTATCGTCTCAAATTTAAAAAAATAAATTAATTAAAAACGATATTATCGTCCCAAAAATTATCGCCCAGGACGATAATATCGTCCAAAATAACGATAAATTTGTTCAGAAAAAGAAAATAACGATAATATCGTCAAAAAAACGATATTATCGTCAAAAAAACGATAGTATCGTCAAAAAAAACGATATTATCGTTTAAAAACGATATTATCGTTTTTTTAAACGATAACATCGTCAAGAAAACGATAATATCGTCCTGAAAATATTTTAAAATTTATAATTTTAGACGATATTATCGTCCTGGATGAAATTTTTTTGGACGATAATATCGTCTAAAAAACGATAATATCGTTCCTGACGATATTGACCGTGTAGTTATGGCGCCTCATCGTGTGCGACATACGAACACGAATATTGTTAACGGTGTACGATGTCTGTATCTTGTATATAGGTACTCTCATTCAATTTTAGTAATCTCCTTGGACATGCTTCTATACGTACGGTGGCAATAACATCAGAAAAACAATTTTTTTTTTCAGAATAGTACAAAATGAAATTCTTCGTTGTAGCCTTCTTTGTGTTGTATTGCGCCTTTTCTGTGCAAGGAGAATGTAGTTTCCAGTATGCAGACAACGGAGATGGAGGTGTACTGGATGAAAACTTAAACTACAAAAAGGGTAATTACACATAGATTCACTTGATTGCGAGCAGTGACGGTAATAAGAGGACTTCGACGTCACTTGCGGCAATAGACTATTTTGCCAAACTGAAGAAAATTTACTTCTTCCACAGACTCGGTTCTAGTTTGGGTTGATGTAGCTAACAACTGTGCACAATTTGCTAATGCTGACGGCCGGCAATGGTTGGCAACCTGGGTAATTGCTTCAGAATCGTTTAACGATAGTAGGAATGGACCAGTCATTCCATCGGTCGCAGCTAGATCCATTGGTCTAGCCAACCGCTGTTTCTGTAACATGGTTGGCAAAATCGTCAATAATGTAGCTTTGAACGACTGGTTTGCGGAGGTGTGTGATGATTTCGGAGATTTGCTCACAAATGGCACTGAAGCACAGGTTAACGAATACATGATCAAGGTTTATCCTCGATTCGTTGAACTGAGCTGCCCGCCATAAAAATGATCATCATGTTAACAAGCCGAATGCCACAAGACAAACAACTTCTTAATATAAACGATGATGAGTGTGTAACGTATCGAGAATCTCGCTGTCAAGAGAAACGATTTATGTGCTACATTCTGCGCCGCATTCCGTGTTGTCTTATTCATTACTTTTGAGTTTGAAATTAATAAATCAAATTAACAAAAACTGCGTCATGTCCATTTTTCAACATTCTCACACCAATAGAGACCTTCTACATTCCTTGTGACCACACCACCGATCTGTGATAGAAAGCCAGCGCAGCGTCATTGCGACGTAGACCTAGTCATGTACGAAATGTGAATCATCAGTCGCACAAGTTCTGCAGTTTTATGTAAGCATACGTCTAGCACATACGAATCAATCTACAAACGGATTTAAATGGCGAGATAAGTACGTTCGACCAGAGGCTATTACGAGGGCTGGTACGTTCTCAAAATTTTAGTTTTATTGAGTTCCTCTAGTTTTTGTCATTTTTACTTCTCACAAACAAAAAGGCCGATCTTAACCTGAACCCTAATACAAGATTTGAGGTTCTGGTTGAACCTGACCTGATGTAAATCAGGCTTACTTAATTTTTGCACCCAAAATTTCAGGTCAACCTGATCCTTACTTGAAGTTGTCATATCTCAGGTTCAGGTTCGTTCAGAATGAACCTGAACATGGCCTGATCAAAATCAGATGTCATTGTTTCAGGTTCGGTACAAACGTTAACCTGTTCCGAGCATTAAACGCAAGGTAAATTTCCTAGGTCTACCGACTCTGGTTACTCCAGAATTTTTTAGTAAAACCCTACACATGAGATAAATCATAGAAAATCATAGACCACCCTGTATGAGCTCTGCACGAGGCCAAACTAGTGGAAAATCAATTACTAATTCCTTTCAATTCCTTCAATTGCCGGATGAATTCCGTTTATCTGCCACATGCGACGCAGATTTTTTTGGTAAAATTTTGGTTGTTTCCAGTCAAAAATTTTTTTTTGGTAAAAATTATTTGGCAGATGATGAGAAAAACTAAGCCAGCTTGTTTGAACTAAAATTGGGTGTAAAATTTAATTTTTGCGTCACGAAGCTGAAAGCGTCAACTCTAGCGATATCATTCATTTTAGAAATTGTACTTCAAAGACTGCGTCACACGTTTCTCGAAGAGATTTTTGTTGGGATATCAGTCGTTTTAGAAGTTTTAGAACACTGCTTTTTATAACAGTTTATAACAGAAATTCGGAAATTTGGCGAAATTTGAAAATTTGACGAAAATAGAAAATTTGACGAAAATCGAAAATTTGACGAAAATTTGACGAAATTTGAAAATTTTATGAAAATCGAAAATTTGACGAAATTCGAAAATTTGACGAAATTCGAAAATTTGACGAAATTCGAAAATTTGACGAAATTCGAAAATTTGACGAAGAAAGTAATTCTCTATATGCCACCATTCAAGAAATATCTACAAAACCCCAATTGACCCACCTATTTCCAACTTTCGACATTTTTCACATATGCCCCTCTGTTCTACTCGTAAAACTCTGAGACTTTGCCGAAGAAAGTAACTCTCTATCTTTCATAACCCAAAAAAGTATTAGTCCTTTCATCCTACGCTCGAGTAGCTCAAAATTTGGTCACTCTAATCACTCTAGCTCAAACGAATCTGCCTCGATTTTTTAAATTATTTTTTTGTTCGAATCGTGTTACGAATACCTTTCATTTGATGGGTCGCACGCCTCTGAAGGTTTCAATACAGCTAAGCTACAGCCGAAAACGCGTTCCCGACCCTCGAAAACCACACTCAGAAACCACTTCGAGGCCAATAAAACAAAATTCTGGTTTTTCCTGGGGTAGTAATGGCGTATCACATTTTCATTTTAATGCCCACCCTGAGGTTCCTGCAAAATTTCATGGAGATTGGCTGACTAGTTTCCGAGATCGACCGTCGATAGATAGATAGAAACATACAGAGTAAGTTGAAAGATTTTGATTGTTTGGGAACAGTCAATTTGGTGTATTTTGTATGAAAAGTGACCAATTTCAAAACGATGTATCTCCGGCAATTTTAAACCTACATAGTCGAGTGATAGCTCGTTTTGCTCGTATTTGAAGCGAGAATATGATAGAATATGTTTTGTGGTGATATAAACCAAAGGGTAGAACCTGAAATGTTCGGCTATATATAGTTGCCGCGTCTCAAAAAAATTTCTTCGTTCTTTTTTTGGAAGTTAGACTGCGTCAAGTCCTCCGCTATCGCTCCGGACATGATTTTATTTACTTCAAGTCTTCATACGTAAAAATTGATTCCTACATCTTTCGGTGAAAGTCCGAAGCAATACAACATTCAGAATAATTTCCTATTAATTTCTACTAATTCGACGATATTTTCTGTTGTTTTTGGAAATGCTAGAAATTGGATGGAATTACAAGGAATTGACTGGAAGCTTCTTTGGGCAGTTTTGTTCAGAATTCAATTCTCTATAACTTTCTAGAAGAAAGTTTTTTTTTTATCTTTCCCGATTCCCTGAAAACTGAGAACTGAAAATGTATGAAAAACACGGAGTTTGAGATGGGAGCGGCCATTTCTCAAAATTTACCCATCTTCAGGCTGGCACCCGAACTATTCTTCATCTAGGACTCAAACTCTACCGAAAACCGCTTTCAGATGCTCCGGACATATGTTTGGACACACGATGTTCCATGACTCCTAGACTATAAGGAAATATGGATAAGTATGATGAACGAAAGAACCAGCGACTGAACTGTGTTTTCATTTGGTTTTAATTTAAATACCAAAACGGATGCTCAGATTCCGTTTTAGCGTTGCAAAAATGCTCAACGAACCAAATCGACAAGATCGCAATTCGCGAAACGTGCAGCGAAATGAGAAGAACAAGTTTTTTTTTTTGCATTGGCTGATTCTTTTGATCATCATACTCCTCCGTATTTCCTCTCAATTACTTTCAATTTTTATCAATTTCCCTTATTTCCAGTCAATTCCTTTACCGGATGCTCCGGCAATTCCTTCAAAGGTGTGTAGTCAATTACCCGAGGCGTTTCCCCCTCACCTCTGAAATCCATCGATGAATAGATCAACTTTACTGAAGTAACTGAACTAACAAGGTTTTCTCAAAAAACCCAACGAAAGCTTTACTTTTCGTCACCGAATTGCGAAAACAAGATGACTTCGTAACTACTATGCTAAAATAGCTATCTTGAGTTTTGGTTTTAATAGTTCCTATTATCCTATTGTTTTCAAACTTGTGCGACAACGACAGGCACAGACGTGTTTTGTTAATCGTCAGTGAGTAATTTGTGATTGCCCGTACTGGTTGTTGTTGACCGAAGAAGGAAAAAAATTCTTTTGTTAAAACTCGAAAGCTTTAATGTTTGTTGTGATCATTTTGATTTAAGTTTCATTTAAATTGATGGAAATGGATTACGTGAAGAAAGTGAACAATTTGTGCTTAATTGGCAATTTAAGCGAAAATTGGCGTCGGTTCAAGCAAAACTACGACATTTTCGAAGAGGCAGCTGGCATCCATAACCAAACCGAAAACAAACGAATCGCATCGTTTTTGAACACCATCGGTGAAGAGGCTCTCGAGCTGTACAACACTTTCGATCTGTCCGCAAAAGATCGAAAAAGTTTGGCGAAAATTCGGAATGCTTTCGAGAAGCATTGCACCACGAAGAAGCGAATCGTTTATGAGAGATTCAAGTTCTTTTCGCACCGTCAAAGCGAAACCGATTCATTGAAATCGTTTCTATCGGACCTGACAAAAATGGCGGCTAGCTGCGAATTCAAGGACCAGGAATCATCGTTGATTCGGGATCAGTTTCTAATGGGAATCCTGAACAAGGACATGCAAGCCGAACTGCTGACGTTTGAGGACGATTTGAATTTCGACAAAATCGTTGAGCTACTGGAATTACTTGGCGTTGCGAAGCATTATCAGCAGAAGGATATGGCTACCAGCAGCACCGACGTCGTAACCGATGCACTACAACCAATGAAATCAGTAGTCGAAAGTGGGGCCGTTAAAGCACCGGAAGGGGTGAAGACTGATCGCCAAGCAGACAAAAATTGCAAACGTTGTAACAGCCGGCACAAGTATGGACATTGTCCGGCTTTCGGTAAAAATTGCTTGAAGTGCTTTCAACTGCACCATTTCGCTGTTTGCTGTCCAGTCAAAGTGGATAACTTCAAAACTCCGTGCTCGAAATGCAACCAAAAGCATCCATTCCGTAACTGTCCTGCGTTCGGGAAACGTTGTGTGTTCTGTCATCAAATCAATCACTTTGCAGTCAATTGCCCGAAGCGCTTGGGGTGACTGATTGAATCGTTTGCACAGATCAACAATGCTGCAATCAGTTTTCGTTATCTGCCATTCATTGGCAATTTCATTGTAGATTCGTGAAATGCAGTTATTGCTTGGACAACATCATTGATCACTGAAGTTTTAGTTTAATTTTTGATAAAGAGGATATTTGTCATGTGAAAATGATGGAAAATAAAAGTTTTTTTTTGTGTAAACATTTTCGTTTAAAATAAAAATTCGCAAAAATTAATGCAACTGCACATCAGTCTGGCAGAAATCAAGGTTCCATTTTGTTGACTGGTTGAACATTTTCTGCAGTTTACACCAGCAGTGCTGAAACATTTCATGATGAAAACGTATGCGAATCAGAGCCCACAGAGGGATTCTTTTGAAAAACAGCCTACCGAAATCGGGCGTGTTTTCTAGTGGAACTTTTTATAGGTACCTAGAAAGGACTTCGACCCTAGAACCCAAAACCACTCTCAAAAAAATTCTTCGAAGCTTTTATGGCTGGTGAAAGGTGATCGAAAACCGAAAACTTGCACTTTTCTTACCAAAATTTCTCCGGGTACATAAGCCGTACATGGTCGTGTGGGGTGTCATTAGAAAGGTAATCACATGTACTATTGAGCCGAATAGAGACTCATTGGTTTTAAAATTCATTGACACTGAAATATGTGCAGTTGAAGTTTTCAACCGAAAACTTGCACTTTTCTTACCAATATTTCTCCAGTTACACGAGCCGTACATGGTGGTGTGGGGTATCATTTGAAAGGTAATTTTATGTGCTTTTGGGCCAAATAGGAACTTATGGGGTTTGGATGCATATGCGATGAAATATGGACACTTAAACATTTCAACTTCTCATATTTCACCGTAGATGCTTTCAAAACCCCATAAGACCCTATTTGGCCCAAAAGCACATAAAATTACCTTTCAAATGATACCCCACACCACCATGTACGGCTCGTGTAACTGGAGAAATATTGGTAAGAAAAGTGCATGTTTTCGGTTGAAAACTTCAACTGCACATATTTCAGTGCGGATTAATTTTAAAACCAATGAGTCTCTATTCGGCTCAATAGTACATGTGATTACCTTTCTAATGACACCCCACACGACCATGTACGGCTTATGTACCCGGAGAAATTTTGGTAAGAAAAGTGCAAGTTTTCGGTTTTCGATCACCTTTTACCAGCCATAAAAGCTTCGAAGAATTTTTTTGAGGGTGGTTTTGGGTTCAAAATGCGTCCGATTTCGGTAGGCTGTTTTTCAAAAGAATCCCTCACACAGTAATTCAAAGTTAATTAAATTTACAACTTAAGAGTGATATCGCCAAATCTTCAGGTGATTGGGGAACAAGCGGTCTCCGATTTTAATGAGCGATAGCACGTTTGATTCGTCTTTCAATTCTAGGAAACACGTGTCTTTTTCTAAAAAAAATTGTTTTCTGTGAAATGCGTTCAAAAGTGAAGACATGTCAGAGGGTACCGAAAACAGTTTTTTGGCAATAACTCAAGAAAAAATGATTTTAAATTGTTGTAATGTTGTACGAATGTCGGCCTTGGAAAGACCTACAGGTAGAGTATACGCACCGCTTGGTGCGAGTAGATCCACGAGAGTTACGACTAAAAATGTAGTGAGTGTTCGGAGAGTCCGCCTTCTCTGCATCTTAGATGTTCCACGAAACTGAGTATGGGGTGTTGTAGCTGGCCTCACCCACTATCGTTCCACATATAAATGAACCCAATACGTTTGTGCTGCAAGCCCACAGATGTCTTGGAAAAAAAAGTTGGTGCCAAAATGCAGATTTTTTCTTTCTTTCCGGGGACTCTACAGCTGGAACAGCATCTGGAACGCTACTATGGCAGTCATTTTTTATCGTCAACTATTCTTTTACAATACAAAAACGCGTCGCTATGCCATGAATATATCAGATCCAGTGTTAGTAATATCAAGAGAAAAATTGTCAAATAAAGTGTTAGCGTGTAGCAAATGACCTCAGGACTCCGGAACAGTAATTAGTCTTTCAATCGGACCAATATTTGCTACGTGATAGAACTTTGGAAAAACGATATGATCAAGTGGCTGCCATAGTACCGTTCCAGATGCTGTTCCAGCTGTGGAGCCATCAGAAAAAAAAATCTGCATTTTGGCACCAACTTTTTTTCCAATACTTCTGTGGGCTTGCAGCACTAAAGTACTGGGTTCATTTATATGTGGAACGATAGTGGGTGAGGCCAGCTACAACACCCCATACTCAGTTTCGTGGAACATCGAAGCTGCAGAGAAGGCGGACTCTCCGAACATTCACTTCATTTTTAGTCGTAACCTTCGTGGATCTACTCGCACCAAGCGGTGTGTATACTTTACCTGTAGGTCTTTCCAAGGCCGACATTCGAACAACATTACAACAATTTAAAATCATTTTTTCTTGAGTTATTGCTGAAAAACTGTTTTCGGTACCCTCTGACATGTCTTCACTTTTGAACGCTTTTCACAGAAAACAAATTTTTTTTTGGGAAAAAGTGAAAGACACGTGTTTCCTAGAATTGAAAGACGAATCCAACGAGCTATCACTCATTTAAATCGGAGACAGCTTGTTCCCAAAGTAAAAAAAACACCTGAAGATTTGGCGATAAGAGAGAAATGATGGTGATGATTGTTGGTGGTAAATGATTCGGTTCATTTACGCCAAAGGTTTAGTTTTAGCATCAAAGTCATTAGACTGGAAATGAACTTGAAAATTTCGGTTTCGTTTCGTGTTCATTCACATTAAAGCTGTGAATCAGCTGTGAATCAGGTTTCCAAATTTGTTAAGAATTCAGATAAATTCACACACCAGACCGATTCCCAGCATTCGATTGGTGATATCAATCTTTCTACCTGAATCGAACGGACACCTACAATTTCGTCCTACTTCCATTACATTGTCTGCGATTATTCCTGATATTCAACCGAATAAACCAAGACCATTACGGTCGCCCATGCCTAAATTTCGAAAGATTAGCAACACAGACTCGTCTTTATCACAATCGTAAGGAAAGGCAAAATTAGTTATTTTCTGTCTTGGTGTGTGATTCATAGACTTTGAGCAATGAAAAAAGAAAAACTTATCCCAATTACGGAAGTATCTCCTATCACGTACTGTGACGATAATTTATATTTTACCGAACAGCGGTTCTTAGTCATTTTGTTTTAGTATATGCTAAGGTTATTCACCAAACATGTCAAAATGTTAGTGTAACAAGACACTTTCAGTTTTACGATCAGAAACGGTTGCAGGTTTCAATAGATTTTGTCTTTGCCATTATCAAAACCAACCAAAGAAATGTAAGCACTCATCCCATACTGAATGATGATTGATTATTAGAACCACTCAAAAGTTAATTGTTAAAATCCATTGGGTCGATTTTGCTCACTCTTCGAAGTTAAGCCCACAACAAAATAACTGAGAGAGGGAGTTTAGATTTAAGGTTGTCATGCTCCGTACTGACGAACAACACTTTGCTCTTGCTTCGTACGGGGCTAAAAATGTTTCCCCTTAACCGAAGATTGGATTCAATTTGATAACTTTTCTTAATAGGGTGTGGAGTAAAAATCCAAACTATTTTGCATAATTCACGCGCTTTTTTTCGACGCCCACAATAAACTCGGCTTCGCCTCGGATCAACACACAATTTCGACTTTTCAACTTTTCATCCCTTGTTATGAAATGGATTTCATACAATTCGATGAAAAGAACGACTTTCGACCTGAAACACGGCAGAGTTAAGTAAACCAGGCAAGAGCGGTTCATTTTCGAAACGTGAAATAAGGCGCAAAGTATATAAACACTGAAGGTAGCGCAGACCCTCAGGGAATAGATCAGTGTCAAATAGCGGTACTTCTCTCTAAAATAGTGTCAAATAAGTTGTCAATTTCACAAAGCTAACCTCAAATAATGACAGCTCCATATAAATTTTTGTAACATTGTGGTTAGCTTTGTGAGAATGACAGCTTATTTGACGTCTCAAACGACATTGACAATGATCTATAGCAAGAAATACGGATACCGACTTTAAGGTGAATTTCGTATGACGCCAATACATACATTTACAGCATGTTGTACGCATGTGTATTGATAGACAATAAATTCACCTCTAAGTAGGGATCCGCATGTTTTTGCGGATCTGCGATACCTTCAGTGTTTATATACTTTGAAACAGGGCCTATTTTAGGAAATTTTTTTACAAAATTACCAAAAATTTCCAAAAAACTGCGAACGTCCGAAAACCGAATTTTTCCATAATTTCGAACTGTTTTGGCAACTCCGGAGCTCAGCTGCTCAGCCTTATCTTTCAAATTAATCATGCTCGTCTTCATTTGAAACCTGATAGTGTCAAGAAATAATCGAGTCAGTTAAAACGCAAGGCTGATTCAGGAGTTGCCAAAACCGTTCGAAATGGTGGAAAAATTTGGTTTTTGGACGCTCGCAGTTTTTGGAAATTTTTGGCAATTTTTTTGGAAATTTTATAAAAAATTTCCAAAAATAGGCCCTGCTTTGAAATAAGGGACCTACTACACTGTATGAAAATGAACAGTGTCATACATTGCAAAATTTTATTCGCCAAAAATATAGATTATTCGGGTCCCTAGCCAAATCTGCTCTTCTATCTGGTTAACTTTACTCTGTCGTGCCCGCAAGCATGTAAATGACTATTTCAGCGGATTGATCAATTCCATGACATTCCACAAAATTAAATCGGCTCCACCACTCAATGGAAAATTCTGTTTTGATGTAAATTCATCAAATTCCTTTTCACCATAGAGAATAATAAACGATTCCTTCTTGGAGATCATGACTCTTTAAAAAAAATTAAAGTCCAACATAATTCCATGTACATGTGATACAAAGATCCCATAGATCTTAGTGACATATGGCGTCTTCTACATTTTTTTTACATTTGAACAAATTACATTTACATGCGTCGAAAACCGTACTTTTCATGTTTCAAGCACTTCTTTCGATGCCCTCAGCATGTAACATCCATTACATAACTCGGGATAAAAATGAAAAGTCTCGTTTTCGTGTGTTTATTGACCTCGGCTTCGCCCCGGATCAACAAAATTCACACGAAAACTCTACTTTTCATCTTTTTATCCCTAGTCATGTAAAGTACTATTACATACTGAAAACCGACATTTTTTCTGTTTCTGTGTTTCACTTGAGTTTCTGGTTTCTCCATAAAAAAATCCATGCAAAATTCACAAAAAAAAAAACAGAAAACCACGAAACAGAAGATGTGTCGAAAATGAGTGTTTTCAACATTCCGCTAGTGTAAAATATAGATTTGAAGAATGTCTCAGATGAAAACATGTCACAAAGTCAGAGGCGCCGACTACGGTCTTGCCGCGAGGCTCGGGCAACACTATGACCAAATTAGTCGCGGCTGAGCAACACTATGACTCGACGACACAATAAATATCATTTTTACATCAAAAATGATTTAAACTGTAGAAGAAAACGAGCATGTAAGTCAAAAATTCTCGCTGCGTGACATTTCACTTTAAGAACAATTCCAACGTTAGCTTCACTACTTTCTCGGAATTCTACATAATTTAAAAGAAATCCTTCGGTTCCACACGATAACTCGACTAACATCTTTTTATCGCTGTTCTAGTATTGTAAGAGTATGTTACAACATTAGGAAAGTAAGTGAGTCATTACATGACAAATTTGAATGTGTGTGTGAGTATATGTATTCAAGTGTGAATGTGTATGAAACAAGAGCGTTAGCAAAGTTTTTGATGGACCATATTGAAACGAACTTTATCTTCATCCGAATTTACACTGGCAGCACAATTAAGAAAAAAATCGCTCGCTACGCTCGCAATTATCTTTTATTCTTTACAAAGCTTATGGTTCTTATAAAGAAGTTTCGCCCAATGTTCAAAAGTGCCCAGGACACGGCTGTTTATCGATAATTAAATTTTACAAAAGCATCAATTAATAAAACATCAATTTTCGATCATACAAAAAAGCGACTTTTTTGGGCAACACTATACGAAAAAAGAAGTCGGCGCCTCTGCACAAAGTTCTCTAGTTTTTTCGTTATCCGGGGAAGAAACTATTAGAACGTTATCTATCGGCCCTAAATTTTAGGTGGACATTAGTTTCACATATTGCTTTGTGTCGCTGCAATTTTTTTGCCACCCTAAAATGATAATTCCTTACAACTAATTTCCAGCGAATCGACTTTTACGTTATCTTAGAACAAAGACGATTAGTAATTGCTGTATTTTGTACGGTTTTTTGAGTAACAAAGGCTGAACCTCCATAAATGACTGTGTTTTCGTTACGATGAAATCAATTCAGTTTAGTAATTGAAGCAAGCAACACAACCAATTCCTGCCTTAAAGCCCTGGTATTTGGAAAATATTTACGTTGTTTAAAGACCAAGAAGCGATTAGTTCCTCTTAAGTGATTAAAATTAATTTGCGGTAGTTTGTAGCTCACTGTTGCATAGGAATAAATTGCAGAGATAATGAAGTGAAGTGAAAGACGAAAGATAGTTTTCCAACTAAGTTTTTTGCTAGACGACCGAAACTTTCAAAATGTTTATTATTGTCGCGATATCTTCGATGGAAGAGTTAATGATGACCTTATCTTATCACCTGTATGCAACGCGATAGATATCCGATGACAAAGTCAATACGTGCAAGAATGGCAAGAATGCAATTTAATTTTGGTTTTCACCGTTAATGCCCATTGTGGTTTATCAAAAAGTTATCGCAGATAGTGGCTTCCTGTCTTTAGACCCGTACGAAGTACTGGGGTCTTATAGGTTTACGCATACGTTTGTAACACGTCGAATTGGACTCCCTGAGTAAGGGGAAACCTATTGTAGTTGTCCAGAGATGCCAAATCAGCAAGAAAAACATAGCTAACGCCGACCCGTACGAAACACCTATTCGTATCAAAAGCCTTTAATGTGAAACTCTTCATTTCTCTTACTTCATTTTCTTCTCTGCTGAAAAACTATTCTCCCTTTAAAATCACTTACATTATCCACTCTCTGCCTTGTTAGCATATACAATTAAATTGCCGGAGGCAATATAGACAGCCCCGTACGAAGTCAAATTTCATAAATTCCTATTTAAACAGCTATATACCGCTATATTTACCTATATTTCACTGTAAATAAACATTTCACAGAGGAATATGCTATTATATAGCTCTATATGCCTGTATATAGCTCAATATAGCTGTATATAGGTATATATAGATGTCCATATATGGAATCCCTGAAACCCCTCACACATAACAAATTATTTCCATGTTAACAGAAACTCTCTAAGCATCATTTTTCCCAAGATATATCACTTTTATTAAAATCCAATATGGCCGCCGGCAGCCATTTTGTTAGGAGACCGGAAATAGTACCGACGCTTTACATTCGTTAATACCTTTCAAACAAAAAAAAATTCATGAAATTCGGTCAAAATTTACTCGAGATATTGTCAAAATACACCACGTTCACTGTACTTCCGAGTAGCCAGATAAGAGCTCACTCCAAGAGACCTAGCTCACGCTCCGGAGAACATAATTTCATAAAAAAAAATTTCCCTGATTGATACGGTCAATACTTATCTAATAAAGCTCAAACAGACGAAATATGTTCAAATGTGGCCGACCTACAAGCAAAAACTGCTTGCCGCCCTGTGCCTGTTCCACACCAAGGGGTCTAACTCACGAGTCGGTCCATAAACTTTTTTTTTTGTCGATCGGTATTGTAAATACCTTTTATTTGACGTATCACTTACAAGTTTAACGTTTAAATGTCCGGAGATATCTTCGAAAAACCGTAAAGCACTTATTGGGCCACAGCTCGGGAGGGGTCGATCCAAAATCACTCATCTTCGAACTTAGCCTGTCTTTTGACATTACCAAACGGGAAAAAAAGAATTTTCAAAATCGGATGCGTTTTACTCAAGTTATCGTGCAGACAGACAGACGGACAGACGGACAGACGGACATTTTTTTTCGCGGATTTGGCATCTCTAGACAACCACAATAGGTTTCCCCTTACTCAGGGAGTCCAATTCGACGTGTTACAAACGTATGCGTAAACCTATAAGACCCCAGTACGTCGTACGGGTCTAAAAATGTCCGTCCGTCCGTCTGTCTGTCTGCTCGATAACTTGAGTAAAACGCATCCGATTTTGAAAACTCTTTTTTTCCCCGTTTGGTAATGTCAAAAGACAGGCTAAGTTCGAAGATGAGTGATTTTGGATCGACCCCTCCTGAGCTGGGGCCCAATAAGTGCTTTACGGTTTTTCGAAGATATCTCCGGACATTTAAACGTTAAACTTGTAAATGATACATCGAATGAAAGATATTTACAATACCGATCGACAAAAAAAAGTTTATGGAAATCGGATGACCGACTTGTGAGTTAGACCCCTTGATGTGAAACAGGCACAGGGCGGCAAGCAGTTTTTGCTTGTAGGTCGGCCAAATTTGAACATATTTCGTTCGTTTTAGCTTTATTAGATAGGTATTGACCGTACCAATCAGTGAAAAAAAAGTTTTTGAAATTATGTTCTCCGGAGCGTGAGCTAGGTCTCTTGGAGTGAGCTCTTATCTGGCTACTCGGAAGTACAGTGAACGTGGTGTATTTTGACAATATCTCGAGTAAATTTTGACCGAATTTCATGAATTTTTTTTGTTTGAAAGGTATTAACGAATGTAAAGCGTCGGTACTATTTCCGGTCTCCTAACAAAATGGCTGCCGGCGGCCATATTGGATTTTAGTAAAATAGAAATATCTTGGGAAAAATGATACTAAGAGAGTTTCTGTTAACATGGAAATAATTTGTTATGTGTGTGAGGGGTTTCAGGGATTCCATATATGGACATCTATATATACCTATATACAGCTATATTGAGCTATATACAGGCATATAGAGCTATATAATAGCATATTCATCTGTGAAATGTTTATTTACAGTGAAATATAGTTAAATATAGCGGTATATAGCTGTTTAAATAGGAATTTATGAAATTTGTCTTCGTACGGGGCTGTCTATATTGCCTCCGGCAATTTAGTTGTATATGATAACAAGGCAAAGAGTGGATAATTCAAGTGATTTTAAAGGGAGAATAGTTTTTCAGCAGAGAAGAAAATGAAGTAAGAGAAATGAAGAGTTTCACATTAAAGGCTTTTGATACGAATAGGTGTTTCGTACGGGTCGGCGTTAGCTATGTTTTTTATTGTGCAATTGCCTATCAATTAGGGGATATAATCGAATAATCGAGTTCAGGTGGAAATATTCTCTCGAATATTTCACAAATTTGATTCTATCGATATCCCTCCTCTTTTGGATTTCGCAAAAATCTTATTTTTAAGCTGTTCTGTAACGTGAAGGTCCTTCACTGACCATACAAATTTTAATAGACGAAACGTAGAGAGAGGATCCTTTGTGGTGTTGCATTTATTTTCGGGGTAACGACTCTCGCTTCGCTCTGACCGTCGACTTCATTCTTTATGGCATTTCCCATTTTCTCCCCTCTGTAAGCAATAACTAGTCTCCCAGAATATAATGGCCCAGTTAGTGTACCGAAGATTTTTTTTCTTCTAAAACTCGTTTCTATCTAATTCCATGTGTAAAAGGCAATGGCGAGAATTCTAATATTATCCAATCCACGCTCCGGATCGTCACTACTCCAAGATCTTCTGAATTGTCACGGCGAAGTGGAAATTGTTGAAGAATTGTTAAACGATGAATTTGGTCTGATTGAAAATCCATTAGAACACGTGAGATCGATCCTTGGTCAGCTTCATAAAACGATTGTCGGTTTCAAAGTCTTTCCCGAGCAAATTTATAAACGAAATTTGAGATTTTCCGACTTGGTTGCTGCTACTGCTGTCAGTCATATTATCGTATTGTGGCGAGAGGACATGCTTGAAGGATACTGTTCTCGATGCATTGCTGGTTCGAGTGGAGAATGGTGATTATGCAATTTACGATAACTTTCAAACAGAACTACTCTGAGTCTAAGTCTGACCTTGAGAAAATTACCTCCCTAAAATTCAATAAATGTTCCGCAGGTATACGATGGAGAGAAGCAGCGAAACTCGAAAAATTAGAGTTGACGAAAAGGACTTGAGGCAATACGTTGCTCAAATAAAATCGGATTGGGTAAAAATTGGAGAAGATTGGCCGGAGGGAGTACGACCCATCTACATAAAATTTGAAGACTTGATTGTGCAACCTGAACAAGAAGTGAAGCGCGTGCTTGCCGAACTAGCATGCAATTCGGAACATGTTTTCTTCAAAAACACTTCCGAGAGACAGAATCCGGCTCCGATTCACGAAAAAGTTACCAATTACACGGAGTTGCGTCCGGTACTTCGCGATGAAAAGTTGGATGTGAAGGAGATACTTCGAAACGTTATCGACAACCACTCAATCCGTATGCCTCATTTGAACGTGATCAACAATGCATTTATTCCTGACGAAGAACCATCTATGCCAGCCATAGGATGGAAATATTCCGTTGCCAAACCCTACTTGCCGACATTAGCAATGCAAAATGCTTTTGACGCCCTGCAATCTGGCAGCATTTCGTCGGCAGGTTATTGGCCAAAGCAAC
Organism: Bradysia coprophila; assembly: GCF_014529535.1. Classification (NCBI taxonomy): domain Eukaryota; kingdom Metazoa; phylum Arthropoda; class Insecta; order Diptera; family Sciaridae; genus Bradysia; species Bradysia coprophila. The sequence continues at coordinate 3,555,499 of NW_023503376.1, forward strand.
TGTCGGCTCGGCTGCGAAGTTTGTTCCGTTGTCCTGTTGCTCAGCCCTGTTCAAACGGATTTACTGCTTTGATGCTTGCAATGCAGGCTGCAAACATTGGCGAGGGTGACGAAGTGATTGTCCCCACAATGACCATGGTTGCTGTTCCCAATGCTGTTCGGTATTTAAAGGGAACGCCCGTTTTTGCTGATAATGCTGAGGATTGTTACAACCCGATGTGGCCAGACTATGAGAAACACGCCACTTCCAAGACAAAGGCTGTGATTGTCACGCACACGTACGGAGTACCGGCGTCAGATATTGAAGTGATACAAAAGAATTGTAAATTACGAGGCTGGATCCTCATTGAAGACATCAGCGAATGTGTTGGTGTTATGTGCACCACATCCGACGGATGCCAACGCTTACTGGGAACCTTTGGAGACTACAGCATATCAAGTCTCTATGCAAACAAAATAGTTCATGGTGGCGATGGTGGATTTGTGATTGCAAAAGACGCCAACATTGGTAAACGATTGGCTAGCATTGTAAACCATGGCTTCACACCCAGATTTCATTTTGTACACTTCGAACAATCCCTTAACGCAAAAATTCATGGAATTGGAGCTGCTATAGCATCGGGATGCTTCGATGAATTAGAAATCATTATGAAGCATCGGTCACAGTTGTCAAAGTGGTACCGCCGGAATTTATGCGAACTGCCCGTTAAATTGATGCCACAATGTGGTGCAGACGACACTCCGTGGGTATTTGCAGTCCAATGCGTAACTAAATCGGAGAGAACTGCTCTGAGGAAGTTTATGGCCGAACATGGAATAGAAACCAGAGATTTTTTCTTCAACCTTCATTTACAACCGGCTTATCTTCCGGAGGGAGGATCGCCTCCATCTCTTCCGAATGCTGAAAATCTAGGTTCGACCGGTTTCTATCTGCCTACTCACAGCAACTTAACAGAGGAGGATGTCCAGTATATCTGCGGCTGCATGAAACTCTACTTTGCTAACGGTGCGATCAAACAAGATTGTGACTGGCCTTTGATTCCAGCTAAAAAATCCCCGAAAGCCTGTGTGCAAGTCGAGCCGAATGGATTTTCTCTGTTTGTTCGTACATATCGGGACACGGGACATATTATCAACATCATCACTAGACATGTCTATATCTGCGCTGTAAGACTGGGAATAGAAGCAGAGAACGTCTTACTGCATGAGACTTTTGACAGTGTCAAACTTCTACTGAACAATATAAAGGAGTGCATATCAGCAGCGGACGGCTACCAGTTGCAAAAGGAAATGGAGAAGTTTTTCCTTCCGTACGTAGCCTACTATGAATGTCAACGCATACTCGAACAACCGTTGAAACGGCCCTGGCTTTCCATTGACTTAACCGACAGCACTCAACACCATACTTCCCAACGAATTCCCACAACGACAGATAAGGAAACACTCCAACTACTTGTGTGGATTCTACATCATCTGCAGCCGGAAGTAATTTGGGAGATTGGCAGTTGGATGGGACACGCCACAGTTCTTATGTCCGAAGTGTGTTCTCACTTGAAAATCGACCACAAGATTTTTGCTTGTGATGCATTTAGGTGGCAGTGTTGGATGGATGAATATTTTCCGAAAAGCACCAAATATGTTAACGATAGTAGAAGCTTCCTGGAAGTATTTCAAACAAACATCAGCCTATTTTCACGACACATTCAACCTGTAATATGGCCGTATGAAATAGCTGAATTACCGAGTGAACTGAAAGACCACAGGCCACAATTGGTATTTCTTGACATCACACAAGAAGATAGAGATCTGGAGCACATTTGGTCGTTAATTGAATCAACTCTGATTCCGAACGAAACGGTTGTGTTGTTCAATGGGTTAACGAAGAGTTCCATCCCATTTTTTACAAGACACTGCGACCAGCTAGTACCATTCTTGAAGCCTCATTCGAAAGCAAAAGCGTTTCGGTACGTGGGCGATACAAAAACGTCGAAAGTGCCGAAAACCTACGAAGACGTCGAAAAAGTGATGCAGGAAGCGGTTCCAATGAAACGAAATTTAAAATTTTACAAAAGTCCTGCTTGGGATCATCACCACAACGATCTATTTTGCAAATCAATCGAAGTGCTCAAACAGCATCTCCACTCGGACCAAGAAGATATCGTATTTTTTCCAGCCGTTGAAGAGGCACTGTGCGACGATATTGATCGATTTTTCGGAAACGCATGGATTGGAATCATTCATGGACCGGAACATTATCCTGAGCTATTCTACACACCTGACTTGAGGCGTTTGTGTACGAATCCCAAATACATCGCAGCACTGAAGAACTGCAAAGGTCTGTTCACACTTACCTCATTCCAGGCTGGCTACCTGAAAGAGAATCTACCAGATTGTCTGCACAAATTTCCCATTCAAAAAATTCACTATCCAATCGATATACACCAAGCCTACAGCGGTGGAAGTTGTGTGCCCCAGCTAATAGATAACGAGGAGAGAATAGATGTAATTCACATTGGAAGTTATGCGCGAGATGTTCAATTTTTCTTCCGACTTTCACTTCCTTCGAAATACCGAAAGGTGCTTCTCGTTGGCGAAGAAGATGGTGAGACGATTGCACAAAACGCTCCGTCAGATGTTACTGTACTACAGAGACTCTCTGGAGATGAATACGAAGCGAAGTTAAAACGGTCAGTGGTGCTGTTGACATTAAAGTATGGAGGCGCAGCCAATACTCTACTACTGGAGTGTATTGCACGTAATATTCCCATACTATGTCCCAATATGTCATCTTGTACGGACTACTTGGGCTCAGAATATCCATTACTGTACGAGCCATCAAAGCCTGACGAAATAGTGTCTCTTTTGAGTCGCGACAGTATAGTAGACGCAATTGCGTTTCTGGAACGGATGGATAAGACCAGACTCAGTCTGGAGAAATTTATCAGCGATGTGAAGAACGGTGCAGTCCTGCTATCGCTTCCACCTAATCCCCGTACAGCCATCATTTCTGCATCGGTTTATGATGATCCACTGACGCATCTCGCTGAAAGAAGCGGCAGAACTTTCAAAACGTACGATGTTACAATTTGCATCTGCTCCTACAAACGAACGCACAACCTTGCAGCGCTACTGGACTCCTTATGGAATGCACAACATTTCGATGGTTCCTTCGAAATCATAATCTGGAACAACAACGCAAATCGTGTGGAGATCGTAATGAACGAGACGAGGAAATACGTTGAACGAACAACCGATGTAAAGTCTATGGTGGTGATAAATTCGTCGGACAATTATTATTGCTCGATTCGATTCTCTCTGCCGCCGTTGCTAAAAAGCAATTGCGTTCTGATTTGTGACGACGACATTATTCCAGGCTCTAATTTCATTAGCTTTTTCTACGCTGCACATCTTCGTCACCCGAGAGACGTTCTGTGCGTACGAGGCCACACGTTTTTGCCTCACGATTTAAAGTTAGAAAATCCGAAAGACGTTTGGATGAACTACGACAATTTGAAATTTAAGGACGATAATCAGCCGGAACAACTCATTCACTTCGTGCACGCTGATGCGTGTCTTATTCCGAAAGAAGCGTTACAGGAAGTTTCATCCGTGTCCATGCCTGATCCGACATTCGCATTGGTAGACGATTACTGGATGAGTTTCGTTTTAAGTCACAGATTTCGTCGTACGTTAAGAAAACTGTCAGTGTCCGGCCTTGAAATCAATCCAATCGGCAGGACTGAGGACTCGGATGAGCCAGGATTAGCACTTCATACGCGACCGGAAGTTCAAGACGCTCGACTGCGATTGTATGTTCATCATATGCTTCAAGGATGGCCGAAATGGCAAACAATGTCGCATGTGACTAATATTGACCAGAACAAGCTGAAGAACAAAAAGGAAATGTTTTGGAGTCGACCAGCTGCGATTGGATACAACATTCACAGTGAAATAAATGAGGCAGAAATTTCTGACTTGGTTGGTATGGGCGTAAAGTGCGTTCGAATCGGTGCGGTCGGTGTTCGAGAAAAAACACATTTCGAGCTGAGTGGTTTTCTCACGGAGCCTGTCCAACAGCTCCAACGACTGACGAACACTGTCTCTCTTTTAGAAAAGGCGTCAATCGATGTGGTCATTACGTTGCATAGAACTTTGGTGACGCCGGTTATTTGGCGAATGATCGCTGAAAAGTTCGCTTCATTTGAAAATGTCGTCGGATATGATTTATTGAACGAACCGATCACGGAACACGAACGCAACTTGCATTGGGCCGATCTGCAATCGTCTACGATCGATACCAGTAAGTATCGCATTAAAATTTGCAACAGTCTGGTCTCATGCCTCTATTTTCACTTTAATGGACAGACTTGAACGCTTTCATTCATAATATGACGGAAATAATCCGTTCGATACGTGAGGCGGACCAATTTACAGCGATTGTTCTCGAACCAACATTCTGGGGTAGTATCAATGGACTGGCAAAATTTCCCATCGAAGATTTTTTGAAAGTGGATGCAAATCTAGTTGTTTCTGTCCACTTTTACGACCCGATGACGCTCACATTCCGATCGAAAAACAATGGTCGATATGCCTTTCCATCGTCACTGCCATGGTATCAAGACATTCCATACAGCGAAGAAACTTACTGGGACGAAGCGACCGTTTTCGAGCATTTACAGAAGGCAAAATTATGGGAAACAGAGAAAGGTGTTCGTTTGTTCGTTGGGGAGTTTGGAATTTGTAGAGAGATAGATGGCGCTGCCGAGTATTTGAAGGCGGTTATTAATTCGTGTCATAAATTGAATATGACTGGTCTACTGTTCAGCTACAGGGATCCGAACTGGTAATACAAACATTTCTTATTCAATTCAAGAGATTTTTCGATTAATTTTTTTCAAATCTAAGGGATGCTATGGACTATGAATTCGGTACGAATGCTAAAAATTTTCAAAGAACTACAATGGGCCCAACAACTGGACACGATAATCCGTTGATTGACGTTATTTCAGAAGGAATCGCAGTTGGAAAATGAAGAAAAGTATTTAAGCTTACTGGAAACGTCAGTGAAATTTAGGCATGGATTTCCATCAGCTATTTTCAGCTGGTTATCAGTGGACAAACAAAACTGCTCATACGTCTTTATACGGTTTTACCATTACCACACACGTGAATGTAACTATTTCTCCCGTAGGAAGACGTAAAGGCACATTTGTTTGTATGAGTGAACCAGCTGAAAAACAGCGGATACAAATTTATGCCTAAATTTCACTGACGTCGACTGCATTTTATTGATAACCAAACATCAATCAATTTAATGCACCTACCTACATATTCAAATATATACCCACTTGCTGATAAGAGAAACTTTTAACTTAGAATAAGTCCTAGTATTTTCGGAAATTAAGATCCCAACAAAAATCTCTTCGAGAAAAGTGTGTCACACTTTTCTCGAAGAGATTTTTGTTGGGATATCATTCGTTTTAGAAGTTTTAGAACACTGCTTTTTATAACAGTTTATAACAGAAATTCGGAAATTTGGCGAAATTTGAAAATTTGACGAAATTCGAAAATTTGACGAAAATCGAAAATTTGACGAAAATCGAAAATTTGACGAAAATCGAAAATTTGACGAAATTCAAAAATTTAAGAAATTCGAAAATTTGACAAAAAACGAAAATTTAACGAAATTCGAAAATTTGACGAAAATCGAAAATTTAACGAAAATCGAAAATTTAACGAAAATCGAAAATTTGACGAAAATCTGCCACCATTCAAGAAATATCTCCAAAACCTCAATTGACCCACCCATTTCCAACTTTCGACATTTTTCACATATGCCCCTCTGTTCTACTCGTAAAACTCTGAGACTTTGCCGAAGAAAGTAACTCTCTATCTTTCATAACCCAAAAAAATATTAGTCCTTTCATCCTACGCTCGAGTAGCTCAAAATTTGGTCACTCTAATCACTCTAGCTCAAACGAATCTGCCCCGATTTTTTAAATTATTTTTTTGTTCGAATTGTGTTACGAATACCTTTCATTTGATGGGTCGCACGCCTCTGTAGGTTTCAATACAGCTAAGCTACAGCCGAAAACGCGTTCCCGACCCCCGAAAACCTCACTCAGAAACCACTTCGAGGCCAATAAAACAAAATTCTGGTTTTTCCTGGGGTAATGGCGTATCACATTTTCATTTTTATGCCCACCCTGAGGTTACTGCAAAATTTCATGGAGATTGGCTGACTAGTTTCCGAGATCGACCGTCGATAGATAGATAGAAACATACAGAGTTAGTTGAAAGATTTTGATTGTTTGGGATAAGTCAATTTGGAAAGTAAAGAAAGTAAGCCTTGAAAAGAAAACAACAAAATATTTTTGCTCCGCAAATATATTCCACAGAATAGTATTTTTATCGATTGTAAGACCGGTGCCATTTATTTCGAAAACGAAAAAATGGTGCAAAGAAACTGCCGGTTGATTGCTCCCCAAAATTCAGTGAAAAAATCAAAATTCAAGATAAATTTCTGGAATGCCGGTGGCATGACAGATAAAAAACTTATAGAATTCGAAAATGTAATCTACAAAAACAAGCCAGATGTATTCATCATCATTGACGCAGGAAGTTTATGTGAAAAAGAAGAGGAACTCGAACTACATTTCAACGACTATCAATTGAAAACCAAAAAACGTGACAGAAAAATTTCCAGTGGAATGATCGTTGGAATTAAAATCAATTTGACTTGTGCTTTTCGTATAATCAAAGAGATGACAAATGTCGACAGAATGGAAGCGATTTATATTGCAACTTGGAAAGATGGAATTAAATATCCATGTATTGCTGTCTACAATCCACCAAACAATTTAGCAAATTACGATTTGTTAACAATAGAAAATGACAGTATAGTCTGTGGAGATTTCAACAGCCCTTCAACAAGATGGAATTATAAAAACACAACGAAAGTTGGTAAACACATGGAAGACTTCATAGATAACTCACCATTGGATGAAATTACCAGCTCGTTACCAATAGACTACACCTTTCTGTCCCCAACTGGATCGAAAACGAACCCAGACTTAGTCCTAGCACACAACAATATTAGCAGATTCGTGAAACAAAAATCATTGACACTATTAGGATCAATTGGACACAAAGTTATCGAAATCAAAATAGAGATTGAACAGCAAGCCAACATGATTTCCCAGGAAAATCCATTTACTTCCTGGAATCTGAAAAAAGCGAATTGGGAAAATTATCAATCGATGTCCGCAACATACCTACAAGTTGATCAGATAAACAAAAACAGTGACGTAGCTGAAAGAAATATACGATCTTCAATCCTACAATGCGCTAAGACTAACATTCCCCGAGGTCAGGTATTCAATTACAAACCATTCTGGAACAACACAATCGAAGAATTATCCAGAAAAAGGGACGAAGCTGTAAAAATAGCAGAAGCAAGTTGGTCAAGTGAGAATGCCAATTCTTTAAGAAAATGTCAGGACGAATTGGAAAAAGCAATATTGGATGGAAAGAAATCAAATTTCGACAAAGAACTTGAGAAATTGAATTATCGTTCGAATGGATCACACACACATAGGAAGGTGTCAACGTTTAATGATACTGAATCAAGAAGATCAAATGAAGCGATTGAACACGATAATCGATTACTAACATCAGATAGGGAAAAAGGAAAAGCTTTCCTGAAACATTACATGAAAGTCTCATCTGGTGCATCAAAAATACGAAAGTATTCCATTCGAAAAAGTAAAACTCCTTTTACTTTCAGAGAATTCGATGAAGCAAGTGAAACATTGAAAAAAGATAAAGCTCCGGGACCTGATGGAATTTTACCTGAGTTCATTTTAAAATTAGACATTCAAGCGAAGGTTGTACTTCTGGCGTTTCTAAACTTTGTTCTTTTCAACGGAATACCAGCAATATGGAGAAAAGCAATAATTGTCCCGATTTTGAAACCAAAGAAAAAGGCTAACAAACTAGCTAGTTACCGACCAGTCGCATTGACGTCTATTATCTGTAAACTATATGAGAAAATGATAATGAACAGATTGAAGAAAGAACTTCAGGAAAAACGACTTCTGCATCCAGCACAAGGAGCATTTCAACAACATAAATCGTCAATCGATCAAGCAACATTCTTATGTCAACGAATTCAAGACGGTTTCAATGCGAAATTAACAACTTTAGTGACATTCGTAGATTTAAGAGCTGCATACGATCTTGTTTCCAGAGACATAGTCATTCAAAAGCTGATCGAAATGAACATATCCGGATCAATAATTCATTGCGTTTGTGATTTTTTGTGCCAACGGTTCATATCGGTTCGATGCAACGATTACACAACGTCCTACAAGCAAGTAAAAAGAGGATTACCTCAAGGAGCGGTTTCGAGCACAACGCTTTTCAACATCTTCTTGAATGACCTGTGCTTCAAACTCCAGACAATACCGGGCATCGAAATCATCTTATATGCAGACGATCTGGCAATTATGGTCCTCGGAGATGATATGAAAATCATGGAGAACATAATGAATTGCGCATTGGATGTATTGTATGAATGGACGAACACAAACCAAATGGAAATCAACACTGAAAAAACTAAATACCAATTATTCAGCATGTGTGATATTTCATTTAAACCGAATCTATTTTTAGGTCAGAAAACAGTTGAAGAAATCTTGAATCAATGTTACCTTGGTATCATTCTGGACAAAAAATTAACATTCAGAAACCATGTAAATGATCTTACCAGTAAAGCAGAAAGAAAATTGAAGCTGCTGAAAAGATTAACCGGAACAATGTGGGGAACATCGAAAGACACACTACTACTGACATACAAAATGTACATTCATCCAGTTCTCACGTACGGAGAAGAATTACTGATAACAGCTAGTGATTCAGTCAACAAACAACTGGAAATAGTACAAAACAAGGCATTGAGGACGATTTGTGGTGGAGTCAAATTTACACCGATCACAGCAATGGAAATGTTCACCAATATAAAAGCATTACAATTCTCCAGAGAAGAAGCAGCTCTAAAACTACATCAGAGGATTATAAAAACCCCAAACAGCTTATGGAACAATTTCATTACAACCGAACAACGTCTAAAATCGAAATATTCATTTGTGAACAAAATCGAACAATTACACCGGAAATACGAGTTGAATTTGCCGAATAAAGTTCGAAAGTTCACGAATAAAAAAGGATCAAAATTACGGAATATGGAATTCAACGCAAACAAAATAATGATCAAACAGAACGTAGAAAACAGAATCACAATACACAATAGCGAAATGTCCGAAGGAAAGACGTGGTCAATAATCAACCCGAAAATTGTGAAATCAAATGTTAGACAGACATATGTTGCGAATTTTCGGAAAGTAACGGGACACGACCTGCTCTACAAACATTTGAATAGAATGAAATTGGTTCCTTCCCCTCTATGTACGTTCTGCAGAAATGAGGACCAAACATCAGAACATATCCTGCAATGCACTGGACTGAAGACAGAAATAGAAAATCTGAAAAAAACGTACTCAGATGAAGAAGAGTTATTCTCAAAAATTTATTGGCATGTTCGAGGAAAACAATGAATTGGATTTAGGATTAGATGAAGTGTTTTATATGTGGGTTTACTATTTAAGTTATATTTCTCCTGTTTCTCCTGAATCAGGCCAGTTTCCATGGTTCTGGATAAATAGATTAGGGTAACTTTTGTTAAGATTAGAAGCCACTCCATGGGTGGAATTTGTTTCATATTATGATACAAATTTAGGTTTGAATTGATTTTAAAATGATTTTGGAAAATAAATGAGCATTAGATACAAAAAAAAAGTCAATTTGGTGTATTTTGTATGAAAAGTGACCAATTTCAAAACGATGTATCTCCGGCAATTTTAAACCTACATAGTCGAGTGATAGCTCGTTTTGCTCGTATTTGATGCGAGAATATGATAGAATATGTTTTGTGGTGATATAAACCAAAGGGTAGAAACTGAAATTCTCGCCTATATATAGTTGCCGCGTCTCAAAAAATTTTCTTCGTTCTTTTTTTGGAAGTTAGACTGCGTCAAGTCCTCCGCTATCGCTCCGGACATGATCGTCCTTCACGGAAATGAGTCGTATGTGAAAGATATATATAGTCCGTTGCTAAATCTTCTTCTTTTTTTTCAGCCATTGTATATGTATATCCACTGCTGGATGTAGGCCTCCCCATCCTCCTTCCATTTTGAACGGTCTGTTGCCACTTGCTGCCAATTTGCTCCTACTGCTCTCTTGATGCTATTCGTCCAACGTTCTGGTGGTCTTCCCATAGGTCGGGTTGTTGGTGGTCTCCAGTTCGTGCTCGATTTTGTCCAACGTTCATCCGTCATTCTTGCAATATGACCTGCCCAATTCCACTTTAGAGACGCTATACTTTCCATGACATCGACGATTCTAGTCTGTTGTCGGATCCATTCGTTTGTCATTTTGTCTCTGAGCGAAATTTCCAACATACTTCGTTCCATGGCCCTTCGTGCAAGACGCCTCAACTTGTTTTCTGATGCTTTCGTTAATGGCGTTATTGTCAACGTTTCCGCTCCATATGTTAGGACTGGGAGGACACACGAATCGAACATTTTCCGTTTCAAGCTGTTATTCATCTTGCTCTTGAAGATTAGCCTGAGTTTACCGAATGCTGCCCCACCTAGACCAATTCTTCGCTTCACTTCGACAGTTTGATTGTCCAATCCCAATTTCAGCTTGTGACCAAGGTATACGTAACTATCGACTCTTTCAATCACTGTGTCTCCAACTTTAATTTCTCTGTCGTCGAAGCGTAACGATAAAAATACCGAAAATTCTAATTGTATATGGACAGTCTACCATCATGAACGAAACGTTCTGAAATAGCTTGAAATCTGTAGGACTTTGTTTAGAGCAACGTTCATGGAACCTTGTCTAATCTATAAGTGAACCGAATTCAGAAGAATTCAAGATGATCTAAGCAAAGTCTCATAGATTTGGAGTTAGTTTGATTTGAAGTTTCGTTAGTCACGGAACAGGTCGTGGATGCTTCTTATACTGTCGAAATTGTGGAACCATTAACGTTCAGATATTAGTAGCTGAAGCAGAAATTCCCAACCTACTGTCCAGTGCATGTTATACTGCTTCCAAGAGAATTTCCCAGTTTTTATCAGGAAGCTGTTTGATATGTTTTCCATCAAGGAAATTTCGTATCCTCATTGTCGAGCACATAATTCTCAAAGGTGTTAAACCTACCCTAGTGTTAAAACAGCGCAACACCCAGCAACAGGATTTGTAAATTAATATTCCAATCTATGTTGTGAAGATGATCGTTAAGTTTTGTGCTTCGTTAACGTCTTAACTACTTGCCTTGAGTGAAAACGAGCGGAGATTTGGGAGAAACTCTTTCTACAAAAACGCCATTGACTGCTCATTAGTCGAAAAACAATCAGACAAATCCGTTTTAATTCTACTTTTATTTACCACTTCTATTGATCACAACTGAAGTTACAGTTGACGCTTATAAGTAAACTAAATTAAACATTTTGTTCAAACCTTAAAAAATATTTAGCTTTGTAGCAATAATCACAAGTAAAGTCAATCGAATTGACGCGATTTTAGGAATATTTCCACCTCTAAAATATAAAGTTAGTAGAAAAAGTTTTAGTCCCTATTTGGGAGAGAAAATAACTTACATTCGATACAATAAAAAAAGAAATGAGCGAGGGCTAAGTATAGTTTCGACTCAACAAAAAGTACTCCGTGAGAGAGCCGTGAGAGAGCCGTGACCATTAAGCTTGATTTCCACTTACCGTGCTCCATCTGATAGAAAAAGTGAATTTTTTCAATTTTTGCTTTGTTTACTTGACAGTTTCCTCTCTCACGGCTCTCACACGGAGTACTCTTTGATACCATATTTCATCGTCGTTCGACTTGAATAATGAAATTCTGTTTTCTGGGTTACCTTAATTTCTTGCGCGGCTTTTTTACGGTAGATTCCGTTGAAACACCCAAAACATATTGTTTCTGCTTAATTTTGATCCCTCTAAGAATTTCTTTATATTCAAATTTTTAAACCACTCTCGTGCCAATGGTATATATCCCAAGACTGTTGTCTTTGGGGAGGTCACGCGGATGAGATACGCTGTTGACATCAACGAACTTGATGATTTTCATTCAAAAAATTATTTCACTTAAAGTGATTGTTACCGTCGTCGTAATTTTTAGCCCCGTTACGAAGTACGAAGGGGCTTATAGGATTACGATGCCGTGTGTAATTGATGGAATTCGAAGCAGACGGTAAGGGCAAAGTGTTTGCCTATGTTCATAGATGACGAATCAGCAATAAAAATTTTGTCTGTCCGTCTGTCACGTCGATATCTTGAGTAAATCAAATCCGATTTCAAAATTTTTTTTTCCCTGAAAGATAGTCGAAATAGTGAGGCTAAGTTCGAAGATGGGCATATTCGGGTCGGCCCTTCGTGAGTTAGGGCCACCTAAGTGATTTAAGGTCTTTTGGTGATATTTATGGCAAAATAAACGATGGAAATGTAAATGACACGGCAAATGATAGGTATTGTCAATACCAATCCAGGAAAAAAAAGTTTTTTAAAATCGGGTGAGTGGACCGTGAGTTAGGGCCTTAGAAGTGAAATGCTACTAGGGCCCTATGTGTATTTTACATAGAACTCGAGTAAATTTCATCCGTTTTTCGTAATTTTTGTTTCATTTGGAAGGTAATGAAAGGCCGAATAGAATGAAAAAAAATTAAATTTGGGTCCTTGGACTAAGGCCGTTACTAGGGCCCTATGTGTATTTCACATATAACTCGAGCAAATTTCATCCGTTTTTCGTAATTTTTGTTTCATTTGGGAGGTAATCAAAGGCCGAATAGAATGTAGTTGAAAAAAAAATTAAATTTGGGTCCTCGGACTGAGGCCGATACTAGGGCCCTATGTGTATTTTACATATAACTCGAGCAAATTTCATCCGTTTTTCGTAATTTTTGTTTCATTTGGGAGGTAATGAAAGGCCGAATAGAATGTTGTTGAAAAAAAATTAAATTTGGGTCCTTGGACTAAGGCCGTTACTAGGGCCCTATGTGTATTTCACATATAACTCGAGCAAATTTCATCCGTTTTTCGTAATTTTTGTTTCATTTGGGAGGTAATCAAAGGCCGAATAGAATGTAGTTGAAAAAAAAATTAAATTTGGGTCCTCGGACTGAGGCCGATACTAGGGCCCTATGTGTATTTTACATATAACTCGAGCAAATTTCATCCGTTTTTCGTAATTTTTGTTTCATTTGGGAGGTAATGAAAGGCCGAATAGAATGTTGTTGAAAAAAAATTAAATTTGGGTCCTTGGACTAAGGCCGCTACTAGGGCCCTATGTGTATTTCACATATAACAAAAAAAATTTAATTTGGGTCCTCGGACTGAGGCCGATACTAGGGCCCTATGTGTATTTTACATATAACTCGAGCAAATTTCATCCGTTTTTCGTAATTTTTGTTTCATTTGGAAGGTAATCAAAGGCCGAATAGAATGTAGTTGAAAAAAATTTTAAATTTGGGTCCTCGGACTGAGGCCGATACTAGGCCCTTCAAAAAAATAAAATTTTAGGGCGATTTGAAAGGAACGTCGTACGGGGCTTCGTAATTGCGCTATGCGCAATTTGTAAGATGTACATATTACATAATAATTTTACTTTAACTACTTTAACCGGCGCAATAGGTTTACGGTCAAAGTAGGGTGACAGAGTCTGTCACTGACAGACGCACTAGGGTCACGTACGCAATAGATATACGGGTTTGTACGGGGCTCAGTCGCAGCAAACGCTCCGACTGTTCTGATGGCTCGTTTTGTAATGCAAAATCATAAAACTACGTTCAGCGTGACCTGCCCAAAGTTTACAGTCTTGGTATATAACCACCACAACTTTTCCGATTTTCCCCTTATTTGTAACCTAGAACGCTATTAACGTCATCAAAACCGTCGTGGACATTAAATTTTTCCGGAATTCGTTCGTAATTCGAAAATTTGTCTGGAATTTGTTCATAAATAACTTCTTTCTGATCCGCATCCCTTGCAGCTATGGGTGCCTCATAGTCTGTGGGCGGTAGATTCCTTCGAATGATATCGATCCGATCAGACATTTGATGCGTGTCGTATGGCAACGATCGATAGAACGGTTCGACCGTATTTTCTCTGCATTTGATGTGCAGATAAAGCAGAAAGAATAGAACGGCCACACCGACAACCAATATAATTATTGTGATGAGAACCGTGTTCTTCGGATTTCGTCGGTACGTCATTTCAAAAGTTTTAGCAAGTGTTGAATTAGGTGTTGAAGTGATGGGCATGATTTCGGTAGCAACGCTACTTTCGTACACATTATATCCATCCACTTCGTAATATAAGCAATTTAATCCGTGAACATTCAATTTGTGTAAATATTTGTTGTAGTGGAAAATTGCGAACATCGTTGGATGTTCCGATGACACGTTCAACACCCACTTACAGCTCCATGGATTGTCGTCAATGAAAATTTGTAACGATCTCTCTGCCAACCGATCGGTAAATTCCATAGATTTCAAACGATTGCCGGACAATTTTAGAATTTCCAAATGTTGATTGGAATCGAAAGCTTGTTTGGAGATCCTCTCGATGCGATTGTCGACGACGTAGACTTCGCGTAGTTTTACCATCGATTTGAACGAATTGCCGTTAATTTCGTTGATTTGATTACCACTTAAGTCCAACACTTCAAGGTTTGGTAGAAAACTCTCTTCGGGGAAATTGGGCAAGTTGTTTTCAGTCAAATTCAACGTCTGTAACGATCGCGATTCAATTGCTGGGAAACTATCGAATTGACACTGAGTGATGGTAATCCTTTGTAAATTCGTACAATTTTCCACCTCAAACGTTTCCATGGGAAACGACAATGTGGTGTTGAAAATGTCGAACGTTTCCATCGACCTGGGTAGCGCCTGCCATTCGTACACATTCACCGCCAATCGCATATGTTTCAGCGAATAACAAAATGTAAAATTCATTTCGTTAATTGCCAGAAACGGTTCAACCACAGTCAAGTTCATCAAATTATTGAGTGGTACAACGGCATGTGGTGCAATAACTTTTAAATTATTATTCGAAATCACAAGCGTCTGAACGGTTGCACTGTCTTGAAAGCTTTCATCAATTATTTCTTCGAACACATTGTCGATTAGTTGTAGCACAACAAGTGATTTGAATTTATCGAAATGTTTGGCATAAAATGTTTTCACTTTAAACGAATAAATTGTCAGATGAGTCACACTGAACGGATCTTCAATGTACTCCACACCAATTGTATCATTTTGCGTTACATTACATCCATTCAATTTAATCATTTGAACTCCCGTGATCTGTCTGACTCTGTAACCACTTTTCAACATCGGTACCACATTGTCCAAACAATTTAAATTCACCGTAAACGGATTGGAAGATGCATCACGCGTTAGATTCGCTTCGATATTGCACTGACCGTTATCGTTCCAACAACGGTTCGAGTTCAAAGTTTCTTGAGCTATTGCCACATAAATGTCGAGACGAACGTACACAAACACAATGTTTACAAGAACACAGCGCCCGAAAAAACTCATAGTAATTGATGAATTGAACACACAATGTCGAGCAACGAAAAAGAGATCAAGCGAATAATTAGATCTTTGCCACGGTCATATCACCGAACAATAAATATTTTTACATTTTCCAGTAAACCACAGCATCTCACTGAAAACATATCGAAACGCTGACCAATGCCAAACCGACGAAATTTTGTTATTTTCTCGCAGTTTTTTTTTTTTATTCTTTCTTTCTTTTCTTGATTACCGATTGATAAATTTCCGAGCAAATTATATAAACAAAAATGAACGACTAATTTTAGATTGTTCAATGTAAATAAACATATAAGTTATACCGATCTCTTGTAACATGTTACTGGTTACATAAAAAACGAGAAGAAAAAAAAACAAAATTCTGATCTTCAACTCTCTTTAATCTTATTAGTTCGTATAATTCGTCCGTTCCGTCTACCATATAACTACGCACTACAATATATACTGACAAAAAAACACAGTTTTGTGTTTTATTAAATTTACAAAGAAAAAAAAATTTCATCTCATCGCGTAAAGAAATTGCATTTTCACAAGAACGGAAAATCCGAGTGAAATATCATATGTGCAAAGAAGATGGGACACGAAAAGGCAAACTATTTTGAAACAAATCATTTTTTTTTCTTCTTTTTTTTCGTTTATTTTTATCTTTTCGATGAAGTTAAAATAGAATTTTAAATAAAAACATAAGAAGGGACCCGTACGAATAGTATACGCATTAGCTAGTTGACCGTAAACGTCATAAATCCATCTAAAATTATCGTTTTGTTAAAATTGCTTAAAGTATTTTTCGCAATTCCGGTCCATAATGATCACCTTTCCATGCATCCATTTAATGTCGTTTTGAAGGTATTTATTTCACTGTATTCCCGGACACAGCGCAATATGAACTTTTTTTCGCACGCAGTGCGTTATCAACTTTTTTTTTCGCACGCAGTGCGATATCAACTTTTTTTCGCACGCTGAAGAACCTATTACCTTCAACGAAGGCTAAATTTTTATAAATAAAAATCTTGCATTGACCAGAAATCGAACCCCCGACACCAAAAGGTTTTTGAGCACAAAGCAGCGACTTTAGCCATTCGGCTATAGAGTCACACAATTATACCGAACGTATTGTTGAAGCGTATATACTAAGCATTGACTACTCGATTTCATTCAACGCGTTTCTTTACATCACATTGCAATGTGTATTATAATGCAGCCTTCTTGATCGTTCAAATGAATTTCTATATACACAAGAATTTTAGAACAAAATGTAGGACATGTTTTGCATTGGAAAGGTGATTATGGCCCGAAATTGCGAAAAACGTTGTATCTGCCACGGTAGGTATGCCGGTATTTTTTCGCACACGACGTCTTGTCGACCTCGGCTTCGCCTCGGATCGACAATCGACATCTAGTGCGAAAAAATACCTTCATACCTACCTTGGTAGATAATAGTTATTTATCTACCAAGGTAGGTATGAAGGTATTTTTTCGCACTAGATGTCGATTGTCGATCCGAGGCGAAGCCGAGGTCGACAAGACGTCGTGTGCGAAAAAATACCGGCATACCTACCGTGGCAGATACAACGTTTTTCGCAATTTCGGGCCATAATCACCTTTCCAATGCAAAATATTACCAAAATTTCTACCAAACATTCACATGCAAACATAAATTCATTTGAACGATCAAGCAACCTGTTCTATATACACATTGCAATGTGATGTATAGAGACGCGCTAAATAAAATCAAGTAGTCAATGCTTAGTATGTACGCTTCAACAATACGTTCTGTATAATTGTGTGACTCTGTAGCCGAATGGCTATGGTCGTTGCTTGGTGTTTGGAAGAATTTTGGTGTTGGATGTTCAAATCCTCGTCTGTGCAAAGTTTTTATTTATAAAATTTAGTCTTTCTTAAAGGTACTGAGCTATGTAGCGTGCGAAAAAAATGTGAAAAAGCCCAAGTGCGAAAAAATAATCAAAAACGCACTGTGAAATAAATACCTTCAAAACGACATTAAATGGATGCATGGAAAGGTGATGATTATGGACCGGAATTGCGAAAATAACTAATTCACACCCCCCCTGAACAAAAATAAAGTTTTACCGAAAATGCACCCAAAAATTGATCGCTGTTCTAAATAGAGGGACCCTAGAGGAGTTCAAAACGATGGTCCGTTAAGCTGGACCAGATGCTTCCCCACACCCATACAACTAAGGAAAAAATTGTATGGGATAGGGAAGCATCTGGTCCAGCTTAACGGACCATCGTTTCGAACTCCCCTAGGGTCCCTCCATTCAGAACAGCGATCAATTTTTGGGTGCATTTTCGGTAAAACTTTATTTTTGTTCAGGGCGGGTGTGTATTGAAAGCTCAGTCAGAAGTAAATTTGAATGAATGATTATATGCACTAAGCACAGCTATATGCCAGTATATTTTGCTATATATAATTAAAAGTTAGCGATTTACAGCTAAATATAACTCAATATAGCTGAATATACCTGAATATAGCTGTTATATATCCAGGACAACACTACAAAAGGACATATCTCTGAAACTGCTCAACCGATTTTCATAAACATTTTTCTTCTCTAAAAGCACGGCAGAGTAAAATAAACCAGGCAGGAGCGGTTCATTTTCGAAGCGTCAAATAAGGGACCTAATACACTGTATGAAAATGAACTCAAATAAACACTGACATAAATTGAAAAATTTTATTCGCAAAAAATATAGGGCTAATTATTTGTAATTGTTCGAGACTCCATGGCCGTAACTTAAGTCAAACCATTTTTTTTCTTTACCGATTTTTTTTGTAGAAGTAGCGAATGTGACACGATTATCAATCACATCGTGAGCCTAATCAAGTACTTTGCACAGCTATTCAAACAACGTTTTATGCAATAGAGGGATCTAAAGTTCACAGTTTTCGAACAAGATGATCTCGAGTTGCATAAAATAATTATTTATACAACCGAGCGATAAATGCTTTTTCAGGCACTAGATGTGAAGATTGTCACTCGAGGCCGCATAGTGTTCCAAAACGTTACTGCCACATTCATAAATCTATTTTTGACATCAGTACGTCACTTTGCGACCTCTTTATGTACTGAATTACCCTACAGTAACAGTAAACTTTCGAAAAACCAAGAAAATTTTTTCTTGGTTTTTTGGGTTTTGGAGCCCATTTTCCCCTTGAGGGTTTTGTAAATTTTCCTTGTTAAATATAATAATCCTAAGGACGTTGCAACTTGCATTGAGACACCTCAAGCATATTCCTTATGGTATTTTCTATGTTCCCCTGCCTCTCGCCTTCACTTACTGCTGCAGAAATGTTAGTGACAACGATTTTATTTCATGAGGCTTTTTTGAAATTTGTTGGTTATTGATGAAAGTGTGGAATCAGATACCTGTTTTACAGCGATTGGTGAGCAGGTTGGTTCGGGAACATAGAAAATACCATAAGGTATATACATGTATGCTTGAGGTGTCTCAATGCAAATTGCAACGTCCTTAGGATTTTTATATTTAACAAGGAAAATTTACAAACCCCTCAAGGGGAAAATGGGCTCCAAAACCCAAAAAACCGAGAAAATTTTTTCTTGGTTTTTCGAAAGTCTACTGTTACTGTAGGGTAATTCGGTACATAAAAGGGGTCGCAAAGTGACGTACTGATGTCAAAAATAGATTTATGAATGAGTTAGTAACGTTTTGGAACACTGTGGGCCGTAGGCAGAGTGTGACAATACACATCGTGTACCTAAAAAAGCATTTATCATCGAGTTGTATACAACATTTAATAAAGGCAGCGGAAAGTCCTACTTTTCGTCACTTGTCGCGAAAAAAATATTGTGGAACCTCTAAACGACATAATTAAATATCGTTTCTCTGACTTAGAGTAATCCACGCCATTAGTCGTATAAATTTCGTCATAGAGAGCTATTTTCACCTTTGTTACGATCTGTCAGTTTTTTTATTTTGCGATTTAGTATGGAAATGAAAACTAACATTGAGATATCTTTGCTGTTTTAACCCGAGCAAAAAAAATGAGCCAAAAAGTATATGCATGCATATACTGGTTCTTAAGTACATATATGATCATAAACTTTTATATACTGTCTGTTGCAGGTATATTTTAGGGTATAATTAAATACTGCTTACAGTATATGAACATTTACTTTTATATAGAGGGATTCTTTTGAAAATCCACCTATCAAAATCGGACCCATTTCGTCTAGGATGGATATATACATGGTTTGATAGGTCTTTGCCAGTAGACCTCAAATCAGGCCTCACACAGTCTCGAGCCACACCTGGTTGCTGGTGGAAGATCTCCGAAGTTGGAAAAATAGTGATTTTTATCCGAATTTTTTGGCCGTTATAAATGATCGTTTCGGTTGAGAGTGGGCTCGTTGGAAAGCTGAGCTTAAGTACTTTCGGGTCATGCCTAGTTTGGTTAGATTCATTTATTTATGTTTCCAAAAATTTGCCAGAAAAATTTTCAAAATCTGTTTGAACTTTAGACAGGTCTGGGCTGGTACTAATGACGCTTAATGTGAACCTAACATGCTAGTCGTAACACGCATTGTCTAAGCTTTCC
The DNA here is from genome assembly GCF_014529535.1 of Bradysia coprophila. Taxonomy (NCBI): domain Eukaryota; kingdom Metazoa; phylum Arthropoda; class Insecta; order Diptera; family Sciaridae; genus Bradysia; species Bradysia coprophila. The sequence continues at coordinate 3,575,768 of NW_023503376.1, forward strand.
ATCGATACCTCATTTGCAGTGCTGGTGATTGCTGGTGAGTTTTACGAGTAGCGGTTGTACTAACATAAAATTCTGTTATGTCGGCAATCACCAGCACTGGAAATGAGGTACAAACGGAAAGCTTCGTAAGCTATGTTACGACTAGCATATTAGGTTCACAATAAGCGTCATCAGTACCAGCCCAGACCTTTCTAAAGTTCAAACAGATTTTGAAAATTTTTCTTGCAAATTTTTGGAAACATAAATAAATGAATCTAATCAAACTAGGCATGACCCGAAAGAACTTCAGCTCAGCTTTCCAACGAGCCCACTCTCACCCGGAACGATTATTTATAACGGCCAAAAAATTCGGATAAAAAACACTATTTTTCCAACTTCGGAGATCTTCCACCAGCAACCAGGTGTGGCTCGAGACTGTGAGAGGCCTGATTTGAGGTCTACTGGCAAAAACCTTTCAAACCATGTATATATCCATCCCAGACGAAGTGGGTCCGATTTTGATAGGTGGATTTTCAAAAGAATCCCTCATACTGATTATTTAATCATGCCCTTCTGTATACTTTTGCATACTAAAAGTCAGCCTGTCATGAAATTTCGTCGAGGCAACATCCTTGTGAGGTGTCATGTGAGACCAATGTTTAAAAATAAGAAAATTCTTGAAACATTTTCCTAACAGTTCACATTTTACTGTTAATTCCGTTGTCATTTTTCTTGTTAGACGTATCTGCGGGGCTTTCTCTTGTTAGGAATATGTGTAAGGCTTTGTCTCGTTAGGTATTAGGGTTTGTCTGGCGAGAACGGATATTAACAGAAAAATGGGCAACGTATAAGACAACATTTTGTTTCATTAATTTTCTCATTCTTCAAAGTCAACAAAGATTGTGACTAGCCGAAGATGGGTGATCAAAACCGAAAATGTCATATTTCATTAAAAGCACTTTTTACCAAGGTAAATATAGTGAGGAGGTAATGACATATATAACCGAATCAGATGTGCGGTGGCACGAAAGTTCGATACAAACGTCATCGAATCCCTTTGTTGAAAGCAAAAAATGGAATAGAAAGTCGGGCCATCTGTTGTGAGATAGTGAACATATTTTTGTGAAGTACAAGTAAATCGTAGTCAACCATTTAAAAAAAAAAAGATGTCATTGGCATCGAACTTATGTGCTAGGCCGCGCGTCTGAATGGCATTACCTCCTCACTCTATTTACCTTGCTTTTTACCAACAATTTTCTCACAAATGTCACCAGAGCGTCATGAGTATAAAAAAGTTGATACGCTAAATAAGTACATGAAAATGCATGACGGTATACTGAATATTCATATATACTTCCATATACTGGTTTTGTATGGGAAAAAATCGAAGAAAAGGTATCCAAATACTTCACCATTTACAAGGAAATAATCATATAGTTTCATATACTTTTTCGTCGATTTTTTTTGCTCGGGAAGTGGTTTTTTACTTTTTTTTTGGACCAAAATGTTTTTAAATGTGTTTGGAATCGATTAACATTAACAAAATAATAAAATAGAAAAAATATTTTCACACAATCTGTTAATGCCAATCGATTCCAAACACATTTTAAAACATTTTGGTCCAAAAAAATATGGAAAACCACTTTTAACAAGCAAAGATATCTCAATTTAAGTTTTCATTTCCATACTAAATCGCAATTGAAGGGCTCTAACCCGCGTGTAGGTAGGTCATTCGATTTATATTAACGTTTTTTGAGGATTGGGATGTGTAATAATGACAGATTGTGAGCCTGATAAAGTACTTTGAATCGATCTTCATACAACGATTGATCCAACAGAGACATCTAAAGTTCGCACTTTCCGCACATATATCATGATGCTGAGTTGCTTAAATGTCTCTTATTCAAATGAGTTAAATTTCTTTGCAAGCGTATCCGGATGATATCTTTGAAAAAATCAAAATTGCCCACCTTCAAACTTAATCTTTCTATTTGTCATTACAAAACCGGAATTTTTAAAATCGGAAGCGTTTTACTCAATTGTGAGCGCGAGTGGAAAGACAGATAATTTTATGTGTCGATTTTGCATATTTCACTTACTCAGGGAGTCTAGCTCGACCAAAGCACCTAGCAGAGTAATAGAAAAAAATAAAGCAGTACTTTAATCGAAGTATGCGAATATTTCCACACCTTTTTTTTCATAATGTCACTGCAAAATTACCATTAAGGCTGCTAATGGTATTATTGGTATCAAAAAACTACTCTATTTGACGTGTAAAAACCTCTATTACCCTGCTAGGTGCTTTGGCTCGACGTGTTGTAAACCTAGTGTTAAACCCGTGAGACCCCTGCACTTCGTATGAGTCTAAAAAATATCATTTTATGGATACACGTCGTCGTACATACAACCGTGTAATGACACACATTTATGAGGAAAGGCATTGGAATTAACTGCTGTAAGATGTAAAAAAGAATCGGGTTAATGACTTCGCAGTAATTTTCTTTACATGTCGCGTCAATCACAAAACCGCCAAAACTTTAATCAGAGAGCAAAGCACAAAACTTAAAAATATTTGAAGAAATATTTGAAAAATATTTTTATTATCTCAATGACGAATTCGTTAGGAACGTGTTCGCGAGAAGAAGAAAAAAAAACGTCATCACCATTTTGACAAATTTTATTTATTTTTTTCTGTTGGCTCATTCATCTAATATTCCTGTTCTTTGGGAAATATTAAAAATTTTTGTTACTTAGTATTTCAAATGAATAATAATTCGGACAATAAATTTATTTTCGTTTATTTTAAGAGTGTCGTTCTCGGAAGAAGAAGAAAAAAATGGTCAAACAGCGTGTACGGTTTGAGCTATTTTATGTTTCAAAATTATGTTATAAATTAAAATGTCCTGTCGTCGACATTGAGTTTTTTTTTAAATAATTTTGTCTCTTTAGGTATTGGACATACAAATAGTTGTTTGTTCAACGAGTGAAGAAAAGTTGGAAATTGAATTTCTAAGGTCTCGCTGCGCTCGAGCCACAATTCACCCGAGTATATGCAATTTCCAACTTTCTTCCCAAGATAAACACAACGTTTTTCACGGCAAAGGCTTTCGAAGTTTCAGCGTTGTGAAATAAACATTTTCATTTTTTGGTAGAGAAGCAATGATTATAAAGGTACGGAAATGGGTATTTAGTATCCGGCTGTAGTTGAACAACTGTAGCTGCTGTCAACAACCAAATAGCCGTGCATGTCTTGACTAAGATTTATGAAAAATGAAGCGTATCAAGCAGAACTGTCTCGGACACCTTCGATACGGACACCTCCGCAACGATTCTAACATCACATAAATCAGTGGATTATCTCTGACGTTCCCTTAGAAAAATCATGGAAAAATGTCTTGACCGACTCCCCTATGTTGAAGATTGAACTTAGCATTCTCATAAATTCTAATTGACTTAAATCAATCAAGTTGGCACTTGAGGAAAGACAGTTTTTTTATGTTTATTCTGTTAGTATCAGCGATTGAATAAACATCACTTTTTTGTATCACTGCTTTTATTCCTCACCGCAAACTGGAACCTCTAACAGGTTATGGGCCCAGATCGGGGATAGGGCAGTGAAAAGTAGAAGATGAAGATGGAAATAAAATCGAGAATGAAAGTATGCTGACATGGACTGAAAACGGAGTAGGATTTGGAATATGATTTGGAAAAGGAAGAACGTTGACGACAGGACTAAAAATGGACGAAAGAGTGGATTGCGAGCAATGAAAGAAGAAGAAACAAGTGTTATTTACGGCATCGACATTGGCAAAGTTTACCGGACGAAAGAAAAGAAAAGAAAAGAAAGGAAAAGAAAAGAGAAGAAAGTGGAACAGAGTTTCAGCAACAGAACTTGAGCGGAGAGCAACAAAGTTTGAGCAAAAGAAAAAGGATACAAGAGAAGAAATAGACAAAAAGAGAAGAAGAAGACAAAAGAAGAAGAAGAAGATGGAGGAGAAGATGATAAACAGAACAAAAGAAGAAAACGAAGACGGAAGGCAAAAGACGAAGGTGGAAGATTCATTGGGACAATGGTTGAGAAGTCGGTCGCCGCAGAGTCGGTCGTTGGTGGCAAAGTTGCATGTGAAGGCTTCGATAGTTATTCGTACGGCGGAGTGAATGGTTATGATGGAGAAGCTGGTTACGGCAGTCCATATGGTTCTGGTTAAGGAGGAAGTTAACGGAGACGAAGACTTAAGATAAAATTTGATTTATTATGTTGTCGCTATGCAACGGAGGATGATATTTTTATTCAAGTGGTAGAATTTATGGGAATGAGAAGAAGTGTTGAAGATTGAACTTAGCATTCTCATAAATTCTAATTGAGTTAAATCAATCAAGTTGGCACTTGAGGAAAGACAGTTTTTTATGTTTATTCCTCACCGCAAACTGGAACCTATAACACCCTAATCAAATAATTTGGAGTTGAGTCAGTGCCACCTTTGCCATATGGGCAAGGAATCTAAAAAAACGTTTTTTTAGTCAACTAATTGGCGCCGAGAAAGATTATTTGTGGCGCAGGTTTAAAAATTGTCCTTGGCGCTAAAAAGCTAAAGGTGGCAGTGGCTGAGAGGGAACGTATCGAAATGAAATGTGAATACTGTTTCCGAAACGACTATACATTGCACAAAATACTATTGTATCATGCCTAAGGATATGTACATTAGTCTCAGGTGCCAGACGACGAGAACAAATAGGGTCCGATCTATTCTGTGTTAATGATCGTTAAGCTTGCAGTGATACGTTATCACACCAACTACTTGTTTCCGATCTCGTAAGTTTAAAAAGATCATTACTCCAGTATTTCGATACAACTGGTCGAAATAGCTCGGTAAGTAGAAGATTTAGTGAATATAGTACAATGTGTTCCACCTTTCTCAACAAAAAATTATTTTGTGCGTACCCTTGCCCAGTGTATTAAGTGTTGTCCGATGCGGCACTGTTAAACACCATCACTTATAATATAAATTTGAACAACGTGTACAAGAGAGGATCAATTACTTTTAATGTATAATTCACATGTTCTTTAAGTAAACATTTTACTAATTTTATGTGTGTGGTGTGTGTTTGCGTTAAATGAAAATCCTGATTAATAGTAACTCATTTTCCGTATAATTTCGCGAATATTGTGAATACCACAAGGTGCGATAAGCAACGAAACAAAAATTCGACAATTCCGAGAAATATTTAAGTAGAGAAAATGATGTTAGTCATCGTCGTCGTCGCTGTTTTTATTTTTTGCATCATTTAAATTTATACGTGCGGTCACTACTCAAGAAAAGAGAAGAGAGTACAACTAAGTCTGAAACAAAATAACGTCATTTTATCGGCAATTAAAGTGTACAGCACGTTGTATTATACATTGTATACGTTTCCTGCTTTTATTTTTATTTTCTCTTTTGTTTCCAATTTTTATTTTTTTATTTTAAGAGTGATATCGCCAAATCTTCAGGTGATTTTTTTAACTTTGGAAACAAGCGGTCTCCGATTTTAATGAGTGATAGCTCGTTGGATTCGTCTTTCAATTCTAGGAGACACGTATCTTTCACTTTTTCTTAAAAAAAATTGTTTTCTTTGAAAAGCGCTCAAAAGTGAAGACATGTCAGAGGGTACCGAAAACAGTTTTTCGGCAATAACTCAAGAAAAAATGATTTTAAATTGTTGTAATGTTGTGCGAATGTCGGCCTTGGAAAGACCTACAGGTAGAGTATACGCACCGCTTGGTGCTAGTTGATCCACTAGTGTTATGACTAGAAATATAGTGAATGTTCGGAGAGTCCGCCTTCTCTGCAGCTTCGATGTACCACGGAACTGAGTATGGGGTGTCTTAGCTGGCCTCACCCACTATCGTTGAACATATAAATGAACCCAGTACTTTTTGGCTGCAAGCCTACAGAAGTCTTGAAAAAAAAGTTGGTGCCAAAATGTAGATTTTTTCCGTCTGTCTGAGGGCCCAACTGCCAGAACAGCGTCTGGAACAGTTCTACGTGAGTAATTTTGTATCGTCTACTATTCCCTTACCGTATACGCTTCACTTTGACTCGAATATAGGTCGTTACGACATATCCAGTGTTAGTAATTCTTGTGAAAAATTATTAAATTTTTCTCGGAGGATTTTAGTCAAATGAAGTGTTAGCTTATAGCAAATGACCTCAGGAGTCCGGAACAGTAATTAGTTTTTCAATTGGACCAATATTTGCTACGCGACCGGAGTTTGGAAAAACGATACGATCAAGTGGGAGCAAACGGTTTTCCAAACTCCTGTCACGTAGCAAATATTGGTCCGATTGAAAAACTAATTACTGTTCCGTAGTCCTGAGGTCATTTGCTATACGCTAACACTTAATTTGACTAAAATCCTCGGAGAAAAATTTAATAATTTTTCACAAGAATTACTAACACTGGATATGTCGTAACGACCTATATTCGAGTCAAAGTGAAGCGTATACGGTAAGGGAATAGTAGACGATACAAAATTCCTCACGTAGAACCGTTCCAGACGCTGTTCTGGCAGTTGGGCCCTCAGACAGAAGGAAAAAATCTGCATTTTGGCACCAACTTTTTTTTCTAGACTTCTGTAGGCTTGCAGCCCAAAAGTACTGGGTTCATTTATATGTTCAACGATAGTGGGTGAGGCCAGCTAAGACACCCCATACTCAGTTCCGTGGTACATCGAAGCTGCAGAGAAGGCGGACTCTCCGAACATTCACTATATTTCTAGTCATAACACTAGTGGATCAACTAGCACCAAGCGGTGCGTATACTCTACCTGTAGGTCTTTTCAAGGCCGACAATTGTACAACATTACAACCATTTAAAATAATTTTTTCTTGAGTTATTGCCGAAAAACTGTTTTCGGTACCCTCTGGCATGTCTTCACTTTTGAGCGCTTTTCACAGAAAAGAAATTTTTTTAAGAAAAAGTGAAAGACACTTGTTTCCTAGAATTGAAAGACGAATCCAACGAGCTATCACTCATTAAAATCGGAGACCGCTTGTTTCCCAATCACCTGAAGATTTGGCGATATCACTCTTAAGTTTTTCGTTGATGAATGGGAATGGTGCCGAAAGTAGTGCTCTGTAGAAAGATAACTGTAGGATTTTATTGCAGTCACCAGGTGGTGCGCGAAATGACAAAATTCGAATCAACTGTCATCGACAGCGATTATGAAATGAACAACTAGAGACATCGTTCCCAAATAGCGTCAGCGATTTTTTTTGCAAATTCGACGTCTGTGAATTTCTTTGAGGAATTTATTGTTCCGAATTAGAGATCAGTAGTTAAACTCATTCTATCATTTAGTCACAACCAGCGGGATCTCTTTAGTTAGCGAGACTTATGACCGAACTGTGTGCAAACTAAACGCAACTAACTTCACAATCAATGATCTAGCAAAACCTGTGTGCGTTCATTACTTGAAATGAAAGAAAATGAACTAAATGAGGGGAAGATCCATGGCAGGACCTAATATTGAAAATTATTTCACGAAAACTTCACCTAATTTCGCTGAATTTGGTGAAATATTTCTCTAATTAGGTCCTAGTCCAAGGGATTGAAGTTGTGTAAGGTTTGTGCACAAATGTACAAAAGTGCTTTAGATAGCTCTCGGTGCCCTGAGTACGAAACATGCATCCGTTGGTCTTACTTATGTCTGTGGTTCCTCTGCAGCCGCTTTATAAAAAAATATGTAAAAATGTAATTTTGGAACGGGACAGTTGGTACATCAGGTATTTATGGTGCTGTCAGTTCAAATAACCACTCCAAAGTTCTTCACTACCTATCGTTAGTCTTGATTTCCTCTTACGAAAAAAACACACCGTTTTCTCTCCGTTACTCTTTAAACAATAGGAAAGAGGTTTAGTTAAATGGAGGCAAAAAAGAGTGGTTTTTTGGTAAGTGGAAATCAAGCCTTAGTACCGAGGTTGAAACAACAACGGAAAATCCCGTCCCACCATTCGCATTCGAAGGTCATTCGCTCATACTTTCCCGTCGTTCGCTCCATTCATTTGCTTATTTTTCATTCATTCGCTCATATTTATCGTTCATTCGCTCATAATTTGGTCTCGTTCGTTCCACTCATTCGCTCATATTTCCCTGAATTCGCTCCAATCGCCTGTCCCAGCATTCGCTCTTGTTGTTTCCCCCTCGCTTAGTTCAACATCAGTCAAAAACACTCAAAAGAGTAAAAGTGACGCAAGTCCCTGTGCATACTTCCAAAACAACTGATATCGCTGGATGTGACGCATTCTGCGCTTGTACGCAAAAACTGTAACAGGAAAAATTTGACCAAAGAAATTGTAGAAACAAAATTTTACCAAAAAAATTTTGCGTCACAAAGTGGCAGATGATTCGGTCGTATTAGGACGTATTCTTGCCTATTTTAAAAAATTTCTTAAAAGTACTTTCCTCAACATCTGCCACTTGTGACGCTATTTTTTTTTGGTAAAATTTTGTTTCTAGAATTTCTTTGGTCAAATTTTTCCTGTTACAGTTTTTGCGTACAAGCGCAGAATGCGTCACATCCAGCGATATCAGTTGTTTTGGAAGTATGCACAGGGACTTGCGTCACTTTTACTCTTTTGAGTGTTTTTGACTGATATCAGTTCTTTTGAAAGAATTATTAGATTGAAAAATTTGAAAAATTTAAAAAATGTGAAAAATTTTTAAAAATTTGAAAAAATTTAAAAATTTGAAAAATTTAAAAATTTGGAAATTTTGAAACATTTGAAAATTTTGAAAAAATTTGAAAAATGTGAAAAATTTTTGAAAATTTTGAAAAATTTAAAAAAAAATAAAAAATTTTTGAAAAATTTAAAAAAATTTAAAAAAATTTGAAAAATTTGAAAAATTTTGAAAAAATTTGAAAAAATTTGAAAAAATTTGAAAATCTTGAAAATTTAAAAAAAAATTGAAAAATTTAAAAAAATTTGAAAAATTTAAAAAAATTTGAAAAATTTAAAAAATACTAAATTTAGGAAAAAAAATTGAGGCGAGCAGAGATTACCAAAAGCGAACAAATTTGTTCTACCATACCCATCCACACACACACACTTAAAGGTGTTCTTATATGGGGCTTATATGGGAACTTCGAGGAGCCCTAGCTCCGAAACGAGGCCGGTTCCCCCCAAATTTTTTTTTCTGGAATGTCTTAGAATGACGACTAGAATCTACTCCCAAAATTTCAACAAAATCTAAAGAAGACTTTAGAAGATAGGAAACACGGACGGACGGACTAACAAAGTAACGTAGGATTTTTTCATTTCGTTTAAAGTACTGAAATTGACCAAAATGTTTGGAAATGGTGCTTCTTGGAAGATTTTTTGCGTGGCCAAATTTTAAGCTGCAAGAACGTGTGATAGCTCGTTGAACTCGTACGGACGCCTAGTTTTTTTTAATGGTAATTTGGAGTCATTTGTATTTGAATTGTGGAACTTCAATATTTGCTGTATATATGGGTAATTCCATGGTTAGTTGCGTTACAAATTTCGTTATCTGTGAGTCATAAAGTTAATTGTGTTGGCTATGTTTTGCGGTAACAATTCAGTCTATAAATTTTCTAATACTCAGGAGACACAGTGCAAGAATTGGAATTTTTAGCCTGCGAAGTCTGACTTGTGTGATCGCAAATGTCGGCGGTTAGTTGCGTTACACGTTTGTGACTTTTCGAAATATTTTCACCAAATAAAAACTGATTTCGGTAAACTTTTTTTTCCCTGAAAGCTATGGTCAAGACGCGCAGTTTAAGCCCAATATATGTTGGTAACCCAAAATTTGGGGGAGATATGTCTAAAAAAGTGATATTTTTCGGAGGTCATAAATAGCCAGAAATATTTTTTTTCACAATTGGTGGTTGTTACCCCACAGAAAATGTTGTTTCGGCTCAAAACCGTTTAAAAAAGTTGTTACAAAATTTTTCGAGATAATCTCGACGAGTTAAAATTCGAGGATGACTTTTATCACCACTGGGAAGCTGTTGTCACCTACTTTACTCACCTAACTAACCTGATTGACTCAAAGTTATTTTTCTCGTGAAGTCATATGCTGTAGCTTTCGAATGACACCGATTTTCAGTTTTTATTTGAAAAAATGTAATTTCGGCAACGTTTGGGTTGAAGTGATTTTACCTTACTTCAAAGCAGAATGAACCAAAAATCTTCAAAAAATTTAATTTCGTGTCATTTGGAGCAATTGTGGAATTATATGGTCCACATCTACAGGAAAACAAATTTACAAAAATCATTTGAGATTTATTGAGAATATCTCGGAATGTCGAATACAAACAAACACTTTTTGGTCATGTCTCCCCGAGACCGCATTTTACAATAACCTCATATTGGTGTCAAACTACGCGTCTTTACAATAGCTTTCAGCAAAAAAAAAAGTTTAATGAAATCGGTTCAGGTTTCGTGAAATAAACTAGAATTTTCAAAAATTTGCTGAAAACAAGCATTCAATTTTATGGTTGTATCTCCCCGAGATTTTTGGCCACCGACGTAATATGGGGCTTAAACGACGCGTCTGGTCAACAGCTTTCAAGGAAAAAAAAGTTAGCTGGAATTACCCATATGGGTTCTGCAGTCTACGACAAAAAAAAATTTGTTGAAATTTTTTCTAGTAATAGGACTTGCGTCACGGGCGCTATGCTAACGCGCGTCCATGATCGAAGGAAGACAAAAATTACTCATACAGTTCCGATAAACCAGAGACAAATTGTCTGTTGCAGTTGGTTCGATCTTTTATGCCATTTTCCTCTACAAAGATGTCAATCAACGTAATTTAGGATTCAATGGAAATTGGATGCGCTTTGAGAGGATTGATTACCTTCAACATCTCTTATTGACAACGACGTCAACAATGAATGATGATCTATACCTAGACCAGGGGTCGTCTTATAAAGCAAAACATATCGCAAAACTAAAGAAGTACAAGATTTCGAATCAAATGTTACACACTACATAGAACAAAAGAAGTATTAGATTGAATATGGAAAAACAAATCTGAAATACGATAATGAACACTCAGTTCATGCCAATATTTATTTACGAAGATTGAACAACAAACAAGCTCATAAAACTAATTTAAAATTCGATTCAACGAGCAGGCAGAATTTTCTTTAACATAAACAAATGGTAGGTGGATGATCGGTAAAATTTAAAAGAAAACATTCATCGCCGAACGATAACAAAAGAAACAATTAGAGAATGAAAAAGTTATAAAATTTCTGTGCATCTGCGCACACATTCCAAAAGATTGTGGTCATCAATTACAGCTTTTCCTGCAACTCAATGAGCTTCGGTGACTTCGATATGTTAAAGATGACGTTGGAATCGGGACACTTTGTTATAGTTATCAGTCCGATTCGAGCCGAATTCAGCTCTGCCGATACAATTATAATTCCGGTCAATATCACCCAACAGAATTTATTGTTAAAACGATTCGCTTACCCATGAGAGAAAAGAATGCTGTGGCAGCGGACATTCTCTGATTGTTCGCCTGCATTATGTCTTTCATACCGATGGGATAGACACCACTGTTCCATAGCGACATCAGCTTTTGTAGTACACCTTCTTTACCCCAATCGAGTCTGAAAATGGGATAGATTGCTAGAGATACCGGTCGTTCGATTGAAAGTTCGTTGATCCATTTAGAACGGTCATTTACTTGTTCTGGCGAGACCGAGAAGCAAACTGTTTTTGAGAGTCGGTATCACATCGAGTTAAGCGCTCAGTCGTTTCGTTATTCGCCAAAACCTGACAAATAGATTAAGGCAATTCCATTGGAATGTGCTCGTAAATGGAGGGTTCAGCAGTGAGCGAAGCCGGTGGATCGTAAATTGAAGGATCAACAGGAAGCGGAACCAACATTTGCTCATCAATAGGTTGACTGTTACGACTGTAATCAACATTGTAAAGTCATAAGTCGTCTTGTTGCAAAGGAAGTTCCACATTAAACTTACCCGTCAACTGAAAGCTCGACTTCCGGTAGCAACATTTCATCTGGCTGCTCACAATACGAATGAGCTTTGGTAACAGAAACTTCAACAATCGGTGTGACAGATTGTTGGTTGGTGGATAGCAGATCGGAACAAAACTCTTGGACCATGTCACGATTGGTGTCCTCAGTTTTCGTCAGGAGTGTCATTCGCTTAAATGCCTGCAACAACTTGTCCGACATGGATTTCGATCCGAATTGTCGTGCCATCGACTCGGAGAATGCAGTATGGCTTGGCTCAGCGAAAATTTTACCGGCCAAATTGCGCAAACAGGCGACCGCTGAGACGGAATCATCTCTGGGACACAAATGACGTTGAGTCGTTGAGACGGTTTTAACATTTTCCTTTACATTAATGCTGAGGGTGATGTCTTTCAGAGGTTTACGGTGACCAGTACGTTTCCGTTTTCGGAACGTAGCGTTTCCTGCGTCTAGCATGGTCAACTCAATGGAATTATCATCCGTACAATGCACAGGGTTTCTGAAAAGCAAAAATTTTTAATTTTAGAATTAGAAAATTGAAAAACGGTCCCACTCTATCCCGAACTCCAGTTCAACAACATCTTCTTCCGGAACCGTTACAGTTTTTTCGGCGTTTTGGTAAACCGTGTCATTGAATCGCACCGATTCACTAATATCAGTGGGAAAGGCAACATTTTCAGCAATATCGTGCGGTTGATTAAGAGACATCGACTTCATCTCGTGTTCTAACTGTGCATGGCTTGCATTACCTAAGCAGTCAAAAATTACCGGAAAAATGTTGAGATCTGCGGTTGAGATTTGAGGCTGAGAATTTCTTACCGACATCGTTTCGTTCGGAACCGAAAACATCTTCATTGAATTGCATGTCAAAGCAGTAAGTGAATTCATTGGATTCACTAACAGCAATTGGTTCGGGCTCATGAATTGAAATGTCGCCATTTTTTGACACCACTGAACTTTGCAACAGATCCAAAGTTTTCAAATTTTGTGCCTGATGACAGTAATAACCGGAAGTTTGGGTGTAAGATTAAAACGAATGCGATGGACTCCAAGGGAATAAAGTGATTCAGTAAGTGATCGACCATACGATCTCAAGACAAACATTTTGGCTTATGACTACGACAAAGATCAACGACTTCCGTCGCATTTTTGCATCTGCCCTTTCATCCATTAAAGGTAAGTCTTGATTTCCACTTGCGAAAAAAGCACTCCGTTTTCTCTCCGTTTACTCTTTAAACAATAGAAAAGAAGCGCTAAACGGAGTGGTTTTTATGTAAGTGGAAATCATGCCTAAGAAAAATTGCATCGAAATTTACCTCAATATCGTCGTGGTCGTCGGAAGTGTCAAGAGTCAACGAAATCTTGCGTTTCGAACTTCTTGCCGTTTTCGTTGAGCTGAAATTTAGAATTGAAATAAAGGTTCGTCAAATGTTAAATAAGCTGGAGCAGCTGCACGTCGTATCACCCATATTTAGAGCTTTTGTCTTTTAATCACCTTTTCCTCTTCAATCCTTTCTTCGAAGTTGAGCGCATTGGCAAAGGGTCTGTTTCTTCTTCGAACTCAGTCTTCGAGCCAATGTTCTGATTCTCAATCAAAAATCTTGTTGGGATTGTGTAGTGAGAAACCCAGTCTGCAATAGATGAAAATCTCCTAAATGACGCGAATAATTCAATGGTTCTTTCGTCAGTAAACGAATACGGAAAATGACAATTTATCAATTACGCTTAGAAGGGTTTGAAATGTCTCAAGCAATTAATAAATAGCTTGCTCTTTGCAATGGGCATACCGTAAACAAATTGCACTTGTCGTTGATGCACATAGACCAGACCAACAAAAAACTGAGACGCCACCAAAAATGAACGCGTGGGTTTCGAGGCCTCCGGGCTCAGTTCGGTTGCCACCAACTCGGAAGCGTCTTCATTTAACTTTTCTGCAATTTCATCACTAAACCCAAACGATTAACAAAAAGATTCAATTCCCCGACAACTGTTTTCCATATTTTACCAAATTGATGGAACCGAAATCAGTTCACAATTTTCGAATCTCATTGATCGTTGAAATTCCGCCGGATTCACTGCAGCTAGCCATACTTTTTCGTGTCGTTGGTCCTTTTTATCGATGTTTAGAAGTCGAAAGCCTTTGTTCGACATTTTATTAAAAGTTAAAAATCCGAAATTAAACGATAAAAACAGAAGACGTAATTATTGTAATATGTCGCGAGGTTTTAGCGGCTTTAGAAATTCAAATGATGGTAGGCCATGAGATTTAAAACTCTTATTTCGTTACCAGTTGCGAACACATTACCGTTTTACCAGAATTACCACGATTACCATTCAATCCTTAGGCAACACGGGCAACACTGGAAACACTTTTTTACATTTTTAGTTGATCGTTATTTTTCAAGCTAGAAAGTAAAAAATAATTTAAAAGATGCACGATTCGGCGGTAAGAATTTAAACATACAGCTTTTTCGTCCCATCAGATTTCATTTCCGGTTCGACCTCATACTTAAGTACTTTATTGCACATAAATCTGGTACAAATAGATTATTTCATTTCATATTTTCTTTCCCTAATAGTAGGTATATCGTTACTGTTGGGTGCACACCGTTGTATACCACCCTCACCTCATATACTCTATCGATCGAAAGTTTGTTTTCTAGTGCGCGAATAGAAACAAGTCTAAAATTGAAAATGGTAAAACCGGACTTTCAAATGGTTCTCGAGGCCGAAGAAAACACTCTGATGTACATTTGCTTATATCAAATGGACGATTTGATGGAAAAATTGAAAATTCTCAACTACGAGAGATTGTTGTCGGAAATGAAGATGAAGCCGTTAGGCCGATATTATTTCCTGAAAAGTGTCAATCCCGGTGAACAATTTTTCATGTTCACTTCACTGTGTGCTTGGTTAATACGACAGAGTGGTAGAGCGTTCGAACAGCCGCAAGAGTTCCATGACCCCAGTTTGACGATAGCGAATATCGTCAAAGTATTGCAAGAAATGGTATTCATGTTTAACAAAATAATAAATTTTCTTCTGACGTGACAAGTAAGGCCACTAACGTGGCACTCCCGTTTCTCAATTTTATATCGATCTGTATAGTCTTTTGAATATTTGAATTGTTGTAAGGGGTTGTGGGCAAACAAACCCTATTTTGGATCAGCCGTAGATAAATAAGATAATATTTGAAAAATATTTACAAGATTCATTTTCGATTTTCTTACAACTTGATTTGTGACAATTCATCAGATTATACAATCCTAAAAAGATTTTAATTCATTGGAAATTACAATTGACGATTTCATAGTATAGACCGAGGGAGACGTTTGGGGCTGTTTTCAAAGAAAAGCATCGGATATCCTACGGCTGAATCCTAAAAAAATGGTCTTGAAGGTCTTATCGGATAAGCTGTGGAAGGCCGTTTTCGAAAATAGGCCTTGCAGGTCTTGTCGACTGACTTCTGGGAGACCGTTTTCGAAAATAGGCCTTGTAGGTCTTGTCGACTGACTCCTGGGAGACCGTTTTCGAAAATTGGCCTCGTAGGTCCTGTTGACTAACATCTGAACAGCTATTTTCGAAAATTGGCCTCGTATGTTTTGTTGACTGACTCCTGGGAGGCCGCTTTCGAAAATAGACCTTGTAGGTCTTGTCGACTGATTCCTGTGAGACCGTTTTCGAAAATTGGCCTTGTAGGTCATGTTGACTGACCTCTGGGAAGCTGTTTTCGAAAATTGGCCTCGTAGGTCTAGTAGACTTACTCCTGAGAAGCCGTTTTTGAAAAATGGCCTCTGACGTCCTGCCACCAGACCCCTGGGAGGCCACTTCTGAAAAATGGCCTCCGACGTCCTGCCATCAGACCCTTGGGAGGCCACTTTTGAAAAATGGCCTCCGACGTCCTGTCATCAGACCCCTGGGAGGCCACTTTTGAAAAATGGCCTCCGACGTCCTGCCGGCAGACCCCTGCGAGGCCGCTTTTGAGGCCTGCGGACAAACAAACTCAAAAAATATTTTTTGGACCAGGCCCAGACACATAATAGATAATAGATAATAGAAAATATATATCTGATAGATAATAGATAGATAGATTTTTTTATTTTTTAAAACAAGTAAAAAAAAAAAAAAACATCATTTTACAAGATAGATAGATGGATAGATAGATAGATATATGGATAGATATATAGATAGATAGATAGATAGATAGATAGATACATAGATAGATAGATAGATAGATAGATAGATAGATAGATAGATAGATAGATAGATAAGTAGATAGATAATAGGATAGTTAATCGTAAGATAGGTAATAGTTAGATAGATAGATACATAATACATAAACAGGTAGTAGATAGATTGTATTGATAGTATAATGTTGGGCTGCGGACAAACAAACGCAATTTTTTTTTGAAGACCCGTTTCTCTATCGAGAAACGGGAATTAATGACCAAAAATACCATCTGTGCTTACGAAGGACATATCAACCGATTTTCCAACATCGAAGTTAATGCAAGGTGCTGGTTTCATTTGTTGGTACATTTTAGATTGCCTAGCAACGCAAACAATGAAATTGACAACAAAGTTCCTATCGCCACAAATACAAGACGAGGAAGACGTTGCCGTTGAATACGTAGACAATGAGAATGAAATTATTTTGGAACGGGTTGAGGAAGAACAAAATGCTCTGTTTAGCGATGATAGTGACGATGATGCCGACGAAAATGCTCTGCTGGATTTAAAGGGCAGAACTAATACGAAAGTCACCGGTTTTCCAACGTTTGCCGAAAACAATTTGACTGACATCGAAAATTGGAGGTGAATTTGATTCGTTTTGATTTCCAGATTTGCATGCTAAAGTTTAACAGACGGATAGCAAGACCATTAAATCTATTACGAGAGGTTCACCACTTTGAAACTCGCTTTTTTGAATGTGTAACTACTGCAATTAGTTTTCTTCTAACGTCGATCTTCGATCTATTACTTCAGTTGTTTGAAACTGTTTCTTATAGAAAACTTTTACTTCAATAGCTGTATCATAGATTTTGTTGTAAAAGAGGGCACGAACCAAAGCAAATTGTTCACTATGGTAGTCGTGGCCGATAGCAGATGACCTCGCAGATGACTAACCGTTTCAAAGTGCAAAATGAAAAAAAAAATCAGTGCGAATTTGATCTAAAGTATTTTCAGTTAAAATGAAAAGTTGGAAAGTTGAAAAATGAAAGTTGGAAATGGATGCAAACTCGATGCAGAGTGTAAAAGGAAAATTTACTCCGACTCCGACTCCGACTTCACTATACCCAGCGAGCGATGTATTACATTCGCTATGCCTCCTAGATTACGAAAGGCCAACCAGGTATGTGGAAAATGGACAAACACACAAAGAACTGACCCTCAGCTGGTGTACAGTTCGACTAACTACGACATTTATGTTTAGATTGTTATTCCGATCTCCGTGGGAATTCATCATTCATCACGTTTCACATCGAGCTTCCGATCTCTCTGAGAGATTCGCCTTTCGCATATGATGGTCATCTTATGTACGCTTTAAGAACGGTTCATATTAATTGTCTTTGGTTAAGGTCTCCTTGCGAGATTCACCTTTCTTGAATAGTCAGTTTTACATCTTAAGAATTTAACTTATTTGTTCATAATATAGATCGATGTCAATAACCTCAGTCCCTCCCTTGTTACAAATTAATTCGTGAGTTTGTCTTACCGTCTTTGCATTTCAATAATCATGAAATTCTAGTACCAACCATAAAACATTTTCTCAACCGAAATCATTTTTGTATCGTTCTTTTTCGGTCATTCCTCCACCTTGGAGTGTCCAACTTATTTCTCGTTTCCACTAATTTTGGTTGGAGACTGGACTCACTTTAGAAATGATTGGTTGTAAAGCGGCCTTTTTGATTTTTCGAGCGATTTCGCCGACTCTTTGCAGAAATCTTTGTAGGCTTGAGTTTCAGCATCTAAATCTTCGAAATCACTACATAAAATAGTGCTGATGGAACTTCATATTGATCGACATATATTCGTCTTGAATTCATTTAACAGCACAGCACAGTAAAAGGAAAATTTACGAGTCTAAATCGAGTTCGCACCCACTTCCAATTTTCACTTTATCGGAAAACGCTCTATACACCACCCATTTCCAAAATCACCCTAGAGTATAGGAACCTCGCTCTGTGCGAGACTCCTCGATACCTTTCTGTTGTTAATTTATTGCTGTCAATTTATTACAGGCTTGAGTTTGAAAGGGCATTACCACAACTCAAAGTCGTGGTGAAGTCAGAATCGAGAGATTGGAGAGCCCATTGGGAACAAATGAAAAATTTACAAGAAAATATAAATTCGGTGAGTTGAACTTTCACAGTATGTCTGAGTCGTTGTACGATAATCTATTTCTGCTGTTAAAGAGGGTGATGAGTTTGGACCGGTGTCACCTTTTTATTTTATAAACTGAGAACGGTGTCTTAATCAGTGATATTTAACTGTGATATGACTAGTCAAAATGCTTCTTTCTTTCTTTTATGTTTTTGTTAAACTATATTAATCCTATATGACCTGTGATATCATCATCAAATGAGCGTATTCTATTATTTGTAAAATCTTTATTTTTATTTATCTTGACGTAAAGTAATCTTTCTATTGTAAGAAAAATTTGCTAGATGAGCCCTATTTTGTACTTCACACTAGTGTAAAAAGAAGTGATAATAAAATCTATATTTATAAAAAAAAAAAAAAAAGAAGTGGTAGATCCGTGAATAATTAACATTTTGAAAACGGCCATTGAATCTTTTACTTCTTATGTCTGGTACAACTTCTTCTTCTTTTACTTCGTTTGCTTTAGCACAAATTTTATACGAGGGATGTTGAACTAAAAAACACACTAACCTTATTGAATAGGACTATATCTTCCGGACAGTTTGTCGAATTGACTTTTCATTTAGGCGCTGAGACCCTTTTACTTTCTACCATTCGTGGGATTTCCAGTCTTTCTACCATTCATAGGATTTCCAGTCTTTCTACCATTCATGGGATTTCCAGTCTTTCTACCATTCATGGGATTTCCCGTCTCATCGTCCACACATTGGTGTTCGGTATTGAGGCCGATTTTGTTAGTTTTCCCACAGAAATGCAAGGATAATTGATTCGATCGAACCTCTCTCCTTTCGTTAAACCAATATTTTCCTCGTCTTCCATAGACATCAGAAACCACTCAAAACCAACTGCAACGCCTACAAAACGACATCGTCTTTGCAATGGAAAAAATTGAGATCCGTGAGAAGCACTTGAACAACGATCTGTCTGCTCTGCACTGATCCAACAATACAAAACCGTTTCGGTGGACTACTCGCAAATTCGCAATGCTATCCAGACAAACGATGCGGAGAAAATGGATTTCGATCAACAATTGAAGAAAGTCGAACACAATTTGGAAAATGTAAAAATTCAAATGGAACAACGGGGCAACACCATGTCGGATGGAAGTAAGTCGTGAACATATTTTGATTGGACTGACTGGAGATGGAAATTGTTTTTTTTTCGAAAGGTCCACTGATCAACATCAAAAAGGCCATCGCAAAGATCAAGGAAGAAATTATCGAAATGGAACTGGAAATTGGTGTACTGAAGCATAGTCTCGATCAAGACATAATTAAGCAGAATGCTCTCTACGCCGAATTGGATCCGGTACCGGACTTTGATAGTTAATAATCGACGCTTATCAGTCTCGGATGTGGCGCTCTTTATTTAATAAAAAAAATTATTTTCCATCGAAAATCCAAAATTGATTTTTTTCGTCTAACGTTGCTTGAATCCATACTTTTTCCGTTCGTAGAACAAGTCTGTCTTGGAACTTCCCAGATTGACAATCTTTGGACAACCGTCTCTCTGAAAGTTGTTGTTATAACGTTACACTGACTGTCGCTGGTCAAGGAATTGTGGTCTTCAACACTTACGTCTTTCTCTTGGATGGTACACTCCTTGCAATAGTATGCATCTGACACTCCCGGACCGCCACAAATCACACATCGTCCTTGGTATGAACCTGCGAAAATGATCAATGAATGTATCAAAACTGCCGGATAGTTTCATCCGGGTTTCGGAACGGTGCTGAGGTAATTCGGTAATTCGAAGGAAATCGGTCAGATCGTTTGTGTCGGGAAGAGCCGAAGAAATTTTGAAAAAAGCTCGACCTGAAACACAAAAAACTTTGGTGAGCAACGATCCGACGCGACGCTGAGACAACCTTCTACGTACCTACAATCTCTTCCTTGCAGCAGATGGGGATGTAGAAAACGCTTTCGAAGTACTTCCGCAATGTTTGCAGCGACGAGCGCAACTGATTTTTTGATTTTCTCATGGACCATGTAACGGTCCTCGCACCGAACATTACGGTAAATTACGTTCCACAGCCGGACAATCCAGGAGAGTGTACCGCATTTGGAAGGAATCTTCGGCCGATGGGTTTTCCGTCAACTGTTGGGATGGTGCAATGTGAGTGCTGTCGATTGTAACTAATTTTTCCACTCACATAACTCAACCAATGGCACTGTCGCCAATAAATTTCGACGGTGAAACGATCACTCTCCACCGCAGCATCTCCAATTTGAATGTGCTGATCGCTTCGATTCAGTTCGATGTGAATACCTTGCTGGGGAATTAGCATATTTCTGGTGGCCGCGAATGTTGAATTTCACTAGAATTGTGGTGGATTGGAATAAAAATATCGATTGGACAAAATATCAAAATATTCCTGCGCAAGACTCTTTACCATTTCGTTGACAATTTGCACGCCCACCACATCGGTGATGGTGACAAACATGAGAATATTGGGTTTTAGCGTTTTCCATGTACACCGCAGTCCAATCAATCTATGGTTAAATCTGAAACGAAACGAAACAAAGAGTTCACGTCCATCCGTTTTGCAGACACAAAAACATTCGACTTTGATTGGAATGTTTTCCGATTTCATGCTGAACACAGAAAAGTTTGAAATTTAAACATAGCTAACGCCGACCCGTACGAAACACCTATTCGTATCAAAAGCCTTTAATGTGAAACTCTTCATTTCTCTTACTTCATTTTCTTCTCTGCTGAAAAACTATTCTCCCTTTAAAATCACTTACATTATCCACTCTTTGCCTTGTTATCATATACAACTAAATTGCCGGAGGCAATATAGACAGCCCCGTACGAAGTCAAATTTCATAAATTCCTATTTAAACAGCTATATACCGCTATATTTAACTATATTTCACTATAAATAAACATTTCACAGAGGAATATGCTATTATATAGCTCTATATGCCTGTATATAGCTCAATATAGCTGTATATAGGTATATATAGATGTCCGTATATGGAATCCCTGAAACCCCACACACATAACAAATTATTTCCATGTTAACAGAAACTCTCTAAGTATCATTTTCCCCAAGATATTTCTATTTTACTAAAATCCAATATGGCCGCCGGCAGCCATTTTGTTAGGAGACCGGAAATAGTACCGACGCTTTACATTCGTTAATACCTTTCAAACAAAAAAAAATTCATGAAATTCGGTCAAAATTTACTCGAGATATTGTCAAAATACACCACGTTCACTGTACTTCCGAGTAGCCAGATAAGAGCTCACTCCAAGAGACCTAGCTCACGCTCCGGAGAACATAATTTCATAAATTTTTTTTCCCTGATTGGTACGGTCAATACCTATCTAATAAAGCTAAAACAGACGAAATATGTTCAAATGTGGCCGAACTGCTTGCCGCCCTGTGCCTGTTCCACACCAAGGGGTCTAACTCACGAGTCGGTCATCCGATTTCCATAAACTTTTTTTTTGTCGATCGGTATTGTAAATACCTTTTATTTGACGTATCACTTACAAGTTTAACGTTTAAATGTCCGGAGATATCGTCGAAAAACCGTAAAGCACTTATTGGGCCACAGCTCGGGAGGGGTCGATCAAAAATCACTCATCTTCGAACTTAGCCTGTCTTTTGACATTACCAAACGGGAAAAAAAAGAATTTTCAAAATCGGATGCGTTTTACTCAAGTTATCGTGCAGACAGACGGACAGACGGACAGACGGACAGACGGACATTTTTTTTTTCGCGGATTTGGCATCTCTAGACAACCACAATAGGTTTCCCCTTACTCAGGGAGTCCAATTCGACGTGTTACAAACGTATGCGTAAACCCATAAGACCCCAGTACTTCGTACGGGTCTAAAAAGGCAAATCGGTTCACTGCTGCCGTATGGGGTATGAAAGTCCGTCTGTTTTATCGAATTTACATCGCTTTTCCAGGCTAAACTGCTGTCGAACCGGGTAGTGTTGCGTGGCGAAGGCACCTTTGTTTCGTCCTAGGGATGCAGTGGCAATGATTTTCTGATTCGGGTAGTTAAGGCCAGAAGCTACAGAAAGGGAAACAAAAATGTTTCATGCAAACGTTTCGCATTAAATTTAACCTTGATACGTAAAAAGGGTGCGGGTGGTACGGGTGTGCGTAATATTCGTAATATTGATATATTCAATAGGTTCCATTCAACTTTTATTGGAATTTTTAGACCCGTACGAAGTACTGGGGTCTTATGGGTTTACGCATACGTTTGTAACACGTCGAATTGGACTCCCTGAGTAAGGGGAAACCTATTGTGGTTGTCTAGAGATGCCAAATCCGCGAAAAAAAAAATGTCCGTCTGTCCGTCTGTCTGCACGATAACTTGAGTAAAACGCATCCGATTTTGAAAATTCTTTTTTTTCCCGTTTGGTAATGTCAAAAGACAGGCTAAGTTCGAAGATGAGTGATTTTTGATCGACCCCTCCCGAGCTGTGGCCCAATAAGTGCTTTACGGTTTTTCGACGATATCTCCGGACATTTAAACGTTAAACTTGTAAGTGATACGTCAAATAAAAGGTATTTACAATACCGATCGACAAAAAAAAAGTTTATGGAAATCGGATGACCGACTCGTGAGTTAGACCCCTTGGTGTGGAACAGGCACAGGGCGGCAAGCAGTTTTTGCTTGTAGGCCACATTTGAACATATTTCGTCTGTTTTAGCTTTATTAGATAGGTATTGACCGTACCAATCAGGGAAAAAAAATTTATGAAATTATGTTCTCCGGAGCGTGAGCTAGGTCTCTTGGAGTGAGCTCTTATCTGGCTACTCGGAAGTACAGTGAACGTGGTGTATTTTGACAATATCTCGAGTAAATTTTGACCGAATTTCATGAATTTTTTTTTGTTTGAAAGGTATTAACGAATGTAAAGCGTCGGTACTATTTCCGGTCTCCTAACAAAATGGCTGCCGGCGGCCATATTGGATTTTAGTAAAATAGAAATATCTTGGGGAAAATGATACTTAGAGAGTTTCTGTTAACATGGAAATAATTTGTTATGTGTGTGGGGTTTCAGGGATTCCATATACGGACATCTATATATACCTATATACAGCTATATTGAGCTATATACAGGCATATAGAGCTATATAATAGCATATTCCTCTGTGAAATGTTTATTTATAGTGAAATATAGTTAAATATAGCGGTATATAGCTGTTTAAATAGGAATTTATGAAATTTGTCTTCGTACGGGGCTGTCTATATTGCCTCCGGCAAAGAGTGGATAATGTAAGTGATTTTAAAGGGAGAATAGTTTTTCAGCAGAGAAGAAAATGAAGTTAGAGAAATGAAGAGTTTCACATTAAAGGCTTTTGATACGAATAGGTGTTTCGTACGGGTCGGCGTTAGCTATGTTTTTTAATGCGAACTGTAAGTTTCTAAGCGTTCAACACAGGTTCACAAATCCTTTCAAAATCAATCACCTTCAACGATGTAAACTAGTATTAACATTACACCCAATCGAATAAAATTTAAAATAAAAAAAACTTCAACCGTTTTCCTTCGCTATGCTGCTTACACAAAAAATTAACCGCTGCTGTCATAACAAAAAGTCCAAAAAGTCATTAAAATGCAATTTTGACGGCTCAGACGCATTCGTTTTTCCGCGCATATTTTCGTTTTGAACTTATTCGAGTCGCAAACAAACTGACACTAAAGCTCAAATGTAATAGATCTTCGCCAAAATTTTTTTTCTAATATCAGCTTGTTATTTGTGAACCAACATCACAGCTACGACATTTCAAGAATATTCTACGATACTAAAGTTTATCACCTGAAAATAGCAAAGAATGTAAATTACCAGGTATGGTCTAGCGCGCATAGCGTCATCGCGGAGTACATAAATATTTTAAAACTGGACTCAAACGCACTCATTTTCATTTTATTTTGACATAAATTATGAATGCGTCCAAGATAAATCGACCGATTTTAAATAATCGGCCGTGCCTGGTATGTACATTCATTGGGAAATAGAGCGCAAAGAATGAAATGTTGCCGCCATTCTTTGCGATATGGTTCCAGCAATATCCAGCACTGCGTATACATCATTAACCAAGTTCCTTTTCGTAAAACCCATCTTTCTTGTCATCAATAAATGTAACTGAGGTTATGCAGGTTGAGGCAACAGATTTCGGTTGAGCTTACCCCATAGGTAGAGTAAATATGTTGATATGTTGAATGACCATCATGACATCCAACACGTCAAATGGTATATGATTTTACACGTTATTTTGACGTATTGGAAGCATAGGTTCTAAACGTCTTTCGACATATTCATTCTATCTGTGGGGACGCCAGTTACCATTTCGCTGAATGAAATAACTTCAGTCAGGTAAATGTCCTTAAGCAAGGACGTTGGTTCAGAGAGACATAGATCTCCGACATTAGTAATTTTATGACGAAATGTAATAAAAAAGAGATCAGAAAGAAAGAGTAAACTTCACGGGTCTGTTACAAGGCTATACTAAATATCAAATTTATGTTAAATTTAATCCATGCAGAAGTAACCCCTTCAATATTCATATGATCACCGACGATTCACCGATCGTGTTCGTTCGGCCAGTGAAAATCTGTGTTTACAGTTTTTCAAACCTATTGGAAAGTGTGTACATTTTCTTTCAAGGGAAATTAGGTCAAATCGGTTTTCTTTGTTTAGCCGTGACAGATCAAATGTTTTTCTTTGCTTATCGGTTTCATGCCTGCGGCCTCCTGTCATAATGACACATCTAGAGAGCTTAATAAAGCAATGAAAGTAAATAGATAGGTATGGCCAAACGTTCAAATTTGTTCTAGCCGGAGCACATACGGATTTGCATGGCGCCACCTCAAACGAACTCATTTCTAGTGCAAATTTCCACTAGAAATAAGTTCGTTTGAGGTGGCGCCATGCAAATCCGTATGTGCTCCGACTTGTATGGACTGGCCATACTTACTTATCTACTTTCATTGTAATAAAAAACTTTGCACTCGATATCATAAATAACCATTTCGTTACGAGTGGAATTTTTCAGGACTAGTCGTAGGCCAGTACTAACGAGGGGAAGCCGAGATGAAGCCACAACAATATAAACAAAGAAATCAGTCTGCAAGTGTTTCACCAACTGTCATAGACACTAGATCGCGGCCGAAAAAGTAAATATGAAATTCCATTTACGGCTGCTCTTTCCGGCTGACAAAGTTACGGAGTTGCGGAGCACCGAAAATTGATGAAAATGATAACATTAGCCATGATGGCAAAGTCCAAAGTATATAAACACTGAAGGTAATGCAAATTTTAGCTCCGTCATGTTGCACACGCATTGAATTCGTTTGCGTCAAGTTGTATTTAGTGGTGAATTTGACGAATTTAGGGCCGTCATGTTGCACAAGTCTGAGACAACATACGAAAATGAATTCACCTGAAAGTTTGGATTCGTAATTTCTCTTCCAATGTTCCAATGTCGTACAAACTGTCGAATTTCTGTCAAATTTGATCCAAATGGACATAACCTAATCAACATTTGTTTATAATATATATGAAAAATCACGGAGGTTATGTCCATCTGGATCAAGTTGATCTGTCAAAATTGTGGTTTACAGTTACTTGGAACAAACCTATGGATTGCATAAAAATAACACATTCGACGGCTCGCATCTCTGTTCCAATAAAAATGTTATCGGACGAACTCATTTTTTACATGAAGCCACGGCTCATAGCACATCGGCCGGTACCCATTATTTTTTCCTGCAGACTGCATCAAATTTTTGTCGGGGTGTATTTTTTCTCAATTCCATCGATAATTGTACATAAAATATTGTAATCCATTAAGTTGAAAAAGAAAAGACTTTCCTGTAGTGAGTTACTATGCCATAAAATCGGTGCCACATCCATTAACGATAAATGCGATGAGATTTTAAATACTACCATAAATTGGTCAGAGAAGAAAAAAATTATCATTTTACACTTTTACGGCTTTTTGGAAAAAGTTTTTTTTTCTTCGTTGAGTAAAAAAAATGAATCGAGAGATTGATCGAATTTACTTTGTACACATAACCTTTTTTTGAAGTAAGAAAAAGGAAGAAAAAAATGATTTGTGCACCGTACAACTGAAATACGACGTTTTTATTAATCGCAGATCGTCGAAGTGATTTCTTGATTTGTTTGGGTTTTTGTCTATTTCAGTTGTCCGGTGCACAAAACGTGCTCGACAGGAAATGGCAACTTCGGAGTTTTTTTTTCTCTCGCATCGTCTAATAATTAGTCCTTTTACTAAATAACACGCTAATAAAATTTCACAGATTCAGAAATACTTAGCCATAAATGGTGGAAGTGCCATCTAGTCTAGGGGCAACTGAAAACCCTGTGTCCAAAGTGAGGTCTGGAGCATGTTAAAGTGTTTTTCGGTAGAGTTTAGTGTCCTGATGAAGAAAAGTTAGGGTGCCAGGCTGAGTTCCTGGGCAATAACTTTTGGCGGCGACGGCGAAAAAACAAAAAAAAAGTAAAAAAAAAAAAACAAGAAAATCACGAAATCGAAGATTTTATGGAAAAATAAGATTATTCGACCAAGATCAACTTTTTCGGACCACCCTGTACATTCCAATTTCTTGATTCGTGTTCAGAATTTAGAGATTCACATATCTCACTTAATATATGCTCTTAAAACACTTAAAAGAGAAGAAAATGGTCCAAAGTCACCCATTTTCTTCAGTACCTTAAAAATTTCGGCCCATCCTGTATTTTCCACAAACTTTTTGTATTCAGAATTGTTCAGAATTTAAAATTCTACATTTTTCCTGAAGAAACTAATTTTTTATCTTTTTGGGTTCTCGTGATATTCAATGAAAAGCGTGAAAAACACGGATTTTCGGCTTTGAGCCGCCGCCAAAAGTTATTGTCCAGGAACTCAGCCTGGCACCCTAACTTTTCTTCATCAGGACACTAAACTCTAACGAAAAACACTTTAACATGCTCCAGACCTCACTTTGGACACAGGGTTTTCAGTGGCCCCTGCATTAATCGACGTGTACCTCAGTTCTATCGGTTATTATTTTTTATTGGTACTAATTATTTATCGGTAGTATTGAATTAATTTGTCGGTCGTTTTCAATTCCAGGAATGGCGAACAATACTGAAGGAGGTAGGCCGGCGACACTTGAAGAAATCAAACAAGATTATGAGCAATCTTTTGTAAGTTAGTTTTTTTTATAAGCTAAAAAATTAAAACTCAACTGGCACTTTTTAAATGTCCTGCTCCCAAGTAATGTAAATTATAATTTGCACAACGTTTGGCAGGGCCTATTTTCGATAATTTAAATTATCGAAATTATCGAAAAATTCTCGAAATTATCAAAGTTCTCCAAAAGTAAATTTAAGAATTTCGATAATTTTTGGAGAATTTAGAGAATTTTTCGATAATTTCGATAATTTAAATTATCGAAAATAGTCCCTGACGTTTGGTGTCATTTGGTTGTACATCTAATGTACAAATTACTAATTGCCACTTATGTCCTTCGGTATGTGTACATCTTATGTACAAATTACGGATCACATTGTTTGTACTGTGGAATATGTACATCTAATGTACAAATTACCGATTGCCACGTATCTGCGTCGGTATGTGTACATCTTATGTTCGCGGCTGTGTTTGTGCTTCGGTGTGTGTACATCTTATGAACATATCACCGGGTACAATCTTTGAGTTAAGGTATGTGTACATCTAATGTACAAAATGTCGACTACAGCTTTAGAGCTTCGAAAAGCTTACACAAATGTAAAGTGTTTTTCCGCGATTTTCTTCTAGCTTTTAAAGTATTCATCAGAATGTTAGTTTTTTTTTTTTAAATAAAAATTTAACATTGACCCGAGCGAGATTTAAACCATCAACCTCTGGATTAAGAGCTAAGTTCGACAGAGAGTTGTACAGTCCGTAACACCTCAAAAGTCTCGTAACTTATGAATTTCTCGTTTTCAATAAATTCCACACATTTTACACATTCCACACAGTTCACACTCTGTATCAGCATGATCCGCTGTGGTTGCCAAGTTTGTATATTATTAGAAGGTGGCGCCAACAGCCTTGTTCTTGGGGGCATTAAATAAATTGCCGCTACTGTATTGTATTTCAAATTTGGCGAATTATTTTTAAGAAATTAGTTGATTTATCGTTGTCCACTTAAACTACATTTAATGACCATTTAAAGAACTCTGATTGTAGTCTTAAACTGGGCTCAACATTAGTTTGCAATAATTTCTTGGATTAAGAGTTTCTCGTTCCACACGTCCCACAGCACCTTCAAAAAAAATAAAAACAAATGGAACCGATACATGGTTATTGTCGTTAATGTATCTGCTTTGAAAACGCTGTGGGACGTGTGGAACAAACAAAACTGTTAATCCACACAGAATATATATGCAATCTTATTTTGAGGCCAGTTTGATGAAGAATAAGTGTAGATCCGTTTCAGGACCAGTTATAAAGTGTAGTTAGTGGACCACATCAATTGAACATGAACCAGATATTTAGTTGATTTTTTTTTTATTCAGATGGCCGACATCGAGGAGTTGGAACGATTAACAAATGCAGTTGATATAAACAGAAACGTAATTAAAAACCCTTGCAGGGTAAATTAAAATGATCGATAGTGAAGCAACTTAATACAACTGTTTCAGAATCGCTCATTTTAATTTGCTTCCACATTAATTAGCCGTTGTAGTGATTTTTTTGTATTTTTGAAGTGAAAGTAGGTGGTCCTTAGATCACAGAGGCCTCCCAGCTTTTTCCTGTTTTGACATCTAACATGTCTTTAGAACTAAAAGCTTAAAAATAGGTCGCAGAATGATATAAGTTTTTTACGTATAAATTGAGTGAAACTTATACGACCTAGAATATAATCCATACGAGTTCAACGAGCTATCACACGTTACTGCAGCTTTAAAATTGGCCGAGGGGGAGAAGTCAAATAATCTCTGCGTAAATATTAATTGCGATTTTATATTCGCACAACTTCTGCAAATTGAGTCGCGAGTATAATATACGGGAAGCAGTCATAGATTGGACTATTTTTCTCTATGTGAAGTTTTTGGATTTTTCTTTCTATTGGTGAGCACAACCATTTCGTTCGGAAATCCTTCCCACTGAGCTTGTCGAAACAGTAGAATTTCAGCTCGAGCCAATTCTTCTTGTTCCGACTGTAGCCAGGTTAGCACGTTGAAGGAGTCTCACCAAATTACTCGACTTTGTGTTCAATCCATCTCGAATACTTTGAGAGAATATTATGTAATGTATGTGTATATTTTCGGCAGGACGAAATCGCGCAGATGGTGGTGGTAGCAAAAGTGGAGAAGGCAACTATGGTGGAGTCGAAGCAAAAAGCGGACTATTTTAATAAGCTCTTAGTTGACGGCAACGCGTACCACACTGATTTGATGGTGAGTACTTTCTCCATCTCCCTCTACCTCTCCCTATCGTTCTCCCTCTCATCTCTCT